>NW_006921917.1:1196173-1214054 GCF_000298275.1 Orycteropus afer afer
CACAGGGAGACAGCTCAGGGGGTAGGAGTGCGTGGAGGGATGGTCACAGGGAAGCGGTACCTATCGGGAGGAAGTGGGAGAGGAGCTGTTGCATTGTGCTAAACTGTGGTCAATGTCATGAGACAAAGTGTATGGAAAGTGTATTTGCTCCGTAAGCTTTCACCCAAATCACAATAAAAAATAAATAAATAAATAAAATTAGCCACTGAAAACACAGTTCTCCTCTGACATGCATGAAGTGGCCATGAGTTGGGGTAAACTTGATGGCAGTTGCGTTTTTTGTTTTTTTCCTCCAGGTTTTCCAGTGTACTTCTGGAGTCTCTGGGTAGTGCAAATGGTTAAATATTTGATAACTAAAAGATTGGTGGTTCACATTCACTCAAGGCACCTCGGAAAGAAGGTCTGGCAATCTTTTTCTGAAAGGAAGTAGAACTCTGTGCTGCTCTATGGACCCGTTCTACACTGCAACACATGGGGTCACCATGAGTCAGAATTGACTTGGTCTTGGTTTTGTGGTTTAGTGTATGTCTGGGTTAGCTTTGAGGAGCTCTGGTGGCATGGTGGTTAAGTCATTTGGCTGCTAACCAAAAAGTTGGTGGTTCAAACTCACCAGCTGCTCTGTGGAAGAAAGATGAAGCAGTCTGCTTCCATAAAGATTTACAACCTTGTAAAGCCAATGGGGTTCACTATGAATTGGAATTGACATGATGGCAGTGAGTTTGGTTTGGCTTGAGGTTAGCTTTGCTGGAGCTCTTGGAAGTCTCAGTGTCTTAGCTATCTAGTGCAGCTATAACAGAAATGCCACAAGTGGATGGCTTTAACAAACAGAAGTTTATTCTCTCACAATTTAGGAGGCTAGAAATCCAAATTCAGGGTGCCAGCTCTAGGGGTTCTGGGGGAAAATCCTTAACTCCTTTCAACATCTGTGGGCCTAGCATTCCTTGGAGATTTCCACATGTCTTAATATTCTAACCCTGGGTCTAGGAAGTTCTTAGTGCAGGGTCCCACATCCAAAGGTTGTGCTCCATTCCTAGCTCTTCTTTCTTGGTGGTACTGAGGTCACTCCTCTTTTGCTCAATTCTCTGTCCTTTTGTCTCTTATAAGATAAAAGATGATGCAGGCCACACCCCAGGGAAATTTCCCTTACAGTGGATCAGAACTGTGACCTGAGTAAGGGTGGTGAGTTGAGTAAGGGTGATTTATCCCACCCTAACCCTCCCTCATTAACATAATAAACATAACTTAATCCTCTTTAATGTACCTAATCCTGCCTCATTAATCACAGGCAGAGGTTAGAGTTTCCAGCACATCATGAAATGGAAGATAATTACATCAGATCACAAAATGGAGGATCGTCACACAATACTGGGATACATAGACTAGCCAAGTTGACACATATTTTGGGTGGACACAGTTCAGTCTATCACACCCACGATGTGCTTTTCTTCACTCACGAATCAAGTGTCAACAAAAAGATTCTGGCACAATACAGACAGGTCATGGTGTCAGGATAAGGCTGTTAGTAGGTGCTGAAAGCCTCATGTGCCTGGCAACATAAGTAGTTTTCCTGTCCTCTTGGCCAGGACACAAAAATGAACAGTAGAAGTGGAGGTGATGGTTCAAAGGGGCAGGCCACCACCCTCATTCCTTTGGAGCCAATATGGAAAGAAGCTGTAGACTGATGGATTGGAAGTGACCCGAGGTATCATAGACCTCTCTCCTTAGAGATGAGCGATCATGGCCTAGAGAAGAGATGACACTAATCCAGGTCCCCGAGTGAATTACTCACAGAGTGGGGCCAGGCCTGGCTCTCCTGACACCCATCTGAAACCATTTGGGTCTCCTGAGCTGTCTGGTGACCCAGAGTAAGGACAGTCTGAATTCTCCTCCTCTTCCGGAGGGCCTCCAGCTGGCCATGCTTGTGAGAAGCCTAATTCTGCCTAGTTCTCAGGGACCTAGGGCTTCTATCTGTTCTCACCTTGCTTTTCATGGAAAAGCCTTTAGTAGCTTGTTTCCCAGGCCCAGGTGTGGCCTGCTCCATCCACACAGGAGTGACCTCTGTGGAAGGGACTGACCCCTCTGGCGGGAGAAAAAAAAAAAGGCTGAGTTCCAGGGAAATGGGAGTCACCAAAGTTACTTCCTCTGGCAGAAGCCATTCTGACCCGGACCACATTCTCAGAAGAATTAGGAAGATTCTCTTTGTCTCTTTACCATACTCCCCTACAGAGGAAAATAGCTCAGCTCACTTTCACATTCTCCCCAGCTCAGCCCCGTCTGTCCACCACCCTGCCCATTGTGGCTGTCTGTGAGCCTGTACGTGTGTGCGCGTGCATGTGTGTGTGTGCGTATGGGCGTCTGACTCTGCGTGTGTGTGAGTGTGTAGGAATCTGTGTGTATGTTGTGACTGTGTGTGTTTTGGGATACAACTGGATTGGATCTCTTTGACTTTCTTTTTCTAAGAGGACAGGGCCTGGGGCTTCCTTTGTAACCGCTTGGCGTGAACTGTCTTCCTTTGATGTTGCTAGCCACATTCCCTTTTTCAAGGTGGTAGAGAAACCCACTATGGGGCATTATCTTCAGTCCACTCCCACCACACCTTGAACTCACCCTTCTTTGCACAGAGGTTATAATTTGGGCCATCCCTACCAGCGTGTTTGGGGAAAGTCCTTATTTTGGGGACAATTTGCTGGGAATTCAGAATGAGTTTAATGCATGTATATATGTGAGGAAGGAGCTCTGGTGGCATAGTACCTAAGGCACTTGACTGCTAACCAAAAGGCCGGTGGTTCAAACCCTCCAGCCACTCCTTTGATGGAAAGTTGGACAATCTATTTCTGTAGAGATACTGCCTCGGAAACCCAAGAAGGGGTTGCTGTAAGTAGGATCCGACTTGCCGGCAGTGAGTTTTATATATGTGTGTGTGTGTGTGTGTGTGTGTCTATATACACACACACATATATGTTAGGATTGCATTTGGCCACAGGTGACCAGAAAACCCACTTAGCATTGGTTTAAACAGATTAAAGCTCATTTTTCCTGGCAGAGCAAGAAGTATAGAAGTGGGTGGGAATTCAGAGTGGATAAGGAGCTTTGTGATGCCCTCTGAGGTCCAGGCTCCTTCCATCTTTACAGTATCCCCCAGCCCGTGGTTTCTCTAGCTAGTCCTTGCCCTCCTCCTCTGTAGACTCATGCAGATTTCCTCAGGCTGCTAGGAGGACCAGAAGAGATGATACATGAGAGTACGGCTGCCCTAAGATGGTCTGCAGATGTGTGGGTGGGGGTTCATTTGGTGGGTGACGCTCTGCCCCAGGGAGCATGAAGTCTGGCAGTGGTCACCCTGTGCTGGAGATGACTTTTGAGGCCCCCGACCATTTGGGACTCTGATGGCTTCTCTTCTAGATCAGTGGTTTGCTGGCATGGAGGAACAAGTCCACCTGCTGCCTCTTTTAGACCATGCTGAGAGGGGGCAGTAGGAGCTTTGGTGGTGCAGTGGCTAAGGCATTCGACTGCTAACCAAAAGGTAGGCAGTTTGAACCCATCAGCCGCTCCATGGGAAAAAGATGAGGCAGTCTGCTTCTGTAAAGATTTATAGCCTTGGAAACCCTATGGGGCAGTTCTGTTTTGTCCTATAGGGTCACTGTGAGTTGGCATCAACTTGATGGCATTGAGAAGGGCCATTGGTGATTCAGTGGTAGAATTCTCCATGCAGGAGACTGGGTTTGATTCCGAGTGCACGGCCACCCCCCATGTGAAAGTGGAGGATTGTATGTTGCTATGATGCTAAACAGGTTTCAGTGAACTTCTGGATTAAGGTGGACTAGGAAGAAAGGCCTGGCGATCTACTTTTAAAAATCAGCCAGTGAAAGCTCCATGGATCCCAACGGTCTGATCTGCAGCTGGTCACGGAGATGGCGTAAGGCCTGGCAGTTGTTTTGTTCCGTTGTGCATAGGGTGACTCAGTGGGAGCCAACAACAAGGGCTGCTGGTCAGATTCTTGTAGAATCTTGGGAGAAGGATTCAGAAATGAAGCAGCTGGCACCCCTTCACATTTAATCAAAGGATGGATCCATAGGAAGTGCACACAGAGCCACTGTGTCATTACTGGGGGCGGCCTTCAGCTGCAGCAGATCTCAGCTGGCCCTGGCGCCTCACCAGCAGCTAAGCCAGTCCCTGCTGCTGGGAGAGGGCAGTGTGTGGGAACAATGGCACAGTCCCCCACTGCTGTACCCACATTCTGCTACGGGCCAGTTCCTGCCAAGAGAAACCACCCGGGCCAAGGTGGTCCCCACGTGTGACTTGCTTCTGTACCTTCACTGACCAAGTGCCTTTTAGTGACCTCCCTTCAGCCAAGTCCAAGGAACTAGAAATCACTGATGCACAGCTGTGTCTCATCAGCACCAGAGGGAGAGCATTTTGGCGTGAGTTTTAGGATTACCAGCAGGCTTGCGAAGCTGCCAAAGGAGACCAGCCGGCATGAGCCTCGCAGTCCACATCCGCTCAGTGGCCACGCCCATGTGAAGTGGCCCGGGACAGCTGTGGCCCTCTGCTTTCACACAGCCACTTGGAGATGTCTCCCTGCTCAGTCACCCTCCGCATTCACAGGCTATAGGAAAAGGTCAGAGTCTCTGGGTGGTGCTCCCAACCAAGAGGTTTGGAGGCTCAAGTCTACCCAAAGGCACCTTGGAAGAGAGGCCAGCTGATGTGCTTGTAAAGAATCAGCCGTCGTGAGCCCGCAGAGCACAGCTCCACTCTGACACACGTGAGGTCACCATGAGTTGGTATTTACTACACAGCAACCGGAAATGGAGGAAGAGATCAAAGGCAGTCATCTCGACTCTGCACCACCCCCTCCTCACCATCGTCATCCTCAGCATGTCCCCACAAACACTCAATACGGGTCCTTTGGAGTTTCTAGAACCTACTACTAAGTTTAAAATAATAGGGAATGAACTTAAATTTTGAGTGAATTTCAGAAGACAACTTCCTATTAAATAACATCATTCCTTATAGACACAGAATGGAATATTGTTGTTAGGTGCCCACAAGTTGATTCAAGTCATAGAAACCCCATAGAACAGAGTAGAACTGCCCCATGGGGTTTCTTAGTGGTAATCTTTGTGAGAGCAGATTGTCAGATCTTTTTTTTTTCCTGGGGAGCCACTGGGTGGGTTCCAGCTGTGCCAGCCTTTGGTTTAGCGCTTAACCATTTGCACCACCAGGGCGCCTTAATGGAGTATTACTTGGCCATAAAGAGAAATGAAGTCCGGATGCATTGCTGCAACATGGATGAACCTTGAAAACATCATACTGAGCAGAATAAGTTGGTCACCAAAGAACAAATACTGTATGACAATCACATACATGAAAGAAGCAAATGTATATAAATCAAAGATTATTAGTGGTTACTGAGGGTAGGAGGGAGGGGGTAAGGGGGAATTTTTGCTTAGGGAGCATTGAGCTTATGTTAATGGTGGTAAAGTGATTTGGAAAAGGGTCGGGAGAATGGTTGCAGAACTTGAAGAATATAATAAACGTCACTGAATTGTTTTACATTCCCACCAGCAGTGTATGAGAGTCCCAATCTCTCCACATCCTCGCCAGCATTTGTTATTTTCTGTCTTGAACTTTGCTGTTAGCACTGGGGCAAGATGGTATTGTTGTTTTGATTTTCATCTCTCTAGGAGCTCTGGTAGTATAGTGGCTAAAGCACTTGACTGCTAACCAGAAGGCTGGCGGTTCAAACCCACCAGCCACTCCTTGGAAGGAAGGTTGGGCAATCCTACTTCGGTGGTGATACTGCCTCGGAAACCCAAGGAGGGGTCGCTATGAGTCAGGCCCGACTCGATGGCAAACAACAACAACAGTGGCTAATGATCATGAACGTTTCTTCATGTGTTTGTTGGCCACCTAAATATCCTTTTTGGTGAAGTGTCTATTCATGTCCTCTGCTCATTTTTTTAATTGGATTGTTTGCCTTTTTGTTGTTGAGGTGTTGGAATTTTCTATAAATTTTAGAAATAAGTCCCTTGTCACATATGTGGTTGCAGAATATTTTTCCCAGTCTCTAGGTTCTCCTTTTACTCCTTTGTAGTAAATGTCACTGAACTGTACATGTAGAAATTACTAAATCTGTGTATGTTTTGTTATGTATGTTTTCACCACAATAAAACAAAACAAACAAACAAATAAAATATGACTCCTGCCTATGAGGGACAAGATGGGACAGTTCCATTTATCCCATGTGGATCCTAAAATGTGAAAAGCCAGCTGTCATCCAGGCTACCTGCTTGGGACCCAAGGGCCTGCCACCTAGGCCCATTCCCCATGTCTTCTTTCTAACGTAACAGAGAACACCCTCCACCAGTACCCTCACTACCAGTGTTTGCAGAAGCTTTCTCATATCCAGACATACCTTCCTGTAACAAACAATTTCTCACATTCCTTTCCTTTCTGCTTTCCTCCCTCCCTCCCTCCTCTTCCTCTTCCTAATTCTCTTCATTAACCGCTCCCTGGCCCAGGGTTGGCTGGGAGAGGCCATGTTTCCATCTGCAGACTGATGTCCTCATGCCAAGCAGTGCTTGCTGGGGGGAGCAATTCTAATTTAGCTCTCTTGGGACCTCCGTTCTCTTATTTTCTGGGATATTTTTTCTCCCCATTTGGAATAGAAACAAATAGCAGCTTGCGGCACCAATTAACAGGGCTGCAGGATGCCTTCCTGCAGACAAGCCCCACCCTCTCTGGCTTCCCCGGGGAGGGTGGCAGAATATCTGCCTCCTCAGGCCTGCCTTCCCCTCCTGCACCCACACTTCTTCCACTGCCTGCAGACATGGATGCAGGGTGGAGCTGGCAAGTCTGGCCTATGGTGTAGTACCTATGACATTTGACTGGTGGTAACCAGAAGGTTGGAGGTTGAAACTCACCAGCCACTCCACGGAAGGCAGATTGGGCAATCAATCTACTTCCGTAAGGATTTTCCGCCTCGGAAACCCAAAGGAGGTCGCTATGAGTCCGAATCAACACAATGGCAGTGAGTTGGGTTTTTTGGTACCAGCTGGTAGAGTCTCTAGATGGTAAACATGGTTAACACATTGCACAGGGAGGTCGAAGATCGGAGTCCACCCAGAGACACCTCAGAAGAAAGGCCTGGTGATCTACTTCCAAAAAATAAGCCGCCAAAAACCCTAAGGAGCACAGTTCTACTCATTCTATTCTGACACACGCAGGGTTTCTATGAGTTGGAGTTGACTCCATGGCAATTTTTTTTTTTTTTTTTGCTACTGGCTGGCATAGCTGTTGCCCAAGATGTCACAGTGTTGGTGGGGACATCTTCCCAAAGCTCTCTGGGCACCCCATCTCTGGGAAGGGGGTCCCTAGAACACAGGCAGGGAGCCTTGGAGGCAGCATGACAGAGTGGACAACCCCCACTCTCTACCCCTTTCAACTCCAGGCAGAGGGGCGTGGAGCCTGCTCCTTGGTGCAGTGGCCACCGGCTGAGGCTCAGGGGCCTCGGTCAGCTCCAGCTCGGCCCTGCCCTCCTCCGCGACGCTGGGAGGTTCCTATAAATCTCCAATCTTAGTTTGCACATGTAGTCACTGTGATTATAAATTATAAATTACACTGGTCCTTTCTGGTGCTACATGTTTATGGGTTTTATGATCCAGAAACACAAGCAGGGGTGGGGGGCAGGTGAATAGGGGTGGGCAGCAGCCTGGGGGAGATGTACCTCCCTGTGATCCCCCTCTGACCTGGTGAAACTCCTCAGCTATGGCTCCTTCAGGCCCCAAACCCTATGACTCCCACCCAAGGGTCAGCAAGGAAATCTGTGGGCTGGAAACTAGCTGAGGCAAAAGAATTAAAATGCACGCACTTACCCTGCCCAGGGAGGTTTACCTCCAAAGGCTGACTCCTCCACTTAGAATCAGAGCCGTGTGCTTTGCATTCCTGAAATCATGTTTGAATGTAGGCCTTCCTCCTGGACTTGGGAAGGGCTCCCCAGCTTCACCTTCCTGCTGCATAAACAGCCCTTTCAAGTCCGTTTTGCTTTTCCTTCCCCGTTTCCAGGTGGGTGGGTGGCTAGGGTCAGAGCTTCTGGAATGTGTGTGGGCTTGGCTGCTTGTCCACTGGGCTGGGGTCCATGGGGTGCTCCTGGGCGGGGGAGGGCCTGGGAAGTGTGTGCCTTGGGCCTGACTGGAGTCTCAGGCGGCCCCCGCCCTATACTTCTGACCCTCTCATGTGCTCTTCTCAGCTTGCGATTGCCACCCAGTGGGTGCTGCTGGCAAAACCTGCAACCAGACCACAGGCCAGTGTCCCTGCAAGGACGGAGTGACGGGCATCACCTGCAACCGCTGTGCCAAAGGCTACCAGCAGAGCCGCTCTCCTATTGCCCCATGCATAAGTACGTGGTTCCATCTTTCTCAGGTATCGGGCTCAGGAATGGGGGTAAACCCTTTCAGGATGCTTGTCCCTGGTGTCCCAGTGAGTTGAAGTCTCTGTGTTCATTGCCTGGTGCTCAGTGAGACCCCGTGTGTCTGCCTATGGGATTGTTGCACCAGGAGCTATGGTATCAGCTGAGCCCGCCTGTGCCAGGAAATCCCTGTCCTCAGCCCAGGCACCATTCCCAAGTTCCACCTTGACCCAGACGTTGGCTGTGCCTGCACTAGGGTGCTGCTGCTACTGCTGCTGCTGTAGGAGTCCCAACACTCCCAGCAGATTCAGAACAGGAAGAAATGGCAACCCAAGGCCTTTGAAGGAAGCTGGGCAGAGCTCCTGAGCCTGACATCCATTTCCCAAGCTGCCATTTTGAAGGATGATAGCATCCCTGAAGGGTCTTAGGGGGGCCTCTTAGACCAGGCATTGACCCTTTTGTTGCTGGAATGTAGAGAATTGGTTGACCAGATGGCAGGGTCACTCGAAAGGGTTTCACTAATTTACTACCAGTAGTGGGGTGGTGCCTGAGGCATTTGACTGCTAACCTGAAGACTGCTGGTTCAAACCCACCAGCCACTCCTTGGAAGGAAGGTTGGGCAATCTGCTTCTGTAGTGACTTCGGAAACCCAAGGAGAGGTCGCTATGAGTCAGATCTGACTCGATGGCAGTGGGTTTGTTTTTGTTTAGGATCACACCAGTGAAAATCAGCTCTGATTAGAAGAACCAAGCCTGGTTGAGAGCTGGCCCCTGGTCTTGACCTTGTTGATTCCTTCTTCTGGGCTGACTTAGACCAAGAAAGGAGGGTGGAAGAAGCAGTGAGTCCCAGCTGACAAGGCAGACCTCAGAGATAAAATTGGATTCTCTAGATGGGGGTTGACAAACTCGAGCCCATATGGACAGGTTTCCAAGCCCCTTACATCCAATCCTTGCCATGGGATCCTTCCCTACAAATGGGTGGAGGTCAGAGTGAGCTGGGCCCAGGTAACCCCATCATGTTGAGCAAGTGGGTCTGGAAAGCCCTTCTCTGCTGCCCCAAGGTCTGGGCTCTGTTGATGATACCCAAGCAATCAAGATTCAGGAAGACAAACATGGAAGTCCTTGGCTTGGGAGCAAGGGCAGCTCTCCAGTGCCAGTGTGCTCCTGCCTTCTCCCTGAATCCCAGCCCTCTCACTAGCCAGGAGCCACTGACATCAGAGCCAGTGGTAGGGCCCCAAACCCTATGACTCCCACCCAAGGGTCAGCAAGGAGATCTGTGGGCTGGAAACTAGCTTACTTACTGGCTTCATTATTTTCCCTGACTTTTTCTTCTTGAGCTATAGATTAGGAAAGGGAGAGAGGGCCCCCAAGAAGGTTGGGAAGAGTTAGCACTGTGCTCATTCTCTCTTGAGCGTCAAAAATAATGTTTTCTTACCTTGTTTTCTCTTCCTCCCGTCCTGAACCTCACGAAGAGATTCCTGTAGCACCACCAACCACAGCAGCCAGTAGTGTGGAGGAACCTGAGGGTAGGTTTCCCCTTTAGCTTCTCATTTCTTGCCTTTGCTGTGTGGTGGGGGTGTGAGGGGCTGGAGATGAGGGGTGCATTAGAAAGGATGGACTCCTAGTTGGAGTGGTGTCCCTTGGGCTATGAGGAGGGAGAAGGATGGATTCACAGGGTGTTTTTTGGTGACCTTCTCCAAGAATAAAAGGGAGGAGATTTTAATGATGTCAAAGGCCAAGCCTCTCTCCCAAGCCTGGAACCCTGTTGAGCTAAGGTCCGAGGTCGCTAAGAAAGATGTGACTTATGCGGAGACACTGGTTAGAACACACAGAGAAGAGACAGGCAAGTTCAGCTTCAGTCATGGGCGCTGGTCCCCCATGGCCTCACTCTGCAGATTACTCAAGACTGGTGGTCTGCGTGCACCCGTCTTTGATGCTGCAGTTGAAGGACCTCATGCCCTTCCCACCAGGACTGGATACAGAAGTAGGGTTGGCCGGGTGTCATGTGATACACATACATAAGCAGAGCAGAGAGAGTTTACTGTGTGCACAGTACAGGGATGGCGTTTCCCCAATAAGGAGAAGAAACTGGGAGATGAAGAAGCTTAGTTCCTGGCTCCCACTGTCAGGAAATGCTCTGGACCCACGGCTTCTGATGAGGTGGTCCAGGTGAGAGTTGCCAGGGCTGTAGCAGACCAGACTCCCCCCTGCAAAAAAGCCCACCAGTTGAGCTCCTCCTACATAGCCATCAAGGTTGCCATCCCAAGCTGAGGACATGTAACTCTGCCCTAAGTCTCCACTTGGCTGCAGAGAAGGAAGAAGATAAACGATGGGAATGAAGAAGTTCTTAATGGGGGAAACCACAAAAAAATATGGGATGGGGGACAGTGAACAGGGATGGGGAAAAGAAATCACATCTCTGCTTTTACTCACCTCTAACTGAGATGTGAGTGTCCCTGGGTGGCACATATGGTTAACCACTTGGCTGCCAACTGAAAGGTTGGTGGTTCAAGTCCACTCAGGTGCCTTGGAAGAAAGCCCTGGAGACCTGCTTCTGAAAAATGAGCCATTGAAAACTCTGTGGAGCTCTATTCTGCCACATGAGGCGGCCATGATTTGGAGTTGACTTGACGGCAACTTTTTTTTTTTTTTTAAGTGAAATTTAGTATTTCCCCCATTATAAACGTGGGCCACAAACCACAGCAGGATTAGCAGCACCTGTGACCTGGTCTCCAGTAGAAATCAGAGCTATTTCCACATCACATTCTAGTTGTTGCAGATAGCATGAAATACTGTTTATGCTCATTATTTCTCCAAAATTATAGTCATTGTTAGACCCACTATTAGATCATGATTTATAACGCATTAATAAAGAAGTGCATATATAACATAGCTGTGCCATAAATTCGAGTTTTTAACAGTATTTGGGTAGCTGTATTTCAATATTACGAGTTTCCTTTGTAGTCCTATATATTCTATTTTATGCATTTAAGACGATTATTCTGAGATGGGGGGCATGGACTTCACCACACTGCCAAAGGGGTCTTTGGCGTGAAAGAGGTTGTGCCCTGACTTTGGGTGTGCAGAGGGCTTGGCACCTGAGGACAGGGCATCATGCTGAAAGCAGCCCAGGCCTGCACCCAGAGCTATTTCTGGACTCACACGGGGCTTTTGTGTATGATACTTAGAGTAGGGATGGGATGGAGGGCAGAAGGAGTGACAGTGGAGTCCAGCAGGGACACTCGTGCCAGCTTTGGGACCCTTTCTCTCTCCAGATAGGACTGTAGGGAAGAGTGGGGAAGGCTGACAAACTCTTGTGCTCGCTTGACTATTTTACAATAAGGACTGTGGATGTTTTGAATATTGACAGTGCGCTGAGAACTTGAGAGAAAGAGATTTAGAGCTTGTAGAGATGCAGTCAGTAAACAGCTGTCAAATAGAAAAGGACAGATGCATTCCAGCAGAGTCCCTGGGTGGGACAAATGCTTACTGTGCTCGGCTGGTAATGGAAAGTTTGGAGGTTCACGTCCACTCAGAAGCACCTCAGAAGAAAGGCCTGGTGATCTGCCTTTGGAAAATCATCCGTTGGAAACCCTGTGGATCATTGTTATACTCTGACACACACAGGATTGCCATGAATCAGAGTAACTGAATGACAATGGATTTTTTTTCTAGGGAAGAGGTGTTTTAAAGCTATAAGACACTTGAGTGAAGTCTCGATGCCAACTCTTTTTGGTTTGATATGTCATTGCTTAACTTCACAATGATTTACCTGAGTGGGACTCCCCTGGACGAGATCTTTGGGGCTGTTTGTGTCCATGTTCAAGTAAGGCTTCTAAGTAGGGGCTGCATATGCAGTTCATCCAAGGACCAGGCAGGCATTAAGATCTCTCTCATTACATACTTTCCTAGTCCTTGCAGCTTGACTTTGAGTTTCTAACATTGTTTTTTTTTTCTTAGTTTTTCAAATTGTTGGTACCCAAGTGTTTTAACTGTTGGTACCACCCAAGGATAAGTAACACTTTTATAAAGTGCTTTCCTCACACAGGGCCTAAGTAAGTGAGTACAAGCTTGTAGCTCCATGCCCCTTTGGCCAGACCCTGTCTGACATGCCCTGGTGGTCCCCGGATGCCCAGATCCTCGCATGGTCTCTCTGGAGAACACAGGCTATCCTAAGACCCAGCTGCTGGGCTATGTCAGCCTCCTACCACAAAGACACTGGTCTGGCCTTGTCTTAGCAGGCTGGGACATTGTGGGCAGGGGGCCAGGAGGCCCCTGGGAAGCAGGTCCTGGGAGCTCAGTGCTTCCAAGCCTGTTGATTCTTGCAGTGTTTGAATAGGGAAGGCTCTGTGAGAGACTGCCTGAGAAAAGCGTGTTTACTTTTGTCTGTGTAATGGAGGAGCATTAATAAACTGAGAGTTTGTTCTGACAGCTGATGGACATAACATCACTCTGAAAACCTTCCTATTGCAGGGCCAGCTTCCTCAGGGAATGTTCCTCACCTGCTCATTGAGGTAGCTGGCAACCCGTCATGGAGCAGGGAGGCAAGGAACGTGGTACTATGGGAGCTCTGGAGGAGAGGCTTTGGGGGAGCAGCCAGGAAGAGAGATAGAGACCACCCACCCAAAAGGAAATGTGCTCAGGTCTCCCCCAGCACACACCCACTTAATGGTTGCAGAGACCTCCACACCTGGGGCTAAAAGAGGGACAGATGCCTTCCCTTCCCCTCTGTCACCTAACTCAACAATTGTTCTTGGTTTGTGTATCATTCAGTTTGGTGGCGGCACTTGGTTTAGTGGAAGGGGCCTTGAGTTAAAGATCTGGGGTGGACCCTTCAGTAGCTGGGAGGCCATAGACAATGCAATGGCTTCTCCTTTCTACCTCCTTTGGTCAATGATGGGTTGGGAACAAGTGTTCCCTGGAGCCCTCTCTACCCTGGTTCTCGGGGGAGTAGTGAGTTTTCTCAAGTGGGAGGAATGAATGACCCTCTTCTTCTGTGATGGTTTCTTCTTCAGAAATGCTTGCTCCCCTGCCTCTGACAAGCCCACAAATAAGCCCTTACAGCAGTGCCTGTGAGCGAGGTGCACTGGTTAATATCTAATAGCTGGCTGTCCAGGTGCTTGACCAATTTCCCTCAGAAAGATCAGCATGAGGCCAGTCCCCATGAGGGAGAGGTTAAAGATGTCCCAAATGTCCAAACTACCGTACCACTCCATCATTTCAAACATTAACTCCTCCTCCTCCCAGTAATTTCCCCAGCCTTAGGAGCTCTGGTAGCATAGTGGCTAAAGCACTTGACTGCTAACCAGAAGGCTAGTGGTTCAAACCCACCAGCCACTCCTCGGAAGGAAGGTTGGGCAATCCTACTTCCGTAGTGGTACTGCCTCGGAAACCCAAGGAGGGGTCGCTATGAGTCGGGGCCGACTCGACAGCACATAACAACAACAACAACAGGGTTCTGTATTTCGCTGTAACGCCTCACAGAACTCACAGACACCCAAGGGTTCATCTCACGTAGTGGTGGTGGAGGCTGGCAGGCTGGCGAGTCCCAGGTCTGTGAGTGGGTCTGAAGGATCCTCCCAATTCTCGGGGTTTGACGAACCTCGATCAGCAGATCAGATGACAGCTGCTGTCCCAAATCCAGGGGTGAGATGAGGATGAGCCAAGACACAAAAACTGGAGCAAGAGAGGGCGAATCTTCCCAGGAGATTGGTAGGTATATCCTCAAGGAAGCTAAGGGTGGTGATTTGAATTACACCCTCCAGCAAGGCAGGACTCAAGACACATTCCACCTGTGTTGCTCCAACAGCAATAACCTAAGTAGATGGCTTTAACAATCAGCAGCTCAAGGCAAATCTCATCACAGAGTCGATTGCCAGTCGTTATAGGGAACGACTACTACCAGCTGCCCAGCCAAGTTGATATCTGACCTTAACTACCATGCCACCCTAAACAGCCATGGATAATAGGATTTACAATACATCACAGAATGGAGGACAATGGCTAGAAGGGCCACATCAAGCAATTCACCACACCAGGGGAATGCCAATTTTCCTGGTGTAAATACTCCTTCTGTGACCAATGTCAGATTACCCAGCATGACGTCACTGAGCATAGAATTGGGAAGAGATGTGTATAGTCGGCTCTTGGTACCTACACGACTCTAGGCCACCACTGTTCCCTCCTTAGTGGGGGAAGTGCTTTGACACAGAAATGAAGAAATCCAAAGGGAGGAAGGGCCACCTTTTTGCTTGTGATGAGCTTCTGGTCTTTTGCTGACCTCCTCTGTTTGAAAGGGTGAGGGTACCTTTTGAGGGGAAGCTCTTGTCCCTTAAGAAGAGCAATGAATCCACTCTTGGGCATCACCAGCTTCTTTGGGTCCTGTCTTGTGGCCCTGTCTCCACATTACCTTCACCTCATTTGGAGCCTTATGTAGTGCCATTTGCTAACTGCTCTGTTGGTCTCCATCTGGGGCTGGGAGTTGGGGACTTCCAGAGGCGAGCCTGTGGTCCTCCAGGATGGCTAGAGAGAGAACACCGTGGCAGCTTGGCAGCTGAACCCAAACAAGCTCTGGTGTCACCAGCTGTATGTGTTAGTGGTGGTGGTGGGGGGGGTAACCTTAGATAGGTCACATCTGGCAGTCTCTCAGCACTCCTGTTTTTTCATCTAAGAAAATTAGGTTTATACAGACCCTGCAACCTGGATAAGCACGGATTATTCTCATTTTAGGGCTTTGTTTTCAAAGACAGGGAACTGTTAGCTGCCATCAGGCTGATCCCTGACTCATGGTGACCCCAGAAATAACAGAATGAAACGCTGCCCAGTCCCGTGCCGTCTCATGATCACCTGCTGATCACACTATTGTGATCCATAAAGTTTTCTCTAACTGATTTTTGCAAGTGGATCACCAGGCCTTTTTTCCTCATCCCTCTTAGTCTGGAAGCGCCATTGAAACCTGTTCAGCATTATACCAAGAAACCAAACTCACTGCCATCGAGTCGAAGCCGACTCATAGCAACCCCTCCTTGGGCTTCTGAGGCAGTAGCTCTATGGAAATAGGTTGCCCAGTCTTCCTTCCGAGGAGCAGCTGGTGGGTTTGAACCACCAGCCTTCCGGTTAGCAGTCAAGTGCCTTAGGCACTATGCCACCAGAGCTCCTGTTCAGCATCATAGCAACAGGCAGACATCCATTGATAGATGGGTGGTGCCTGTGTATAAGGTACATGGGCGGGAATCAAACCTGGGTTTTCCATATGGAAGGAGAGGATTCTACCGCTGAACCACCATTGCCTTCAAGATAGAGAGTAAGTTGTGAAATACAGGAAAATATGCTGGTAAGCCTTGAATGCAGAATTGGCAAGATGTAGGGGGGTCGGGGCAAGGAGGGAGGAAAGAGCTTTCATTGGGGATCCTGAGGCTTGAGTCTTGCCTAATCTCCCGTGGCTTCCCCTCTCCTCTGTGAAACAGGTGTAATGGTAGTGCTGCCTTGGAGTGTGGGTGTGAGGATTAAGTGAGATGAGCCACGCAAAGCCCTTGATTCAGTGGTGGGCCTGTCACACATGCTCAATAAAACCGAATGAAAACAACATGAGAAATACAAACACTACTACAGTGAGGGGTTGAGCTGCAATCTGTCTAAGGTCCCATCAGCTCCACCATCCAACGGGATGGAATTATGGGTGGAGTTGTCAGCATGAGGAGAGGTGTGGAGCATCAGCTGAATGGAGGCCTCTAGAGAGGACCTTGGGAGGGACCTGGCACCCCAGATGACATCCATACAATGGAATACTGTTCAGCCTTTATGAAAAAGAACGAAGATGAACCTTGAGAACATGCTTCATGAAAGAAGCCAGTCACCAAAGGTCACATGTTGTTTGATTCCATTTTTATGAAATGTCTGAAATAGGCAAATCCATGGGGACATTTTGCTGGTTGCTAGGGGCTAGGAGGCGGGCTAGTAAGGAGTGACTGCTTAATGAGCATGGGGTGTCCTTTTGAGGTGATGAAAGAGTTCTTGAACTAAATCGTGGTAATGGTTTACGGGATTGTGAATGTACTTAATGCTGCTGAATTATACACTTTGAAATGGTTAAAATGGTAAATTTTATGTTACGTATATTTTTACCACAATTGAAAAAAAAAAATGTTCAGTGTTTGAGGTTAGAGTGAAGTTGGTCTGGTTTATCTGAGCCATGGGACTGAGTGGGGCACATGTTCGCCCTCCTGTCCTCTCACTCACTGGAGCCTTTAGAGGGCAGGGCTGTTTCTCAGCCCGTCATCTCCAAGCAGGAGTAGCCCAGCTGACCTGGGGAAATGGCCGATGCCCTCTCTTGCCTTACAGTCACACAGCAATGGGTCTGTTGCCTTGTGCTGTACTGGGAAAGTCTGGATTCACAGGCTGCAGCCTTTTTCTCTTCTTGGAGTCGTCTGGGAAGGGAGTGGTTCCCAAGGCCCAGGTAAAGGAGCCTTCGGTAGTCTTGGAGAAAGGGACCTGCGAGGTCCACAGAGGGGGCTGCTGGAGGAATCTAGTGTCACTGGCCATGCGGGCAGCTTGGACTGCTTGGAAGAAGGGGGTCTGGTGCTTGACTAGTGCACTGGCTTCCCAAGTGCGGAGTGAACATGACGTTAGGCTGTTTACTTCCCTAGTGTGGGCCAGTGAGATAATAAATACCACGTGATAAGTGTTATCCCAAGGATAGAGTGAGCCAGACCATAATAAAAGGTCAGTAAATTATGGCCAAAAGAAAGAGGAAACGACTTTGCCAAGAGCACGGAAGGCTTCTCTACCTGGGCCCAGGGAACAGGAAAGAGGCTGCAGGCAGTGAATCCAGACCTGCTCTGTGCCAGATACTGTTCTAAATGCTTCACACTGGGAGCTGTTTAATCATCTCTTGAACACATATGAAGGGGTGCTTGTGGTGTAGTGCTTAAGGCATTTGGCTGCTAACCAAAAGGTCGGTGGTTTGAACCCACCAACTGCTCTGCAAAAGAAAGATGAGGCGATCTGCTTCCATAAAGATTTAGCCGTGGAAATCTAGTAGGGGTCACTATGAGTTGGAATCGACTCAATGGCAGTGAGTTTTCGGTCTTTAACCCATATGAAGTAAGTATAGTGATTGTCCCCATTTTACAGAAAAGGAAACTGAGGCACAGAGGTTAGTTAGCAAACAGTGGGCCTGGGATTCCAGCGCAGGTCACTTGGCCTCAGAGTCTATGTGTGACATTGACCACTGTGTCAGTCTGTCAAGAGGCAGTCAATTGTTGTTCAGTCAGTTTAGGGTAAATGTTTATGTTCCTGACCCACGATGTGGTAACATTGTAAAAAGAGAGAAGACAAACTTGTGTGTTCACAGGGGACCAGAAACCAAGGTAGAGATAGAGGGGGGTCACCAGTTAAAAGTTGGTGTTCTCTGCCAGAGCGCCTGGTTGGTGCAGACAGTTAACGTGCTCAGCTGCTAACCAAGAGGTTGGAGGGTCAA
>NW_006921917.1:1233813-1234920 GCF_000298275.1 Orycteropus afer afer
TCGATTTCAAAAGGCAGGGCTGTGACTTCTGGTGTCCCAAAAGGTGGGGTCGTGGCCTGCTAGGTCTCAAAGGGTGAGGCTGTGGCCTCCTAGGTTTCAGGAGTCAGATCTTCACCTGTTTGGTTCTGGAGTATGGGGCTGCTGTTCATGAGTGCCTAGGGGGTGTGACTAGACCAACTGCCCAAAGCTGAAGGCAGGGGCTGCTGTGCCCAAGGGACAGAACAGGGTCTACAGGGGCCACATGGGTGGGGCAGCCCCTCAGTTGCACTAGGAAGATGGGGCCACCCAAATCTGAGGGAGCAGAATTCCCATCCCAGTGGCATGGAAGGTAGAGCTGAAGGTCAGGGCCAAGGGGCTTCCACCTAGAATCCACAGAGCATGGCCAGTACCCAAAATCTGGAGGGTAGGGCCATTGCCTAGATGGTCTCAGAAAGCAGAGGATTATTTTCAAGCCTCGGAAGCTAATATAAATTGCTCTGCTGGATTTCCGTGATGCCTGATATCCCTTCTTTCCCTCCAATTTCTCCCATTTGCAATGGAAGTGTCTACATTGTGCCTATTCCACCGTTGCACTTTGAAAACACATAACTTGTATTCTGGATTCACAAATGAAGAGGAATTGTGCCTTAGAATGGAATTTGGACTTGGAGTTAATTTAAGACTTTTGGGATGATATGATCAGACGAAAAGTGTTTTGCATGTGGCAAGGACATGAAGGTCTGGGGGGTCAAAATTTGGAATGCCATGGATTGAATTATGCCCCCTCCAAAAAAATATGTGTCAGTTTGGCTGGGCTATGGTCCTCAGTGACTTGATAGTTGTGTAATGATATCATCCCCTATGATACGATGAGCCAGTCAGTTGTCAGGGGATTAGAGGGGAATAAAGCACCCTTACTCAGGTCACAGCCCTGATTTGATATAAGGGGAGTTTGACTGGGAGGTGGCCTCTGTCACCTTTTATCTTACAAGAAGTGGAAAGAGAAGTGAGCAGAGAGTGAAGTGTCTGACTACCACCAAGAAAAAAAAGCTGGGAGCAGCACGTGTCCTTTAGACTCAGGCTCCCTGCTCTGAGAACCTTCTAGAGCCTATGGGAAGATGGATGCTA
>NW_006921917.1:1235850-1238235 GCF_000298275.1 Orycteropus afer afer
ATCAGCAGCATAGTTGGAAATAAGGCGAGTTCAAACAAAAACTCCAGTATGTTCATCTTACATGGTTGAATTAAGTTCCTGAAAAAGACTGAGGAGGCTGCTGATAGGTATTTCCTTGGTCCTGGAACGTATTTGGTTTCCATGTCTTTTCCTCATAGAGATGGGGACCCCATCCACCCTCCCAAATCAGGCACCCCTTCCCCAGCTAGGTAGTGGCAGTCTCTACCCACATTCTGCACCTGGCCTTACAGAATTCATCTCTAGTGCAGGGTTTTGAACTTTGATGCAGGGTAAGTCTTTTGAACTTACTCTGTGGTGCCAGGCTTTGGTGAACATGTTGTAGTGGGGAGGACTGTGGTAGAGGCTGGGAAAGGGACCACAGGGGTGCTGTGATGGCTGACTTCCTGAGGGAGGAGGCACCTGAAATCAGAAGGCTATGAGTTAACCACGTTAATTTGTCCCAAGCTGTTCCCCAACTGCTAATGAGAGTTGGGGTGTGTGTGTGTGTATACCAGAAATATCACCTCCCCTGTGAGTGAAAGCTGGTTAGCCCTTTGTCCAACAGAATTGTCCTGGGAACTTCTCTGGGAGGCCCGGATGTGAATTCCCAGCAGCAGGTCATATGTACTTGGGGACCTGTTGGCCTATACCAGTGTATGAACCCCTTCAGTACATACTGTCTCAGTTCATTACCCTTTGTTACGTGAGTAGTATGTGAGAGTCAGGAAGTAGACTTGGAGGGGGCTCTCTAAAACTGGGAGACAGATATGGAGCAGCATTGGAAATCCAGTGGCTGTGAGAAAGAGCAACTGATTGAAAAACAGAAGACTGCTAAAAAAGATGATCTTGGCCATCTTGTTGAAGGTATGGCCAGGCAAGGAGGGCAGGGATGGAATCCAAGATATCCACTGGACTTGTGGGCGTCCTTCAACCTCTGGACTCCCCCATCTTGCTGTGGCTCTTTGAAAGGGTAGCCATGCCTCTGCCTGAAATGTGAAGGCTGCTAGCACCTTCCACCAAGGATTATTTGGATCTATGGTTATTGTTGGGAGCTCTGGTGCTGTAGTACCTAAGACACTTGACAGCTAACCAGAAGGTTGGAGGTTCAAACCCACCAGCCACTCCTCGGAAGGAAGGTTGGGCAATCTACTTCCGTAGTGATACCGCCTCAGAAACCCAAGGAGGGGTCGCTGTGAGTCGAATCAACTTGATGGCAGTGAGTTGTTTGTTTTTTTTTTTAAATGGTTATTGTTGTTAGCTGCCAAGGAGTTGACTCCGGCGCACAGTGGTCTGTGTGCCACAGAACAAAATGTTGCCTGATCCTGTGCCATCCTCACAATCTCTGCCATGTTTGATTCCATCATTGTAGCTATTGTGCCAATCCATCTCAGCAAGGGTCTCCCTTGCCCCCATTAGCCCTCCACTTTAGCAAACATGATGTCGTCCTCTAGTGACTGACCCCTTCTGATGATATATCCAGAGGAGGCGGACCATAACATTTGCATTGGCTAATCTTTACAAGTAGATTGCCATACCTTCTTCCTAGTCTGTCTCAGTCTGGAAGCTTCACTGAAACTTGTCCACCCTGGGTTACCTGCTGGTATTTGAAATACGGGTACTTTAGCTCCTGGTATCATAGCAACCACACAAACCACCACAGTATGACAAACTGACAGTTGGGTGGTGGGATCTGTGGTTGCTTGGAGTACACAGAGAGTATACAGAGAGTTCTTCACTTTGTAAAGCACACACAACACGAGAAGGTAGCAGAGTTTGGTCTTGTTAGGGAAGACTTCAATATCTGAAGGCTGTGATTCTGACATTGTTGTGGAATGATTTGTTCCCTATCAATGCAGTTTTCAGATACCCAAAGCTTAATTCATTAAAAGACCACAAAACTTTTTTTTAACCATTTGAATGGAAATCTTTCCCAAATATATCACCAACTATCCTGCCTTATGTGGCAATGCACATTGAACATAATTTCACCTGTTAGGGTGATTCCACCATTGTAAGAAATTGTGCTGTAAAGCAGTCATACCTTGAAGCTTATTCAGCTGTTTTTAGGACATTTGGCCTCTGTTAGAAATGACCCTTAGCTGTCCCACATCTGTTGTCATTGTTTCTCTCAGTGCACTCTTCTGTGCTCTCTGCTAGCTGTTCCATCTTCCAGCCCATGTGTCTGTCTCTAGAAGGTCCTCCATCCTTTGATATATTGATTCAAATGTACTAGGTTCCAGAAATGCAATAACAACATTTGTTACCAAAGAATAAATAAATGATGAGTGAAGGCCCCAAGAGATTTGCTTTGTGATAGCTGTTTGGCTCTTAGCTCTTTCCCCTCCTGGTTCTCATCTGTATGTAGAGAATTGGTAGAAACAGAAA
>NW_006921917.1:1239047-1272481 GCF_000298275.1 Orycteropus afer afer
TACTCAGCCATAAAGAGAAATGAAGTTCTGATATATGTTACAATATGGATGAACCTTAAAAAAATTATGCTGAATGAAATGTCAGTCACAAAAGGACAAATATTATATGACCCCACTTATATGAAATACCTAGAACACGCAGTTGTATAGAGACCAAAGTTTATTAGTGGTTACCAGGGGCACATGGGAGGAAGTGGGGGGGAAGAAGGTGTTATTATTTGGGGGGCACTGAGCTTGTTTAAAATTCTATGGAAGTTAGTGGTGAAAGTTACACAGCATGCTAAATGTAATTAGTATCATTTAATTGTACATGCAAAAAATGATGACATGGCAAATGTTTTGTTGTATATATATACTTATCACAGGGAAAAAAAAAGTAGTAGAGGGCCCAGCACGGTGAGGTTTCTAAAACTCATGACCTCTGAGGAGTAGATGAAGGAACCAGGAAGACTTAGAAGAGAGGGACACTTTCTTCCAAAGTCTTGAGGGCTGTTCTGTGGGTGAAGCAGGTGGTGGCTGTGCTGGGCTGCTCCAGAAGCTGGAACTAAGGCCATCGACGGGGAGGCTCAGCTAATAGAAGTCCTGTCCAGGTTAGTTGGTGAGGCAGGCGCAGGTGACTGGAATGGCAAAAGGAGGTGCAAGGGTGAATTGACTTTTTAGAGCCCTTTCAACTCTTTATTAGTAGGTTCTGTGTTGTGTGTCCAGTCCATTAGTCAGTTGCAAGTGAGAGAATAAGTCAAGGATGGCAAGAATATGTCAGCTTTAACATCAAGCAACCAGGAGCACCTTACTGAGTATTCCGTGCCACCTTAGGTGCTGCAATTGATTAGTGATGTCTGCTGTGAGATTGCGCAGGGAAACTGATGGCTTGTGTGCTACCTGTTTATTCTCCTCAGGTGTAGTATTTGCTCTTGATCATTGCTTTCTCTGTCAACCTTCATTTTTTTTCCAGAGACAAGCTGCTCCTCATCAAGCCTTTCAGACTAGGAACCCTGAGTTTCATATCCACTTTCCTCATTTTCTTTCTTCTGCTTTTGCCTGCCTGGGTTTCTCACTAGTCAGTAAGGGCTAGAAGTCTGGTCTGCTATTTAAAAAACCACTGAGGGAAGAGATACTTCCTTGGATCCATTGAATATGGCCTACCTGGTCCTTCCTTTCTGTGGGAGACTGTGAACATGGCTGTTTCCTGAGGTCTTGGCTGGTGGGAGACCAGGAGGGGAAAGGGTGTGACAGTAGGGATGGTTTGGAGTGGGAAGAGGAAGCTGAGAGGATGGGCCCATGAGAAGGGGCAACCCCGTGCATTGGCATGTGGGAGGCTGAGAGTCAGTGCACAGTGGTAATCATATTATCCCACAGCTTCAGAGACAGAGGCCTCTCTGGGTTGGAGTGAAAGGCAGCTGGTGTTGGGGAAAGTGTCCCAGCAGCACCCTTTGGAGACTCAGTTTTTTCATGTGTATAATGAGAATGGCAGTTCTAATAATACCCGCCCTGCTGACTCATAAGGGAGCTCTGGTGGCATAGTGGGTAAGCCATTTGATTGTTAACCTGAAGGTTGGCAGTTCAAACCCACCAGCTGCTCCACAAGAGGAAGATGAGGCAGTGTACTTCCATAAATATTTACAGCCTTGGAAACCCAATGGGGGTCACTATGAGTTGGAATCAACTTGATGGCAGTGGGTTTTTTGCTGACTTACAGGGTCCTTGTGCAGCTCAAATGAGGGTTTCAGTGGTAAGCGCTTTGGTGAGGGGTGCAGGCGGTCCCTGGGTGGTACAAATGGTTAATATACTTAGGTGCTAACTGAAAGATTGGCAGTTCGAATCCACTTAAAATCATCATGGGAGAAAGGACTGGTAGTCTGCTTCCAAAACGCAGCTGTTGAAAGCCCTTTGGAGCACAGTTTGACTGCCACACACGGGGTCACCATGAGTCAGAGTTGACTCACCTGTAACAGTTGTTACTGTTAGGCTGTAGATTCGTCATTATCTCAGATGTTCCCTCTGGAGATGAGCTGATCTCCTGGTGGGTATATGACCTGTATGGGATTGGACACAGCCGCCCTCTGAGGCTGAGGCGGGATCCGCAGGCAGGGAACAGGGGGATCCAACGTCTGTGGGGGTGGGTGGCAGAGCAAGGTCTGAGCTAATCTGCCAGGTTGAATTAATCTCCACAGCATAGCTGACATTGGCTGGGAAGGTTGGGGGTCGGCAGCTGAGGGTCCAGAGAAAATTTTGGATGTCCAGAGCTGATTCAGTCTGCAGAGGTCTCCAGCTTCTAGTCAGGAGGGCTTTTCTCAGTCCCAAAGGCTCTGGGCAAGAGACTTTAATCTAATTACATGCTTTATTTGAGCCAATTTGTTTTCCAATCCATCTTGTTCAGCAAGAAGAAAGAGCATGCTGGGGACTTATTTGCACCCTCTTGTTCCAATTGGAGAAGAAGGGCTGCTTCCCCACCTCACGTGGTCAGTGCGGCCCCAGCCCTGACACCCCACCCCTAAACCAGTTTGCAGGCTGCCCTGCCCTGTGAGGTGGGGGCTGGGGTGGGGACAACCGCTTCCATCCACTGAGGAGAGAACCTTGCCTGCTTGTCCAGCCCTGGGAAAGCCTGGCCCCCATAGACTTCCCTGTTTTCTTTTCCTTCGAGACCCCGGTGTACCGAGCAGAGCTGAAATGAGGTTGGGCTTCCAAGCTAGGTGATCTGGGAGGAGGTCTCATTCCCATGAGGGTAGCCTGCCTCAGAACCTTCTTGACTCCTCCTGGAAGAGCTATCCTCAGAATCCAAGGCCCATGATTTCAAACCCCTCACGTATAATTTTATAATAAAAAACAAAACCAATTGCTGGCAAGTAGATTCCAACTCAGCGGGACCCTGTACGTGCAGAGTAGAGAGTTCAGAGCATAGAGTGTTTCACAGGATTTTCATGGCTGTGAGCTTTTGGAACTAGATCACTAGGTCTTTCTTCCAAAGTGCCTCTGGGTCGGTTTGAACCAGCAACCTTTTGGATAGCAGCAGATATAGAATCTGTGTTATTAAAGTCCAAGCAAAACCCCTGAGCCCTTCAAACCTGTCAGGAGGGAGAAGATGCGTTGTCTCCCACTGCACTCTTGGGGTAAGGATCTGCACTCTCCAAGCCTCAGCTTTTTGTGTTTAATAGGATTTTCCAAAATTGCCTTTTTGCACTCTCTATAATCCTGCTTCGGCTCTGTCCTCCCCTGCTGTTTATGCAGGCTTGCTCCTTGGTGCCTGGCTCCTTTGCAGAGTCTGGCTTCTTCTGCCCTTTGACTAGGGGAGTGCAGGGTTGGCTTGGGACCATGGGTCACGTTGCCAGCTACGTGGTGGTGGCTGCTAGACCGCCTTTTACACAAGTCATTCAACAAACGTTTACTGAGGACTTGTTACGTGTCCTGCACTCTGGGGGTGGGGCAGTGAAACAGACAGTGGTCCCTGTCTTCAGGGAGGAAGACAGACAATAAACAAACCAAATTGGAAAATATGACAAGTGCTGTGAAGGAACGGGATCCTCTAAAGATGGCTTTGCCTTTCGAAACAGCCAAAGGTCAGTCATTACTGGGTGAATGAAGTGCAGTCTTGAGTGAGAAATATCTTTGGGTACAAAAGACAAATTGGGTTGTGCCAGAAACACAATGAGATGTGTTTTCTTTCTCTTAAATTATAGTAAAAATCATAATAAAACCAGTTGCCATGGAGTCAACTCCCACTCATGGCGACCCCATGTTGTCAGAGTAGAACCGGCTCCACAGGGTTTTCACGGCTGATTTTTTGGAAGGAGATCACCAGGCTTTTCTTCTGTGGCACCTCTGGGCAGACTCAACCCTCCAGCCTTTCAGTCAGCAGCAGTGTGTCAACCATTTCCATCACCCCGGGACTCCAAAAATGATAATACCTAACGTTTTTAGTGCTTGTCATGTCACTTGAACTTTAAAGGATTACAGACTCTAATCCTCAGTTCATAAATGCGGGCTCTGAGGGTTAGTAAAGTGCAATAACATGGGCGCATGGCTTGCAACCTGCCAGCTTCTGCCCGCTCCTGGATCTGCAGCCCGGAAGTTCCTCAGTATTCGGAGAGAGGCCATTCTCACTGGAGCAGTGGGTGGTGTCCCAGATTGTGTCTTGGCATCTGTTGTTGTGTATGCCGTCGACTTGATTCCAGATCATAGCAACACTATATGGCAGAGTAGAATTGTCCACAGCGTTTCCTAGGCTGTAATCCTCACAGAAGCTTATTTAGATGTGGTAGTTAAGGTTGTGTGTCAGCCTGTCTGGGCTGTGATTTTAAGTGGCTTGGCAGCTAGGTGCAGTTATTCCCCGTGATGAGATTGGACATCACGTGTATCACCACCATGGAATCTGCTGGGAGCAGTTAGTCAGTTGAAGGAGAGTTGCTTTTGGGGTGTGGTCTGCTTCCAGTGTATATAGAAAGGATCCTGCATTTGGTTCAGTCTTCCTCTCTAGTTCCTGGACTTGAACCAGTGGCCTGCCGTATTGCCTGCCAATCTTGGGATTGTTGCCTTTGCAGCCTGTGAGCCCACAATCTGCCATTTTACCTGCTGATCTTGGATTTGTCGGCCTCAGCAGCCAGCAGCTGTGTGATTCAGGAGAAGCCTCCAGCTTGCTCCTGTGGGCCTGGAAAAAGAGGCAGAGCTAAAGCCCAAGGTTGAGGGGCCACCACCTAGCCCGTTGAGCCAGCACTCTGAATTTAGACTTCTAGGCTCCTAAGCTGTAAGAGTAAATTTCTTTTAGTTGAAGCCATCCACCTGTGGTATTTCTGTTATAGCAGCACTAGAGAACAAAAGGAGCACTGGTGGTGTAGTGGATAAGGCACTAGACTGCTAACCAGTAGGTCAGTGGTTCAAACCCACCAGCAACTCCACAGAAGGAAGATGGGGTGATCTATTTCTGTAAAGATTTACAGCCTTGGAAACCCAATGAGGGTCGCTATGAGTCGGAAATGACTCGATGGCAGTGAGTTTTTGTTTTTTGTTTTTTTTTTTTTTGGTTTTAAACTCCCTTACAACAAAGAGGTCATGAGCTGGGATGGAGAGGGCTTGAGTGGCACTTGAAATAATGAGGCAGAAACCTAGGTTGAGCTGCATAGCTGATACCTGAGAAAGCCCCTTCGAGCTCTCAATCAGAAAGCTGTCTTGCAGAACTTGGTCTACTAACTGTGGGGTGTGGAGTGTTGGTGCAGAGACCTTGAGGAGCCCTGGTGGCACAGTAGTTCAATGCTGAGCTGCTAATTGAAAGATCTGCAAAGCAAATCCACCAATTGCTCCACAGGAGAAAAGACTTGGTTAGCAGTCAAGTGCCTTATCCACTATGCCACCAGTCCTCCTTTTGTAGTAGAGTTTAGCAGGTTTGAAAGATGCATAAGCCAAGCTTCCTCACAGATGTCACCAGAATTATTGCACAGGGAGCTGACTGATGTATTTGTTTGAATGTCCCCCTGCTACATTTCGTAGGACTGACTCCTTCTAGTTGTCTGCATATCCCAGGCTGGTCTGCATATCTAGGTAGGTCTCCATCCTTGTCCCTCCATTTTCCACCCATGTGTCCTGCTTGTGGTAACGGTACTTGTCCTACAAGTGATGGAGTGTGGTTGTTGTTAGCTGTGTTGAGTCACTCCCCAGTTCATGGCGACCGCACGCACGACAGGATTGGACCATTGTGGTCCATGGGTTTTTGTTGGCTGGTCTTCTGGAGGTAGATGTGACATCGTTCTCCCTGGTGTGCCTTAGTGTGAACGCTCTGCTGAACCCTGTCTGGCATCGTAGCAGCACACTGATGGGCAGATTATGGCCACGCTTGGGGAGCACTGGCTGCGAATCAAACCCGGCTCTCCCACACGGAAGGTGAGAATTCTGCCGCTGGACCACCACTGTCCTCTGATTCATTGACATGCCCTTTGTTTAATATCACTACGACTGTCGCATTAGCTGCAGGATAGATCCAGTGGCTCCCAGAGCTGCCTACATAGAGGTGCTTAGTAAAACTTTGGAAACAAGTGAATGGATGATACATTCACTGTAGTGGGGTTGCTGCATCAAAGGTGTGTACATTTTCAGAGCTTCCACATTCATCGCAGATGCTCAGGAAAGTCATTAATTTGCACCCCAACTGCTTGGCTGTGCGTGTTTGCCCTTGTTGGCTTGGTAGGCAAACATGGTATAGTCCTGTTGATTTAAGATGCATTTCTTGGATTATTTGAAGTTGAACTTTTTTTTTTTTTCATCTCCTTGTGCTCTTTCCATTTCTTCTTTTGTGAATTGCCTATTCTTTCATTTGTAGTTTAGATTGTTGTCTTTTTCTTATTGACTCAGAAGAGTTCTTTATATATTAAAGATACCAATCTCTTGCTATGTTGCCTTTCCCCCCGCCCCCAGTCATTTGCTTTCATAGGTGGCAAGGCACTTATACTAAAGCCCTCTGGCCAGTCCATTGCTAGAGAATGCTTCACTTGGGGGCTGGGGAGCCTTGGTCTTTATGCCCCAGATCCCAAAGTTAAATTCACATTATGCTATTGAGGCAGGTAGGGTTTTAGGATGATGAAGTGGGTGGCTGAGACCAGCATAGGCTTGGAGAGATATGTGGGGGCTACAGAGCTGCCTGTGGACTTGGCTTTTGCAGATAGGTGGCCAGACCACTGGACAAAGTGCTTGTCAGTGAGGGTGGTAAGAGTGGTGATGTGGGGAGAGTCATGAGGCCACCTGCAGGCCAGGACCAAAGGGCAAGAATTGGCAACATGGGGTATGTACCCCCTCCCTCCTCATTGAGCCCTCCCTGTGACAGCTATTATGAAAGCCACAGATGCTTGTAGCATCTTGACAGTTGGACACATTGAAAATTGGCCTCACTGGCCTAGAGGGTCCTTAGCAACTTTGAGGCTCCTGGTCAGGGAGAGCCAAAATTCTGTCTGGACAGCTTGGCCTCACCTGCTTTTTGTCACCTGCTAATGGGCAGAGTGGCCCCAGTCACAATGCCAGTTGCCCCTCCTAGCTCCATCCCATCTTTTCTTGAGCTCTTTCACCCCAGGAACCCCTCACCATGCCCAACCTTCCTATTGGCGTCTGAAACTCCAGCCCTCTATATGTTTCTCTGCCTGGGGAGGTAGCTGTTGGCAGAGTGTCTATTGCTCATCACGCCCACTGCCTACCTTCCTGAGCCCACCAGCTCACAAGCAGAGAAGCAGAGGTGCTACATGGGGCCCAGGGCTTTGAGAGTGAGACCCCTGCCAGCTCCCCGCCCTGCTCCAAGGGGAGGTGCCAGATGCGGTGCCCCTGGCTCCCGAGGTAGGACACCAGCTCTGCCTGCCATATGCTGAGAGATGAGCTCTGATCCGGTGAGCAGGCCTGCCCAGCAGGCTTCTGGCACCTGGGGCCCAGGAGCAGACCAGAGGGCAAGCTACCCAAGGTACAGGAAGGGGGCGGGAGGGCCGGCCACTGGGATTGGGCCTGCAGGGCCACCTCTTGGCGCTTGGCTGTGGGTTGGCCTGGGGAGCAGGTGGGAGAAATAAAAGGAAGGGCAGGCTGCTCCCAGGGGGAGCCGGATGCCAGCCAGCCAGGATGGGCCTGCTGCGAGCTGGGCAGATGGTGGCCTCCAGTCTCAGCGGCTCTCCCAGGGACTGAGTGCGTGAAAGTGAGGAGCCAGGCAGTGCCCAGGTCCAGCCCTGGCAGCTCCTGTCACTTTGGGGTCGGGGGGAGGACAGAAGAGCAGCCCTGGTGTAAGGGACCTGCAGGTCTGCCAGTACTTACTTGCACCCTCCATGTGAGCCCCAAGGGTCCCCTGAGAAAGTGGGGCACAGTCACCGTGTGGGGTGGAGTGAGCACCCTCTGGGCAAGGAAGATGGGTCTCAGCCAGTGGGTGGGGATACTGTGGTCTCTGTTCATAAGTGAGAAGGATTAGTTGATCTGCAGGGTTTGTGCGAGCTGAGGTTATGCTAGCTTTTATATTTGCTTCTGAAAGATCTCAGCCTTGCAAGTCCTGTGGAGCTCTGCACACAGTAGGTCCTCATGAGTCAGAATTGACCTGAGCGCACACATTAGGTCATCAAGAGTCAGAATTGACTTGAGGGCAACTAGCAACAAGAAGCAGCTTTTATATTAAGGCTGAATGAACCATGTAAAATTGCTTTTTTTGTTGTCGTTGAAAAATGGTTGGTTATTGGCAATTTCAAGTGGTTCAACCTCATAGCTTTCCGTTGGTGTCTGAACAGATCAAACAGTATAAAAATGAACTGTCCTTTAAATGTTTAAATAGGCCCTTGTCTGAAACTGTCTGGAGCCAAAGATTTCTAAGATTATTAGTCTATTCAGATTTTATATCTTCTTTAATTCAACCTGGTCATTTATGGTTTCCTTAAATAATAATGCACTGCATTCAGAATTCTAAAATTGTGGCCTAAAACTGTGTATTACACTCTTGTAATTGAGAAGATGTTGTCTGCCTTGTGGTTGTACCCTTTCTCTCATTACTTCCTTCATTGTGTCTGTTTTTTCTCTTTCATGCATAATTAGATATGACAGTATTTTGTCTTTATTTATTTATTTGTTTGGGGGCTTGTCACAAAATCAGTTCTTGGGTGTATTTATAATTTTTTTTTTTCTTTGCTAAGTACTCCAATTTCTGCTTCTGTTTTTATTAATTCCTGCTGCCTGCTTTTTTCAGGTTTTGTTTTACTCATCTTCTACCTTCTAAAATTAAAGATGCTTCATTTATATTCATTCTTTCTTGTTTAATAATAGAAAATATTTATGACACTGTGGTTAGGAGATGTGGTCTGTACAATGCCACTTGCCCCTCCTAGCCCTACCCAATCTTTTCTTGAGCTCTTTCACCCCAGGAACCCTTCACCATGCCCAGCCTTCCTCTTGGCGTCTGAAACTCCAACCCTCTATGCTTCTCTGCCTGGGGAGCTGGATGTTGGCAGAGTGTCCATTGCTCATTATGCCCAGTGCCTACCTTTCTGAGCCCACCAGCTCAGAAGCAGAGAAGCAGAGGTGCTACATGGGGCCCAGGGCTTTGAGAGTGAGACCCCTGCCAGCTCCCCACCCTGCTCCAGGGTTTCAGCTTCTTGGAATTAATTTAGCCATCTCTCACTACTTTTGTGTTTCTGTTTTGTTTTTTATTTAGATCCGTTTTTGCTTAATGTACTTCATTGAGATGTTATTCCACACAAAACAATACATTTGTTCATTGCAAGGTGATCTTCTTAATACTTTGGCCTTGAATTCCACTTTGTCTGATATTAGCATTTACACCTGTTGTTTGTCTTTGTTTTCGTTTGCTGATATCCCTTTGCCAGTACTTAAGTTGTAAGTTTTTTTAAGAAAATTGCTTTATTTACCTGTGTCCTTCCTAAGCATCATTATTTAATATTTTTAAGTCAGTTTTTCAATGGAGTTGAGTCCATTACAGTTATTGTTTTATTTTTTAGTTATTTTTCTGTTATCTTAATCTGTTATATTTTTTTATAATTTCCATTTTGCCTTTTGACATATTAGCCACTATTTATTTCCTATCTTCCCAATGTTTAGTGGGTATGTGTTAGGTTTCCAAACCATTATCTCGTCTATAGCTCTTATTTGTCAGAGTCAAGCACAAGTAACATCTTTTGCATTCTCCTTATTTCAGAGTCTCACACTTTTATTCCACACTTCATTGTACTTATTCACACTAAACTCACTGCCATGGAGTCGGATCTGACTCATAGCGACCCCTCAAGGAGTGGCTGGTGGGTTTGAACCGCCAGCCCTCTGGTTAGCAGTCAGATGCCTTAGGCACTTTTTTATTAATATGATTGAAAGTTTTAAACTAAGTTTTTATAGTTATTTATGTGTATGTAGTCTGATATTTCCTCTCAAACATTGAAAAACATTTTATATTTGCATTCAGTTTTAAAACCAAATTTGAAACCTCTGTGTTCAGTGGTTCAGTGCTCATCACTACTCCATTTGTACCATGACTTTTCCTTCTTAAACTCTTATTTTTGACTCATTAGATTCATTTCATAGTTGACTGAAAAACATTCTCAAGTACTTCTTTCAAAAAGGATGCAAGATCAGAATTCTTTCTGAACCATTGCAAAATGGAGAATATCTTTTGTTATTATGGTCTACACACATGTAAGATAGTCTAGCTGGGTATAAAATTCTTGCATCACAAACTTTTCCCCCTCAAGACCTGATAGACATTGCTCCATGGTTATTGTCTGTGTGTTGTTCTTTGTTTATTTTTTTTTTTCTTAATCTTTAATTTTTTTTTCCTTATACTGTATTTCATGAATTTGCCAACATACTGGTCTATTTTTCCCAAGGGTATTGGTCTATTCTCCCAATAATTCAATTAGTCCTTCCCTTCTGCAAAGGAGCCCTGATGGTGCAGTGGTTAAATACTCAAATGCTAACCAAGAGGTCAGCACTTTGAATCTGCCAGCTGTTCCAAGGGAGAAAGATGTGACAGTTTGCTTCTGTAAAGGTTACAGCCTTGGAAACCCTGTAGGGCAGTTTGCCTCTGTCTTCTAGATCTCTGTAAGTTGGAATCAATTCTAAAGCAATGGGTTGGGGTTTCCCTTCTGCATACCTAGATCTGTTTGCAGCTCAGGAATCCTGTCTTTCCTTTTTGTTTCTACTCTATTTAACCTCTACTGCAATTCTCTCCTAATCACCCTTTCACATTCTGTCATATATTCTTATCATTTTTTCTTTCATAGTTTCTGTGTATTTATTTTTTTCCTCTAAACTTTGTGAGAGTTTTTTCTATTTGTTCTCTATGTTTATGGTGTAGTTTTCTACAGTGTCATTTCCCTTTACTGCTTCCAAAGTGAATTTTTAGTGGCACTATTGGGATTTAGGTCTTTGTTTCATCAACTCATTCTCTCATGCATGACATGCATCATCTCATGGCCTTTTCAGCTCAGCTTCATCTCATCTTATGGTTTTTTGCTCCTATTTCACAGAGGCTGTGTCTTTTCAGAGTTTTTAAGTCTACCATGCCCATTTGGTTATGTATTTTCTATGGCTGTTTTCAAATTTATAATGGCAGAGTTGAATAGTGGTGACAGAAACCACATGGCCCTTAAAATAAAAAAAAATATTTATTATTTGGCCCTTTACAGGAAAAAAAAAAAAAAAATTGCGATGCTGTATGAGAGTGGTGACTAAATTCCTGCTTCAGATCCAAGCTGGGTGGCAAAGAAAGTGCCCAGCTCCACCTCCAGTTCCCAGTTGCTACCAGGCTTCTATCTAGATTTCTTTCTGTTCCCTGAAATTGGTGTCTTTTCCCACTGTCTGATTTTCTGATTCTTTGCATAGGTGATGTAGATCAAGACACATGTTCACCTCTGCACTGCAACCACTGTCCTTCCAGTCTCCACCCTTCCCTTGCTTAAGCGTCCTCTCCCTGTGGGATGGTATCACTACCAGTGCCTCTTCCCACTTCCTGCCCACTTGTCTCCAGGTTGTTGTCTCTCTGTCATTATCCCTTCTTCCAGGATCTTTCTGTTCATCAGACAAAGGGCTCTGTCTGGAGGTAAAGCCGGGGCACGTTTGCTCATTCCCCCACCATCTGCCTCTAATTATTAGAGATTGCTCCCAGATTCCAACATTGGGTCATCTATCAGTTTCGGTTTTGGCATTACTGTGATTTTTCATTCTTTCATTGTCTTAATAGCTATTTTAGAACAAAACTAGGAGAGGCTACATGGGTTCCTGCCAAGCAGATACCATTTTGAAGAAGGAGTCAGTGCTGCATCTGAAAGCTGTGGTTTGTCTACCTGAAGCAGTCTCTATAAGCTTAGTGTGTATTTGATAGAGGAAGAAATTACAGATCCTCCAAATGGGGAGCCTTAAAAATCCAGACACTGGGGCTGCCCTAAACCAATTAAATGAGTCTCTGGATGGGGCACCCAGGCCATCTCTGTTTTGTCAAGCTTCCCAGTGATGCCATTGTACAGCAGAGTTGGGAGCCAGTGTGTTGAGAACATGGACTCTGCAGGCTGCTTTACCAGCCACATGACCTTGGGTGAGTCCCTAAGGCCTCTGTGCCTGGGTTTCCTCATCTATAAAATGGGGCTAAAGGAAGGGTTGAGAAGAGCATTAGAACAGTGATGTTTCCTAAGTGCCATGTCCGTGGCTCCGATCCTTGAGTTGCAAACTTTTGATATTCAGCAATCCCTCGGTGTCATCACATTCATTACTCAGTTTCATGATTTGTCAAGACAGGGTCTGAGGGCCTGATTTTATTAGTAAATGGTGAAAGCCACACATTCTAGGGTGCATTCTGTCCTAGGTGGGTGGATACTTGGCTCTGAAAATGAGAGTTCTAGGTGGAGACTGGTTACTCCACCACCCGTCAGTGTGCTTGGTGGTGGCTTGCATGTTGCTATGATCTGGAATCTATGCCACAGGTATTTCAAATACCAGCAGGGTCACCCATGGTGGACAGGTTTCAGCTTCAGTGTAAGACTAGGAAGAAAGGCCTGGCAATCTACTTTCCAAAATCAACCACTGAAAACCCCGTGCATCACAACAGAATATTGTCCGACGTAATGCTGGAGATGAGGCCCCTAGGTTGGAAGGTAACAATAGAGTCAAGCTTGCCAGTGATCATGAGGACGCTGTGTGATCCAGCAGTACTTCATTCTGTTACGTATGGAGTTGCCATGAATTGGAGTCAACTCAATGGCAACTATAACAACAAAGATGTTGCTCCTTGGTGGGGAGAGTGGTGTAGAGGGAAGGAGAAGAGGTGAGCTGAGGGTACAGAGGGCAGACAGTTGGGGGACTCAGCTGCCTCTGCTCTGCCCTATAATGCAGGGCTGGCTTTGGACTGGCCCTTCCGGAGCCTGCCTGAGCCATGGCTGGGAATAGCATTGCAAGGTGAGAGTAGCAACACCTCCCTCTGAGAGATGTCGTGAAGCTCAGGAGGGCTGATGTGAGAGACCTCTCGATGGACCTAGGTTGTTGACTTCAGGGCCAAGACACAACAACATGGGTCGACCCACTGAGAGGAGGCAGCTCGTGAGTGATTTCATTCTGATGAGAATGAACGTCCTCACATGGGTGAGAGCCTTGCTTGAAGACTGACGAGAAAGAGTTAGAGTGGCTTCAAGGCTGTCCTGCTGTGACATCACTCAGCCTTGCTTACATTCCAGTCCACTTTCCTAAGTGGCACGGGTAGGGGGTGTCCAGCCAGCCAGCTCGGGACCACTGGGACTTAGGCACAGCCTGGGTTCAGCTGCAGCAGTGGCTTTGCTGTGCACCTCATCTGTCCCGGGAGCTGGCAGAGACGTGGCTGAGAGACGTAGGGGAGGGAGGTGACCATGATGGTGGTGATGGTGCAGAACTATGTGCCAGAACTGCCATCGCTTCTCATCTTGATCCCTTGGCTGGCCACAGTAGAATGAAGGTCTCTCTCTCTGAGCAGCCCAGTAAGAGGCCCCTACCCGGACACCCAGCCAGCCAGCCCCTGGTGGGACTGGCACCGTCCTCCACTGTCCTTAAGCAGGAGCACCCCGAGGAACTCCCACAGGGCAGCAGGAAGGGGGTGGCTTTCTTCCATTTCTTGGGACTGGTTGCTAATTGAAAGGCTGAGAACTGGCCCAGGAGGTAGCAGGGAGCAGCCAGACCCATGGCTCCGCCCAGGACAGTAGGTGGGAGTGGTTTTGACTTGGAGACAGCAGTCAGTGCACCCTAGAAAGTAGAAGGAGTTAGCTGCCTCCCACGAGGCCAGGGTGCTGACCTGGGGTAGGGTGGGGGCTGTCTCCAGTTTTGTTCTTTTCTTCCCTGAATATTTCCCACTGATCTAAACCATAGCTTGGGGATAGGGCACTGGGAGGCCTGGCTCTGCCCTGTGCTCTTAGGTAAGTGACTCCTACCCACACCTGAGCCTGGGTTGTCCCCTCTGCAGGATGGTGGCTGGCAGCTGCTCTTGGGGAAGTCACCTGTCTATATGTATGTATGTCTGCCCACCTTTCCAGCTGCTCTCTTACCACCTTTCACTGGGACACACCCAGCCCACATCAATCAGCTGTGACCCGCCATGACACATTAAGTGGGAATCCTTTGATGTTTACCAAGACACAGCCTGCCATACCAAGAGCCCAGTGATCTCAGCATCTCAGATCCAAGTTCAAATCCCAGCCTTGAAACTAAGTGTCTTAATACATGGGGCAGGTGGAATACCCTCTCTGGACCTCAGTTTTCTTACCTGCAGAATGGGAATGACACACATATCAAGGAATCTTGAGAATGGAAGGAGGTCCACATGTAAAGTGGTGGGGGTGGTGTGTCAGGCATCTAAAAGGGGCTGGCTGTCATGCTGTGAGTGTCACATGAGGACCTAGTGACAGAATTGCATCACTTTGACAAAGAGCAGGAAGAGCCAGGAGAAGGCATGGTGGGTAGGGGTGGAGGTTTGCATCTGAGGGTGGGTACCAACTGCTCCAGGAGAAGCAAGTCCAATCGCTGGCAGGCCCAGGGCGTCCCGCACCTTTGCCCGCCCGTTCTGGGCTCCGGAAGCCCCTGAAATGACACCAGCAGACACTGGCTGGGCAACCCTGCCTCTCGGCAGTAGGGCCCATTAGAACTGAACTCTCTCCGTGGGGCATTTTATTTGCACACTCCACTAGAGTGGATACCAAAGGGGTTTTCTAATGCTTCATGGGCTGCTAATTTCCTCTGTGACCCCTTTTGTTGGAGCCTGACCCCATCTAGAGGCTCCACGCCATGAAAGCCAGCGTCTGACACAGAGCTGGGGCGCAGGGTGACAATGAGGCCTCTATCGGCTTTAATCAGGCTCCGGTTGCATCTTAAGAACAGGGGGAATTTGTGTGGTGCTCAGAAACCCTGGGTGGCGCAGTACCGGAGCCCCCGGAGTCCCACGGAGGCTGGAGCGGCCTGCAGGAGGCAGCTAAAGGATTCGTCAGGCCAGAGGGGGAGCCGGACGGGGGCCCTTTGTCCCAATGCCTCTTTAGAAGGCCGGCCTTGCCCTGAATGGCCACCTGCCCGAGTCCGCGCCGAGGCCTGGCCAAGGGGTATCAGGGCCGCGGGTATTCAGGGAGGTGGCCTCCCACCCGCCCCGCCAGGCTATTCATCGCCAGCCTAATTAGTTTCTGTCTGTGCTCTCTCCCCTGCCCTGCAGACTGCGATTCCTACTGCAAGGCCTCCAAAGGGAAGCTGAAGATTAACATGAAAAAGTACTGCAAGAAGGACTATGGTGAGTGAAGGGTTCTTGTTGTCTAGGGAGGAGGGGAAAGGGGCCATTAGACCAGTGGGCAGTGGGTCTGGGGCGCAGGTGGCCCTGGGTGGGTTTGGGTCACAGAAGCCAGGGGCTTGGACTGTGGATACTTGAGGAGCCAAGCTGATGGATTCCAAACCCAGGAATTTCTTACCTCTTCTACCTTGGTCCTGGAGGCAAGGGATGTGAGGGATCCCCAGCTGGCCTGGAGGGGTGGGGGCTGCAGGCTAGCAGAATGCCCTGAGGCTGGGATTCCCAAGCTAAGCCCTGGGTCCTCACTTTGCCCCCATGGGCTGTGTGATTATATACCAGTCACTTTACCTCTCTGGTCTTCAGTTTCCTTATCTGTACCGTATTTCTCCTGAGTCTGTGTTTCTCAAAGTGCAGTCTGCCAGGCATCAGAAAGAGGGTGGGAACGCCATGGTGTGTTTAAAATGCGGCGTCCTGAAGCTGCACTCTTCAGAGACTTAGTTCTGCAAGACCAAAATCATGTGGCGGGATCTACATTTTGTGGTGGTTCAGTAGTAGAATTCTCTCCTTCCGTGTGGGAGACCTGGGTTCGATTCTCAGCCAGTGCCCCTCATGCACGGCCACCACCCATCTGTCAGCGGAGGCTTGCGTGTTGCTGTGATGCTGAACGGGTTTCAATGGAACTTTCAGACTAAGACAGACGAGGGAGAAGGGCCTGGCAACCATTCCAAAAATCAGCCCGTGAAACCCTGGAATTCACAATGGTCTGATCTGCAGTTGATCACGGGGATGTCACAGTCGCAGGCAGGGTTTTGTTCCATTGTGCATGGGGTCACCATGAGTCGGGGGGCCAACTCCACTGGCAGCTAGCAGCAACTGGTCATCGTGATGCACTTGCAGTTTGAACACCTTGAAAGGGGGATCCCTGAGGGCCTTGCCTGGGGTGGGGGGAGCTGTGGGGTGAAGCTGGGGGAGCCCCCTGCAGAGCCTTCCTGCCAGCTGCACCCTCAGGTTCCCTTCACTGGAAAAGAGCCTCCTGTCCCCATGCTCACTGCGTCCCATCCTCCCCAGCACCAGGGACAAAGGGCCCCCCACCCGCACCCTGCGCCTGCTCTCCCTGCCTGTTTGCTCCAAGGACTTGCTAGGCCTCTCCTCAGCCGCCCCAGCCCGTGGGCGGCTCCGTGGGTTTCGGTCCCTGTGCATGGTGGTATGTGCTGGGGCCGGGGCTCCTCCATCACGGGCGCTTATCCGACCCTGACCAGCCTGGCTGCTTCAGACTGCGGCTGGGCCTCCTCTTCCCACACCTGCCCACCACCCTCGGCCCCCTCTTCAGACGCAGCTAAATGCTGCCTACCTTTTCTCTCTCTTCAACTGACCCTGGAGGCGAGTTCCGGGACCAGGCTCTGGGAGCCCCGCCCACCCCAGCACCACCCTGGCCTCCCGGGGTGGGGGAGCGGAGCGACCTCTCTCTCTCTCAACCAGCCTCCTGTTCCTTCCTGCACTGCTGAAGGAGAAAGTTTACAGCATAGCCCTGTGCCTGCCTGGAGGGGGCCCCGGAACTAGACAGACATAGATTCCAAACCAGTGGAGGGGGGGGGCGGTGCTTATCTGAGCCTCAGTTTCCTTGTCTGTAAAATGGTGATGATACCACTTGCCTGCATGGCCAGCCCCCACAGGACATGAATGTGTCTACTAGGCACCGAGTAGGAGTAGCCTCTGTGATGGTGACTACTGTTGGTCCCAGGGAAACTGGGTGAGAAGCGGAAGACCACCTGTTGAGGAGGCCTCATTGTTCAGGACCCCACCTCATTCCCTCCTATCCCCCAGTGCCAGGGGCAGCCATGCCTAGAACTCCAGCCCCATGGGTCCTAACTGGACCAATTGTTGAAAAACTGATTTAAGGGTTTTTTTTTTTTTTTTTTTTTCCCCTCCTTTAATAAAGGAGCTCTGGTGGCATAGTGCCTAAGGCATTTGACTGCCAACCAGAAGGTGGGCAGTTCAAACCCACCAGCCACTCCATGGAAGGAAGATGGGGCAACCTACTTCAGTAAAGATTTATCAACTTGGAAACCCAATGGGGGTCACTCTGAGTTAGAATTGACTCGACCGCAGCAAGTTTGGTTATTTTCCCTTTAATAAGGAAAATAGTCAGGAAATTTCAGCATAATGGAATGAATGATGAGACCCAAAGGACCCCAAAGGAATTTTGAGAACTTCTAAAACTTTCTCTTTTTATTGTGTGTGTGTGTGTGTGTGTATGTATGTATGTCCATATGTGTGTGCACCGTGCATAGATACACAGTATACACTGAAGCTCACTGCCTCCCCCTCACCTCACTGCCATGGGCCTCCTGGTCCCCCCAAGATGAAGGCAGAGCAAGCTGGCAGGTCTGCGCATCGTTTCAGAATTTGAGGGGCCGTGGGCATCCACCTTCATTACCCCTCTGGGTTTCACAATAAATTCCCGAAAGCCACTTTAAAGTACTTACAGGCCAAGGCAGTACAGAAACTTCAGACTCCCACGGGAAAAGAAATTTTGCTTTTGCAAACAAAACTGTGAGGTTGTTTAAAGATAAAGGGAACACTGCCTCCCAGCCTAGGTGGCAACTATGTAGAGAGGTCCTGGGCTGTGTCGGAATAAACTGGAGTGGCCCTGGTCCCCTCACCACCACCCCCGGAGGCAGATCCCCTCTGTCTGCTGAAGGAGGCCTGGCACCTTTTTATAGACACACAAGAGCCTCTTAGCCTCTGCTGTGGGCTCCACGGGGCCACAGGGTGGCACCCACTTGGGGTGGGAGGGGAGGGCACAGCCTCTGGGTTCCATTTTGCCCTCTGTCTTTGACTCTTATCCCCTCTGAGCCCCATACCCGCACCTCTCTTTTTTCTACTTCCTCATGGATTATCAGAGTGACGTGGGCGTCAGATCTAGTGGCTCCTGTTTCCTCATGTCTCAGATGGAAATACTGACCCAGCCAGTAGAGATCACACAGCTAGATGGTAGCCCAACCGCCTGCTTTCTCCATAGCGGCCTTCCCAGGACGTTTGCTCCCCCATCACCTTTAGGCCTCAGGGCCCTGCCTGACACAGGCTTCACCAGTTCTGGCCCCCACACCCCCTGCCCAGGTGCATTGCCCAGACCTCCACATTCCTGCTGCAGGACAAGACTGAGGAGCAGCGGCTGAGGGGTGGGGAGAAACAGGTGCCCGCCCCGGGCAACTGACGTATCTGAAGCCGTTGGGCTTAACGTCTGTGGTAGTTAAGGTTGCGTGTCAGCTTGGCTGGGCCGTGACTCTGAGGAGCTTGGCAGCTGGCTACAGCTATTCCCCACGATGAGACTGGATGGGGTGCCATCAGCTCCAGGGTGGGATCTGCTGTGAGCAGCTAAGTAGCTGCCTTCGGGGCGTGCCTGCTTCCAGTGTGTGAAAAGCTTGAAGGACGGTCTCTCGCTTTTGGCGCGTCTGGAGCCTGCCTTCAGCAGAGTCTTCACCTCAGTACCCTGCTGTGTTGCTAGCTGAGCTGGGGAGTGTTCCTGGACTCGAACCAGTGGCCTGCCGTGTCCCCTGCCTGTTTGGGGACTGTGCCGTTTCACGTGTCGATCTTGGGCCCATCAGCCTCAGCAACCAGCAGCTGTGCGAGTCAGAAAACGCCTGCAGCTCTAGCGGGCCCGGAACAGGAGGCAGAGCTGAAGCCCGAGGTCAAGCGCCTTTTACCCAGCCCCTAGAGCCGGCTGGTTGAACTCAGACTTCTAGCCTCCTGAACTATAAGAGAATAAACTCCTGTTTCTTAAGCCATCCACTTGCGGTATGTGTTATAGCAGCACTAGAGAACCAAGGCAACGTTCTCGTAACCAGGCCCCCGGCCTGCCTCCCCAAGGCTGGGGCTGGCACTGCCCTCCCATTCCCCAAACCCCTCTGTGCCTTTTCTAGGGTTACTAGTCCCCAGAGCTGTCCCTGGCACTCTTGAGGTCACTTGTTAAAAGTTAGGGAGTCTTCCCCTCCCCAGCTCAGCTTCTCAGCTTGAGTGTTCAGCCAGGAGGCAGAACAAGGAAAGGGTCAGAAAGTGGACTGAATGAGGGCTGGGCTTTGCGGGAAGGCCGAGAAGGGCCTTGGAGGGGTGGGGTGGGCGGGGCCTCAGGGAGTGACACCCACAGGGCCTGAGTGGGCACTGAGAGCAGCCCCGGGATCCAGGGCTGTGAGTGGGGGCAGTCCAGGCAGCAGGTGCAGGCCCTGTGTGGTGTGTGTAGGGAGGGGAAGTCAGGGTCCACCAATGCTTATGAAGAATTTTTGGATGGAGCGTGGAGGAACACCCCTCTCATAGCCCTCCTATTCCCTGGGCTGACCTGGGCCAGCCCGGGGGGAAGAGGAGATGGAGGAGGAGGAGGAGGGAGCAGAGCTGAGAAGGCTGGGCCCGGCCACGGAGGGCCCGGAAGGAAAGGCTGGGGCTGCACGGCCCTGTCTGACTGACCCCCAGCAGCCCCAGGACCGCCTTTGCTCCCCGAGGCCAGCTCAGGAGCGTCTCGGTGTTGGAGAACAGTGGGCCAGTGCGCGGCCGGCTGACGAGGGGCCTTGGGAAGCGGCCTGGGGCGGGCTGGGGCCGGCTCCTCCTGCCCTGCGTTCTCTCCAGGACTGTTCACCGATGAGAGAGGGCCCAGCTAGGGCCGGTTAGGATGGCCACTGGGCAAGGTGAGAAGGAATCGGGGCCCCTTAGGTTCTTGTGGGGCGTAAACAGTTTGCATCTGACTACTCACCTAAAGGCTGATGGGTCAACCATCCCAGAAGCGCTGCAGAAGAAAGGCCTGGCAGTCTGCTTGTGTAAAGATCACAGCCAAGAAAACCCTGTGGGGCAGTTCTCCTCTGCGGCACACAGTCACTGTGAGCTGGAAACAACTCAATGGCAACAGGTGGATTTTTCTTGTTTTGTTTTTCGTTTCAGAGCTGAGGCCCTGCTTGCTTGTCCCATGGAGAGACTGTGACAGGGACGGGCACCCGTGCCCACCTGTAGGGCATGCAGCATGGGCCTCAGCGTCTGCGAATGATTCCTCATTTGCTGACTGACTGGACAGGATGCCTCACCAACCTGGGCCTCCGTTTCCTCAATCAGCAGATGGAGGGGTGACCCATCCAGGGGACATGACATCCTTCTAGATGACACACTGAGCATGCCTCCCGCCACGCCAGGTGCCATGTCTAAGACACGGAGCTCTCCCCTCCTGACCTCTCTGGGGGCTGCCTCAGTCCTCTGTTGCCCTCTAGGGGCATCTAGCTCACCTTACAAAGGCCTGAAAAAGAGCCAACGAGAAGACCAGGTTGTTAAGGGAAAAGTGTTTTTATTATTTTCAAGTGTATCAGCAATTCCTGCCAACTTCTCAGGAAAACCTAACCTCCGAGGGGTCCTTCTTTTTTTTGTAAAACTGCTGAGTCATGTGTGCGTGTACGTGTGCACCTGTACACACACGTGTGCTGTGTGTGTGCATGTATGTGCTCACACAGGGTTTGTATCCCATTGGGCCCGCTCACTACAGGCTGGACACATTCCTGTGGTATTAAACGCCTGTCTTAGGTACGTTTGCCCAGAGCCCAGGCTTCACCAGGACAGTCCAGGCAGTGAGGATACTTTGTCTCCAGTGCTCACGGTTCCCAAACCCAGAGTTTTGGGTGAGGATATTGTGCCGGGTTTCTTCTTGGCTGGGTGAAGGTTTTGGACCTGGGCTATTCCTTGACTGCTGGAGAAAACAGAATCTTCTAGCCTTCTCCCTGACCTGGGGTGCAAGGGGGTCAAGAGGGGTCCTGACTTTTCCACTCCTCTGACCTTCTGCTCTGAACACCCCAGCCCAGGCCTTGCAGAACCTCTCTCCTCTCCTGCCCCGGCCCGTCTCTGAGAGGTTCGGTGGCCTTGCCCCAGCCTCCTCACACTCTGTCCTCCTGGCTCCCTTTCCTCTTCATTAGCTTGTCTCTGTGTCCCTTTAGATGCACATACTCATTCCAGGGAAGAGCCTCCACTGTCCCACAACCTGCCTCCTCCCCCACCTCACACAGTTGCAGCACACGAGCACCCTACACACATTCTCACATGCACATGCATGCAGGCCCGCACATGCACATACGTACACACACTCATAGGTATGCACATCTCAAGAAATCCTGGCTGCTTACACACCCATTCCCACCACAGCCATTCCTTCCACACATTCACTGAGTCCCTGCTGTGTGCCCCATCCTGTCATGCTGCTGAGGTTACATGTGTGAGGTTACATGGTCTTTGCCTTCAAGGAGCTTACAGTCTAGGAGGAAGACAGACACCCGGATTGATAGCCACAGGAGATGTCAGGCCAGGTGCAGGCTGACGTAAGGGATAAGGAGGGCATGGCCCGTTCTCTGGGAGGCTGGGAGGGAAGCTTCCTGGAGGAGGGCACCCAAGGAGCAAGTGTTTACCAGCAAAGCAGGGATCCCAGACAGAGAGGAAGGTCTCCGGGACACAGAAGCTGGGAACAGGCTGGTGAAATTGGAGAGCAGGGAATGGGGTGGCAGTGGGAGATGTTGGTGCAAGGGGAGAGCCCCTGGAGGGTGGAGAGAGACTAGCAAAGGTCCCCAGAGGGCCTCACGACAAGTCTGTGTTCCAACATTCTCATCCCGTGGAGACCGACTCTGGCTCGGGGCACACGGGGCCCCTGCCCGTAGCCCACCAAGGCCTGGAGGCTGCTGCCTGCCCTTCTCCCTGGGATTCAGGATGAGAGGGACGGCACACTGCTCACACTCGGGAAGGTGAGATCATCTCACTTTTGCCAGTTCTTGGAAAAATTATCCATTCCCAGAAATGTTTATTAGTCACCCCTTTTGTTGAAAGACATTTTGGCACCACCAGATGGAAAAATCAAAATGCTTGTCATGGAATGATTTGTCTCAAGTGTTCCTCCCACAAGGATTCATCACTGAAGATGCAACTCGAAGGGGAAGTTCTGTTGGCATCTGTGGGCAGAAGCTGGTTTGGTAGACCATGTGTGCACGTGCGTGTGCTTGTGGACTTCCTTGGGGGGGCGGTGGCAGAGAGGGGTCTGGGGAGCTAAACAGGATTCTAACTTAGAATGTATGTCTTATATATTCTGACTTATATCAATACCCACCCCACCCCACCCCTGTGTCTCCGGTACCTCCTGAGGCGGTGGAAATCCAAGAGTCAGGTGTTCAAGTCAGTGACTGTTCCCTCCCCAGTCAGGCCCTGGACTAGACCCTCATCGTTCTCGTCCTACTGGGTTCTCATAAACACTACGTGAGGAAGGAAGTTTTATCTCTGTGAGTGGGATGCTGAGACTCCACAAGATAAGTAACATTCCTAGGATCAAGACTCCAAGGCTTAATCTTCCTCCTTCCTCGTGCTGGGGAGTTGAGCCTTTGGCAGCATGGAACAGGCACACCCATCCTGTAGAGGCCTCTAGGACTGTTGTGTTGACTCATCTCTTGACCAATGGAACGCTTGAGTCTTGGGTCCTGGTCAGCCTCATAGAGAGGTCACTAAGATACCTTCCTGGGCAAAGACCCTGGAGTGGTCCCCATAGTGGTGGGGCTGTCAATGGCACTGGGAGAGATGGGGTTGGCCTGGCCATTCCAGTGATGGGCATGGGCATGGGCATGGCCATGGGGTGGAAGAAGACTCTGGGAAGAGCCATGGTGACAGGTGGGGAGGCCCAGGTGATGGTGGAGGTGAGATGGAGATGATGCTAATGGTGGAAATGATGGAGATTACAATGGTGCTGATGTGGATTCGAGGCCCCTGAGTGCCACAGTTTGCACTCAACTACTGACCTAAAGGGAGCTCTGGTGGCATAGTGCCTAAGGCATTTGGACTGCTAACCAGAAGACTGGTCGGTCAAACCCACCAGCAGCCACTCCTCAGAAGAAAGATTGGGCAATCTACTTCCAAAGATACACCACCTTAGAAACCCAAGGAGGGGTCACTGTGAGTCAGAAATGATGGCAATGAGTTTGGGTTGTTGTTTTTTTGGGGGGGTTGAGGGCAGGGGGGTTACTAACTTTCAGGTCAGCAGTTCAAACCCACCTAGTGGTGCCGTGGAAGAAGGGCCGGTGATTTTCTGTAAAGATTACAGCCAAGGAAGCCCTTTGGAGCAGTTCTACTCTATAACAGGGGGTCACCGTGAGTTAAAGCAACTCAGTGGCGATGGGTTGGGATTGTTTTGGACATGGCCTCGGTGGCAGTGGTAGGAGTGATGGTGATGATGGAGGTGGTAGTGGGGGTGCAGATGGAGCCCCATGTTCCCCAGCTCTCTGGTCCCTCAGGCTGGGAAGAAGGTAAGTGAGGGTGGTAAGGGGGTCACACAACTCAGACCTCTCTTCTCCATCTTGCCGCCAAAACATGGGGCTTCTCAGCAGATGGTGGCCTCTGCTCCCTTTTTACACCCTTCCCCTTCCTGTTCTTGACCTGGGGGTCAGTAACTATTCCTGATCAGCGTTGGTCCCTTCAAGTGCCGAGAACTGGACAGGTTACCAACCCGTTGTGTGGGTGAAGTTACGGCATTTTAGAGCATGGCGTGATTTGGGGGTTTGGGCGTAGGTACAGATGTTAGAGGAGCCCTCTGGGGGCTGTCCCCCAGTGGGTGGGCCTCACGGGGAGCCGGGAAGTTGGCAGGACCCCAGCTGAGGCCAACGAGACATCCATCTGGCAGTGGTGCCTGGGAGAAGCTATCTTCCCCAGGCATTACCCCCAACAGACCAGCCAGCAGCACGTGGCGTGGTGTTTCAGAGGCTCACTGACCCTTCCCTGGGGGTCACTGGCCCCCTGGGGGTCCTCCAATTTCCCTAGCCAGATGTGACCTCCCCCCATGAGTGCCAGCCCCATATGGAGTCCAGATGTAGGCTGGATCTGCGTGAGTCAACCTGAGGTCGTAGGATGCGGTGACCACCAGGTTGGGCAGGGAGGGCTGGCTGGGCCGTCATAGCTTAACAGAAAGCTCCCGAGAGCACGGGAAACTCTGCTATCAGGGCCAGGCCGTGGTTCCTGCTGTGCCAGGTCTGGGGCATACAGAGCCTTTCCCTGTAGAGGAACTGCACTCCCACAAAGGGATACCAGAGCCTCAACTGGGCCTTCCCAGGGCCTGGTGAGGGCTGCACTGATGGAGGGATGGACTGGAGGGTGGCCTGCCCTGGACGGGGAGGGTCTGGGCAGTGCCTTGGCCCTCCTCTGTCTGTCCTTCCCTCTTTTCTCCTCTAGTCTCAACCCCTGGTTCCCCTTTGCTGTGGACATTCTGGGTTTAGGAAGGAAGGGTAGATAGGGAATACTCTGAGGTGCCACGGAGGTCTTCTAGTAAAAGTATCCCCTCTGCTTTTACAGCCAGGGACCCTGAGGCTCTGAGGGTGGGGGGGAGGGTGAGGACCTGTCCAAGGTGCCAGAGAGCCAGCCAGCCAACCCTGCTGGTAACCAGCCACCCCTGCTGGTAACCAAGTCCTCATGATCCCGGAGTGCTGGGTGGCATAGATATGTTTCCCCAGGAGGTACACCAGGTGGTGTGATGGGTCCTGATGCCCTCCCTTCCTCCCATGAGTATTTGATAGCCAAGACACCAGCACCCCAATTGCTGTTCCCAGGCTTCTTCCCCAAGACCTTCTATACAGAACCCCTAAGACGGGAGATGGAGCAGGCTCAGCCCCTGTGTAGGTGTGACTGGACCCTGCATCCTCCTCACCAGTGGAGGTGTGGATGTAAGATCAGGAGGCACCTTTTTGTCTCATGCACCTGAATTGACTCATCTGAGTGCATGTGGCTCTGTTGAATGTCACCCCTCAACCTTGGAAGCTCCATGACACCTCGCTCTTGAGGATCCATTAGGTTCCTGGCTTCAGAACCGGAGGCTCGCTCTCTGGATCTCCTTGGGGAAGCAGCTTGGATCCTTGAGGACGGGTTGACTTTTAGGAATGGACAGAAGATGCTCAGAGCAGACATGGCACGTGAAGGGTGAATGAGGGGGCGCAGGCAGGGCTGGAGCTGGACGGAGCTGCCACCCTGCACACCCAGCGGGGGGAGGAAGGGTTCTGCTTTAATATGCAGGGGAACTCACTGGGGGCGAGGCCTTCACTGGGGGATGGGCTGTGGACAAGACTGTTACGCGCTGCTTCCCTTTGTGGTGGTGGTGGTGGTGTTGCTAGCTGCCTGCAGGTCGGCTTTGACTTACGATGATGTCCTGAACAACAGAAGGAAGACTGCCCAATTCAGCATTATCTTTATGTTTGTTAGTGTGTGCAAGTCCATTGTTGCACCCATTGTGTATTTGGAGTGCTTTCCAACCTAGGGGGTTCATCTTCCAGCACAGAATATTGGGTAGTATTCTGTGTGATCCGTAGGGATCCATTGGTTCAGTTTCAAAGTAGATTGCCAGGCCTTTCTTCGTAGCCTGCCTTAGTCTGGAAGCTTTGCTAAGACCTGTTCACCATGGATGACCCCACTGGTATTTGAAATACTGGTGGCCTAGCTTCCAGCATCCCAGTAACATGCAAGCCACCACAGTATGACAAACCGACCGACTGGTGATGGATCCTTGTGTGGCCTGGTTATGAATTTGCAACCCTGTTGAATCTCCGGCCCTCCACACCAAGCTATCTGTGAGCCTGGAGGGGCCCAGGGGTGAAACAGGGCTGAACTGGAGGCTGTGCCGGGAGGCCCACCTAACCTTTTTCCCTCCAGAGGCCGGCCCTGGTAATGCTAAAGGCGCTAGTCTAGGAGAACTCTCATTGGTAGACTCTTGCCACACCCGGCGGGCCCCACCCTTTCCCTTTAGGAATGGACAGAAGGTGCCCAGAGCAGACATGGCATGGGAAGGGTGAATGAGGGGCGCAGGCTGGGCCCCAAGCAAGCCACGTACTGGAGCTGGACAGAACTGCCACCCTGCATGCCCAGCGGGGGGAGGAGGGGTTCACTGGGGGTGAGCCACAAAGGGCCCAGGTGGTGCTGTCCAGCCAGCCTTCTTCTTCCCGCCTTGGGCTGAGGAGGATGTGAGTAACTGAGGCATCTCCTGAGGCTGTGCCAGGCTCTTCTACTCAGAGGGGGCTTATCCATCCTCTAATATGCCATCCTGGGCCTAGCTGAAAGAGCTCTGGTGGCGCAGTGCCTAAGGCATTTGATTGCTAACGAAAAGGTTGGTGGTTCAAACCCACGAGCTACTGCGAGGAAGGAAAACCGGGCAATCTACTTCTTGTAAAGATTTACCACCTTGGAAACTCAACAGGGGTTGCTGTGAGTTGGAATCGACTCGATGGCAGTGGATTTTTTAAATTTTTTTTTTGTGGGAGTGCCTAGCTGCTCCAGTTCCTATTCACACGGGAAGCAGAGGTAGCCCTCCCTTGGGCCACTTTGTGGGTGGGATGAGGGCACCCCAGCTGGGACAGAGCAGGGCCCAATTGCACTTTCCTTGAGAAGGAGCTCTAGTGGCACGGTGCCTAAGGCATTTGCCTGCTAACCAGAAGGTTAGCGGTTCAAACCCACCAACCGGTAAATATTTACCACCTAGGAGATCTGGTGGCCTAGTGCCTAAGGGATTAGACTGCTAACCAGAAGCCTGGTGGTTCAAACCCATCAGCCACTCCTCCTCAGAAGGAAGGTTGGGCAGTCTACTTCCATAGTGACAGTGCCTTGGAAACCCAAGGAGGGGTCGCTATGAATCAGATCCAATTCGATGGCAGTGTTGTTTTTTGTTTGGAAACTCAATGGGGGGTCCCTAGGAGTTGGAATAGACTCAGTGGCAGTGAGTTTGGTTTTGGTACTGAGCGTGAGCCTTTTGCCAAAAAACAGGGTGATAAGCTGCTTGCTCCCTTCGTCCTTGAGAGCCTGCAGGTGCAGGTGGCCAAGCCAGGGCACATTGTGCCCATCCCCTGGGGAACAGGGCCAGTGTCCTTCCTAGAGCCCAGCCTTTTCATTCTCCAATCTCTTGGTGCCCCTTCCTCCTGGGGTCGGAGCCAAAAGCACCTAACCCCTCTCCTCTCCCAAGTAGAGCAGGATGCGGCAGGGGAAACTGAGGCAGCATCCACATTGGTTCAGAGGAACCATTACTGCTTTGGCTGAAGAGGAAAACCATTGGTAGCTCTAAGTTGGGGGACCCCCCTTTTCCAAGATCTAGGGCAAGATCTGGTATGGAGAGAGGCGTGGCAGGAAGTTGCAGTCCCAATTCCTGAGGACTCTTAGGAGCAGGCAGCTGTGGCTGGCGGACGGGGTCTGCTCACAGCGAACCCCCATCCCTCTGCCTCAGTAGTGACAGCCGAATGGGGCTGCCGTGACACTGCCTCCTGGGTATATCAGCGGCCGGGGCCACCCTGCACCCCTGCCCAGCACCCCTGGCACCCTCGCTCCATCTGCCCCCCCACGGCCGCAGCCCCGAGAACACGACTCGGCTGTGCCGGTGGGTTCCTACCTTCACCTTGGGAAGCATGTGGTCAGAGCTGCGTTTTATGAAAGCAGCTGGAACTCATGACACACTTTCTATACAGGAAGATTTATGGGGCTGTGTGATTTTAATGGTTGCTGTGAGTTTAGTGTCCTCCCTCAATGAGTCCTGGCCACTGTCCCTGAGGCTGATGGGTGACAAGCCTGCCCAAGCTGGACGAGCCCAACAGGAAGGTACGGCTGGGAGGGGGGCAGAAACTGACCACCCAGGCCTCTTTGTGGGGGCGGTGCTGCGAGGCCCCTCGGTCGGTCGCCCTGAGCAGCCCATAAATCCAGGAGACCTCCTGGAGGCAGGAAGACTCCCTGCAGGGCTGTCCCTGAGCTCAGCTCAGGGCGAGAGGCAGAGGCCTGCAGCCCCCAGCAGCCTGAGCCGCAGCCACGCCCCTGGGGCCTCCAGCAGGTGGTTCTTGTGCGGGGCCTTTTCTTGCCGGGCATCAGTTCCCCACAGGCAGGTGAGTGAGCACAGCTGGGTCCCCCGCTGGCCAAGCAGCTCCCCTAGAACCTGGTGGGCCCAGCAGGAGGTCCTCGATACCCGGGCAGGGCCGCCAGTCCATGCCAAGCTACCTCCTGCTACTGGCTCTCTGTGGTAGTGGCAATACCAGGTCCTTGGAGGGCCTGGAGGTGACAGGCTCTGGTGGCTCCTGGGGCCACGGAGGGAAATGGAGGGAGGCACAAGGCAGGACTGCTGCAGGGCAGCGACCACCCTTTGGAGGCACCCACCTGGCTGTGACCCGGAGCTCCCACTTTTCAGCTTGCGCTTGGTGGCCTGATAATGTTCCCAACGCTGGGACTCTGGGGAGGTCGAGGACCCTAAGAAGGCTGGGCAGATGCCTGCTCCTGTGGCACAGTGATGCCTCAAAGTGTGGCCCCAGTGTGGCAGTCAAGACCACAGGGACCACCCGGTGGGCGCAGGCTGTGTTCCGCCCTTCTTGCTTAACAGAGTGTACCCCACAGCCCTCAGCCTCCCGGCCTCCCCTTCTCTTTGGCCAGAACCAGCCCAATGCAGGCTACCCCCCTTAACGCTGACCTCCATGGATCCTCAGCCTCCTCCTCACCTCTTTACAGCCTTGGACAGACCTTCAGACCCAGGTGTGGGGACAGAGAGACAGAGTATGGTGCTCGCTCCTGTCAACCACAGTGCTTACCCCCCATGTACCAGGCTTGGGTTGGGAAAAAGCAGGCGGTGCTCTGCCTGCCCTGGGGCTGAGGAAAGTTCCTTGCCTGGCGATCTTTGCTGTGAGCCCCAGAATTGCTCCTTGAGGTGGGGGGCTTCTGGTGAACAGTCCTGCGGGGCCAGATAGAGGAAGGAGGGTTTATGTACACACACAACGCGCCTCCTGGACTCCAAGGGGAGGAGCCTGTCCTGGACTGTGCTCATAGGGTCCTGGGCTACAGAGGCTGGCTCCCTGCCCCTCGGGAGCCTGCCTTTTCCCTTCCTGCTGTTCCCTGGCCCTCTCCTCTGGCTTGCATGCCCACTGCTCCCACAGCTTGCATGAGGCCCTAGGGCATGCACTACCCCCAGGTGGGTTTCCCACAGCCAGCCTCTCCTGGTCAGCCTCTCAGTGTCCAGCTCCCAAACCCCAGCACTGATTGGGCCTACACCGAGCACAGAGGGCTTGTGGGGGCCAGAGCTGCGGGAGCAAGCTCCCCGACTCTCAGCCCTTCTCCACCCAGCCTGAGCCCTCATTCTGGGAGCCGAGGAAGGGCTCAGCGGAGGGGAAGGATTCAAGTGTGGACTCCGAGTTGCACCAGGCCTGCTCCCACACCCCAAGCAGGTCCGGGGCTCCTGCTGGCATCTGCTTCAGCGACTCCCTTGTCGGCTTCAGACGGTGGCCACTCCGTCTGAATGCTGGTACCTCTCCCTGTAAACAGCCTCTTTCATTGAAGGGACCGTAGCCTAACTCACCTACCTGGTCCGATTTCAGGGTCTGCCTTTGTGAGGGTGGAGTCAGAGGGTGGTGCCAAAGGTTAACGCATTGGGCTGCTAACCAAAAGGTTGGTGGTTTGAGTCCAAACATACCTCAGAAGAAAGACCTGGAAGGTCTGTGGAGCACAGTTCTACTCTGACACACAGGGTCGCCGTGAGTCCAAGTTCCCTGACAGCAACTGGTCTTCCTGAGGTGATCTGATCTTCCTCGATTCTGAATAGGGGGTGAGGGTTCCATACCATAGCCCCGAGCCTGGGGCTGGCTGAGGACAACTCAAGGCATTAATGCTAGGGCAATAGGGGTTTGGGCATCTTAACTGCTCAGACTGATTGGCCAGGGGTGGGTTTCAGTTGTGTGGGTGTAAAAGGCCTGCCCTCCGGGGCGAGGGTCATGGGATGGGGCACAGCTGCCACAACCCATGTGCCCAGTCCTGCGTTGGGTGATGCCACAGGAATGTCTGGGTTGGCGAGCTCCTCAGGCTCCTTGCAGCCCCCAAACCCTGGTCGTTACCGGCTTGGAGCCAAACGGGACCATCCGCAGTGGCGGCAGCCCTGGCTGGGAGCCTGTGCGGCCGCCGCCGGCCCCTCCTGGAGCGTGCAGCGCAGGCCTGCTTGAGGTCACTGTTCCAGTGTGTATTTTGAATATTTTCAGCTGTGCGTGCGCTGTGGGGACTTGGCCCGTGCACCACGTGTGCAGCTCATACTTGGTGGGCTGTGTAACGTGCTGGGCGCTGCCAAGTGCAGCGGAAACTGTGGAGGTTTTCCAGAACAATCACGTGACTCCTACCATCACCCTCCCCCACCCTGGCCAGGGCCTGGCCCTCCTACCTGGGAGCTAGGGCCACTCCCATTCAGGAGCCGCGAAGGTAGGAGAACAAGTGCTGCTGGCTTTGTCCCTGTTGACCTGTGTCCACTTCTTTGACCCTCTGGGTTCTCAAAGACAGCAGTGTCCAGGGCAGGAGACCTCTCTGGGCTGCATCCTCAATGGCCAACCAAGGCCCCTTCAGTCCTGTGCTTGGGGACAGAGGGAACCTGCTTGGATGCTGCTGCAGACCCTGGGGTGGCAGTGAGGGTGGCAGGGCATTCATTGACGGGAGAGGGACCACCAGGACGGTGGGGCAGGGCTCACTAGCCCTCCTGCTATGAAGGTCCACAGTCCTGCAGGTCTCCCAGGGAGTAAGAAGGTCCCCTGGGGGCCTGGAAGGCCAATCCAAGGCCAAACCCTATTCAGCCAGCTCTCTCTGCATCCTCTTCTCAGCAAGGTCTGCCCTCCTACCTGGCCCTGAGCTGAGGCCTACCCAAGACCCCAGAATCCCTGAAGCCAACCAATGCTCAGTGCATGGCCTCAACACTGCGTGCTCCAGGGCCAGAGGCACCTTCCAGAGCATCCCTGTCCGGCCACCCGCGCCGGGGGGACAGTGTGGCTGGGCCACGGTCTGCGGTGCTCAACAGGGAGACAGCCACACACTAAGGGAGGCTCATTCCGTATTCAGCTCAGCCCTGGGGAGAGGAAACCAAGGCTCTCAGGGGCGCGGGGTGGGGGAGGCTCCCCCGTTGCTTAGCGGAGGGGCACTCAGTTGCCACGGTGACCTTGGTCTGCACAGTCAAACACACATAGCCCAGCCACTTCTCTGGGCTGGAGGGCTCCCCACCTCCCCCCCCACCTCCAAGTTCACACTGAGTGTTGAGTCCCTTGGTGACAAAAACATGGAAACGGTTGCCATGGTAGCCATTCTTTGGAGCCCTCAGACTGGAGTGCAAAGTTCAGGATGCCCAGGAACAGCCGAAACAAAAATATGGGAAAATCCACCACTTCTCTCCTCCTAGAAGGATGAGTCAGATGGTGTTCGACGGTCCTCTGGGCCTTACTGGACCCTGCCCCTCCCCACCATCCTGGGCTGAGCTTGGGCACGAGAGAGAAGCCAGGAGGTCCCCTGGGACAGAGGGCAGGGTGGCCCCCAGAGACCTTGGGAGGAGCTGGTAGCATGGTATGCAGGCGAGCTGGGGGTGGGCACGCTGCCTGGAGCCACGAGTGAGGGGTGATGTCTGGCTCGATGGACACTAGGGGATGCAGCCCCGTGGCTGCCCCAGGCTGGAGGAGGAGCCATGGAGCCTGTCTGCACCTCGGTTTATCTGTCATCTGGAGCGACAAGCTGCTCCTCCTTGCTTGGGAGGACTCAAGGCCACTCAACAGTCAGAGCAGTCTTCAGCCTGGCCCAGGGCACAGACCTGTGCTCAGTGGGGTGGAGGGGACAGAGCACAGTAGGAAGGCTGGGCAGGGCCAAGGGGGAGGAGAAGACAGCCAAGCTGTCCTTGAATGAGGTTAGTGGACCAGAGGCCTCTCCATCAGCCCCTGCACCAGCGCAGGGGGAGTGATCATTTGTCTCACCAGAAGTTCCCAAGTAGGGTCCAAGGCACTCTGGTGACCAGAGCTGCCCCCCAACTAAAGGGTTCTGCAGTTAGGGCTGTTTGGGGAACCAGAACACACATAGCAGTAGATTAAAGGCTCTGAAAAGCCTCGTAGTAAGGAAACCTCAGCTTCGTTTAATTCAGTATTTCACAAATTTATTTGAGCAAGGCCCCTCCCCCCTTTTTGTAACGGGCTTGTCCTCCTGTTTTCTGAACACGTAATATTCCGCAGAAGTTAACACTGATCAGAACTTACCAGGGTGGTGATTCTCGAGGTGTTCCCTGAATCAGTAGCATCAGCAGCATCTGGGAACTTGTCATTGATGCACATTCTGGGGTCTCGCCCAGATGTGTCGGAACTCTGGGCTGGGCCCAGGAATGTGTGTGTTCATGAGAAGTCTGGGTGATTCTCATGCTCGCTCCAGTCTGAGAACCGCCTGGACCAGGGAGCACACCAGCAGGGAGTGGGGAGGACGGGGAATGATCTGAGGATCTGAGAGGGTCAGGAGGGAGGAAGTGACAGGCCCCTAGATGTGCTGGAAGAGGCTCTGTGTCCCTTCAGAGAAGGACGAGAGGACAGGGCCAGGCTTTTGCATGGGGGCACTGGGGCCCCAACTGGTTTTCTGAGTTTGGGTGGAGGGCGTTTGGAGGGTGTCAGGAGGTTGGGTGTTAAATGATGGGGGACGTGTCTAGGGACCACCTGAAGGACCCACAGCCTGTGAGGAGAGGCCAGCACTGCTCTCCTTTGCGTACCTGCCCTGGATAGGGGTGTGATCAAGCCACCTTGGGCCCTGGTGCCAAGAGGGGGCTTGTCCCCAAGGGCAGTACTAGGTGGCACTTTCAAAACAGGCAGGTGAGACGTAAGGGCTTTTTGGAGTAGTGGCACTGGCGGGGGCATCAGGGCCGGGGGTTCCAGGAGCAGCTTCTGCTACCACTGTGGGGTACCCTGTGCAGTCAGTCCCCAGATCTGGGTCTCTTTTTCCTCACTGGTGCAGTGGGGCTGCTGCACCCCAGAGTCCCTCCGCAGGCACGGTGGACACAGCCTTAGGAGCTAGGGGCCCAGGCTGCACCCCAGCCCCTTGCCCACCTGCTACCTCTGCTTCCTCACAGCCGTTCAGATCCACATCCTGAAGGCGGAGAAGGCGGGGGACTGGTGGAAATTCACGGTGAACATCATCTCCGTGTACAAGCAGGGGACAAGCCGCATCCGCCGTGGCGACCAGAGCCTGTGGATCCGCTCACGGGACATCGCCTGCAAGTGCCCCAAAATCAAGGCCCTTAAGAAGTACTTGCTATTGGGCAACGCAGAGGACTCGCCCGACCAGAGCGGCATCGTGGCGGACAAGAGCAGCCTAGTGATCCAGTGGCGGGACACGTGGGCGCGGCGGCTGCGCAAGTTCCAGCAGCGCGAGAAGAAGGGCAAGTGCAAGAAGGCCT
>NW_006921917.1:1272762-1278418 GCF_000298275.1 Orycteropus afer afer
GAGGCCCTGGAGACATGAGGATGATACTTAGCTACCTCACGGGGCTCCTTCCAGAGCAGAGACGCGCTGCCCTAGGGCTGCTGGGTGGGGTGGCCGTGGAGGGGCTGGGGGCAGCCTGACCTGAGGCCCCGAGGGACCGGCCCAGAACCGCACAGGTGGCGCTGTTGATGGTTCCGAGAAGGGGACGCGTGAGAGGCAGGACTGTGAATTCTTAGGCCAGCAGCCTCGGGGGAAGGGGGCTGAGCGAGCCAACGGAACCACCACCCCGAACACGAAAGACAGCCAAGTCCCCCCCTTTCCGCCCGGCTTTCCTCTGGGAATTCCTACAGAGCGCTGCCCGGTGACCACCTGGGCCTATCTGGAGGGGCCTGGCAGGCGTTTGGGGGAGGAGGAAGCCGTCCCCTTGTGATGTGGCCCCGTGATCGTCACTGCCACCTGCTCAGATGGTCCTTCCGGGGTGGGGCCTTGGGGTGGGGTGGGGCCTGGGGGCGCACAATCTATGGAGACAGGAGAGCAGGCCCTGCTGCCACCTGCGCCTTGCCAAGGGTGGGCAGGCTGGGTGCTGGCCCCGGACCGTGCACCATGCGGAGGGCACTGTGCCCAGGGACACCTCTGAGAAGCCCAAGCCGGGTGGTCACTGCCTCATGCTGGCACTGCCTGTTCGAGGAGGCACCGTGAAGGCAAAACCTCCCAGAGAGTTTCCTTTTTGGAAACTTGGAACCAATGCCTTTTATGACATTTTCCAGGGGAGGGGGGAGGGGGCATTGGCTGGGTTTACGGCAGTGACACTGTTTGTGTAATGACATCAGCTCCCACAAGGCCCCTCAGCAATGTCAACAGCTGGAAGGGCCAGGCTGGGCATGGAATGTGGGCTGGAAGGGCGGGTGGGCCTGGCTGGGGGAAGGGTGCCTGCTTGGTCAGGGAAGCAGTTGAGGGCCCAGTGGGTGCCATGGGCTGACAGGGCAGGGTGGTCAGCTTCCTGGGGCCAAGGAAGTCTGCAGCAGTCACCCCCACCCTGGGGCCGTCCCATGGCTGTCTTGGCCTAGTGTGGGTTACACCTTGCTGACTCCTTTGTGGAGGCCTCCTGTCTCTCCAGTGTGCCCAAGACCACCTTCCAAAGACTCTTAAGAGACATTGCCCTAAGCAGGCAGCACTAGGCCTCTGCCTCACATAGGACCCCATTCCTGTGCTCTTGGGCCTTCTGGCTCCCTGCCTCCCCTCACAGTCAAGAAAATTGGTCTTATTTCCCCGCCTGAGTCTCATTGGTCAAACGTGTCATACCAGGACTGAAGCTGAGCCCCTTGGTGGGCTGGCTCCCCTCCACCTTGGCGGATGCTGCCTGCACAGTGGCTGCCAGTCACCGAGTACCTGCTCTGTGCCAGGCACTCTGCACGCATGATCCCATCCTCACGACAGCCCTGGGAGACGGGGATGCTCTTCGTTTTCACCAGCAAGGAAACTGAAGCACGCATGCCCGAGGTCACACAGCAAGTCAGTGGCAGAACTGGTCAGATCCAGACCCCAGAGACAGGCTTTCTAACTAACCATGGGCTGCACTGCCTCGTGACTCTGGAGCTCACCCACTTAATTCCCAAAGCAGGCTGTCGGGGTGCTGCTGGCTGGGGTTCAGGGGGCACCATTCAGACACTGGCCCTGGGTATTGCCCCTACGACCTTTCCAACCAGGCTGTGGGAAAGAAGCCTCGGAGGCCGTGGAGGGCACAGTAACATCTTCAGAGGGGCAGCAGGGGCTATGGGTGAAGCAGGGTGAGGACCTGCCGGAGCTCAGGCTCAGTGGGACAGGGCACAGGAAGGCAGGCCTTGGTGCTCTGAGAAAGGAGCTTCAGCTGCTCGGGGTGTTTGGAAGGATTCCAACAGACTGGCAGAGCTGCCCTCAGGGTCAGGAAGAAGACTGAGCTCCTCTGGAAAGGGGTATCTCTCTTCCCTCCATGCAGGCCCCTGAGGCCAGAAGGGCCTGGTTTGCTGACTGCCGTTAGTGTCTCCGGCCTCTGCGTTTTCCTGGGCCACAGTCCTTGGAAGGATTTCTAAGGCAATTGCCCTGTTTCTTTGTTCAGGGCCAGCAAGGGCTGGTGAGGGGCTTGTGCCTGTGGTCTCCGAGGCCCTTCCAGCCCCTCAGCCAGCAGCCCCTCATGGGACATGGTCTCACACTTACCCAGCCTCCATCCAGCCTCGCCCTCTGGCTTAGCACCCCGAGGGAAAGGCTATCCACCCAGTGGCCTGGCTCCTGGGGATGCATCAGGCAGCCACATCAACCAGGTAGGGGTGGAGGTCGCTACTGGGACTTCACAGTCGTAGCAGGCTGACATCGCCACGTCACAGACCCCGGCCAGAACCCAGCCCTCTTTTGAATCCAGCCACTAACCCTCAGTGGGGAAGCTGTCCCTGGGGAAGCCTCTCTCTCTCCCCCCTGCCCCCAGGGGGGAGATGGAAATAGGAATGGAGGTGTTCCAGTTTGTACAGTTAGGAAGGGATGTAAAATGGGCCTAGATTTTGATTTTGAAGAGTGTATTAACCAGAATTGTGCTATGTAGGTGTTTGAAGCAAAACATACCAATTAGTCTTTTTTAAAAAATGGATTCCCCAGTTGCCCTTGTCTTCCTTGCTGGGTGGCCTGGTGGCCCTGACAGCTGAGTGCCTCCTTTACTGACACACAGCCGTGTGGAGGACTGAGGTGGAGAAAAAGGGGAGTCGTGGTGCTGCCCGTGGCCTCTTCCTGCCTGACTCAAGGAAGACGGCTGGGTCCTGCCCACCCCCAGGCTGTGTCCTCTGTCCTTAGAAGGCCCCACTGGAGGCAGCATCCGTGGTACCCTCCAGTTGGAGGGAGAGACAGACACTTGCAGTCATAGCCCAGGGAGGCTGGGAGCTGTCCCCAAGTCCTGAGCGACCTCCTGGAAGTCTGCCTCACATAGAAAGTGGCTGTCGACTTTCTTGGATTTGCCCCAGGTTGGAATGAGACTGAAATCAAGAAGAGCCCCTAAGGGGTTGGGAAACAGTCCCCTTAGGAAACTGAAGAATGTTGGGGTCTCGATACGCAAGGAGAGCACCCCCCACCCCCCAAGGCCTAGAGAGCAGACACACTAGACTCACCATGGGGTCACTGGGCCACCACAGCTCCTGGACAGGCCATCTGATGAGCTCCAGCTGTGCCATACCCCAGGGGTACCCACATGTACCCCAGGGGTACCCAAATGTGGGGCTCCCCCCTGCCAAAAACACCCCCCAGTGTCATCGGACACTTTTTCCCAGTCCCTGCCTCCAAATGCACTTCCATCCTCCCTGGGCTCCCTCCTGTGTGTCATATTTCCGTTCCCTCAGAATTGTAAATGTGTAGTTGTGACCATGACATATTGTTTGGGTCAGTGTTTCCTCCCAATGCATACTAATATATTATGGTTATTATATATGAATATATTTAATGACATGGAAAAAGTTGTCAATTTTTTTTTCTTTTTAAGGTTTTTTTTTTTTTTTCTTTTGGCTAGAGTTGTAATGGACCCAGATGGAACGTGTAACATGGGCCCCACATGATAGAACTAAATTCAGATATCAGTTCAATAAACCCTTGTACACTGTTCTCTGTCTCCCAGTCTTTCTTGGTGGCCTGGTCTCTGGGTGGCGGTACGTGTAGGGGGAGGGAGGAGGAGGAGGAGGATGGCGAGTCTTTAGGGGGATTAAGGAATGTGGCTCCTGGCCTAGGGATTCCTGGCAAGACAGAGACCCCAGGTTTTTCACTAAGCGTAGGAGACAGAGCCCCAGTGTGACCCGAGAAAGGCTGCATTAGGGAGCTTTGCTGGGGAAGTCGCAGGCCTTGCTGAGGTCCTGAGCTACAAGGCTCTCACCCGGGGCCATCTGAATTTCACTTCCCAAGAAACCACCCCTGGGACTCCTTGCCACTCCCTGGGTTCTAGGAAAGGGGTGACGCAGGAGACTAGAAACAAGGGTCGCCCCCCACAAAACAGCAGGGCAGAGAGGACCTTGGAATGTGCCCGTGTGATTCAGAACCTGCGAACAGGGTTTCTGCCCTTCACATAAACAGTTTCTTCTAATCAAAGTCAGATAAAGACTCCTAAGAAAACACAACGGGGTTAGTGAAGCTTGGGAGATCTAGCCAGGAGGTTTTTTTTTTTTCCCCCCGAAATTGTTGCTCAAGGTTTTGTGTAGCTTGGAGCCTGGGCAGACGCCAGTGCCATGCAGCCCCCAGGAGCTGAGCTCACTGGGTTTGGAGAGGCTATGTTTAAATCTCTGCATGGTTGTGATTTCTTTATTAAATAAACAATTCGGTCATTAGGAACATGTTGTGTTGCCATGCAAAGCGGAGCGGGTCATCACCAGGAAGCTGTAATTTCTGCACCTAGCTGTTTCGAAGACAAGTCTCAGATGTGGGCATGGTCGGCCCCTTGCAGTTTGAATTCGGCTGGCCTTCGGGAGGCATGGAAAGCCCTTTCCTTGCTGCGTGGAGAGCTGGCTAGAAAGGCCTTAAGCTCCTTTTGTGGAAGAAAAACAGGTCCAGCCCTGCCTCTCTCGAGGGGTCTGGCTCTGAGGAAGAGAGGCTCTGCTCACAGAATCAGGTGTCGAATCTGGGGCTAGTCTTGGGGTCCCTGTTGGAAGGCCATGCCTGGCAGACAGTGGGCAGCAGGGACAAGACACAGGATGCCAGTCTCAGTGGGCCGTGCAGGCCGAGGAGAGAGCCTCTTCCGCAGTTTCAGGCTTTCCCCAGGCCAGCTCACACCCAGGTGGACCATTTGCATGATTTAAGACCCCCTGCGAGACTGGGGCTGAGAACTTCATGCTGCACTTGGAAGTTTCCCTCACAGCTTCGGTCATTTCATTCAAGGGTTCGGTTCTCCGGGATGTTCCTGGGTAGCTTTCTTCTGTCCTTTCTGAGGGTGTTTCCTTTGGGTATCCCCATAGCCAGTCCCTGGATGGCAGCTGCCGTCCCATGTGCAGGCCTGCGTGGAGGAAGCACACTATTGTTGATCAGAGACTGTCAGCATGTGGCCTGTCAGTAGCTCTGCTGTAAGCTGCTTCATGGACCCCACCTCCCAGGGGCTTACACCCTGGGTGGGGAGTGAAGGCTTTGACATCTGCCAAATTCAAACTGTGGGGGAAATAACCTGCTTCGGCGAGCTGGAGGCCCGAGGTGGTTGGAAAAGGCCATTTTAGAGACAGGATGGCTGCGGCACAAGGAAGCAGGGTGGCCTCCACGGGGGCACAGGGTCCAGTGCAGTCCAGTCCAAGGCCCAGAGCCCTGCTGGGCCACAAAGCTCCGTGGGTCTGCCTGGGGTTCTGCGGGGCTCACACCCGTGGAAAGCCCTCCCTCACCCTCCCTCTAGGCTCCCCAGACAGTGGATGGGAACTGCCCATTCACGGCAGACACCCCCCTAGGTCTCAGACTGTTGAAGAGACAACCCTTCCCATGTTGTGTGAAGACTAAATAAAGACATGTAAGAAATAGGCCAAGATCGCAGGGGACATCAAGCTCAATTGGCATAACATACTATACAAAACATTGTTCCACCTACTACTTTGGCGAGTAGCGACTGGAACCTTAAAAGCTAGGAAGCTGCCATCTAGATGCAACAACGGGTCTCTCCTCGTCAAGAAGAAAGAAGAAAACCAAAATTAATGGAAACAAT
>NW_006921917.1:1278903-1290709 GCF_000298275.1 Orycteropus afer afer
GGTCAATGACATGAGACAAAGTATATGTGAACTGCTGTATGAAAAGTGAATTTACTCTGTAAATCTTCACCCAAATCCTAAAAAAAAAAAAAAAATAGGCCAAGAAATGGAAACAATTAGTCCAAGGGACTGGTAGACCATGTGATCCTCAGCCTATATGACCATGAGACGAGAAGAACTAGATGGTGCCTGGCTGCTACTGTCAGCCTCTCAGGCGGGGATTGGTGCAGGAGATTCTGGATAGAGCGGGGGAACAACGTGGAACAAAACTCAAAATCCTTAAAAAAAAAAAAAAAAAACACCAGGTTTGCTGGTCTAACAGAGCCTGGTGAGACCCCTGACACTATGATCCCTAGTTACCCTTCAGGCCTGGAATTGAACTCACTCCTGTGGCTTCCAGCCAAATAATAGGTATGGGCTGGACATTGACATCAGGTAGATACACTACTTGGAGGGATCAATCATGGGAGAACAGAAGGGCAGTGTTTGCACAGGGAGACAGCTCCAGGTGGGGTGGGAGTGCCTGGGAGGGAGGGCCACAGGGAGAGGTAACTACAGGGAGGGAGTGGGAAGAGAGCTGTTACATTGTGGGGACTTGCAGTCAATGTCGTGAGACAGAGTGAGTATGAACTGTTGTGTGGAGAACGAATTTGTAAACTATCACCCAAATCACAATAAAAACTGAAAAAAAAAAAAAAAAAGCCAAGGAAAACGGGGAGGGAAAGGAAGCTCAAAGCTCCAGTGAGAAATACAGTGTATGGACGGCTTTATCAAAGGGAGACTCAACGCAACAGTGAGTCATCTGTGGAAAGAGGGAGCAGCGTTCTACTATTGGCACAAAGTGTGGAGGGTGTCTGTGAAACCGTGTGACGCACTTAGAGGAAAGGCAAGTCTAAGCCTCTTTTTCAAATGACAAGAAAACCCAACTAATGAGGTGATCTTCAGTCGATGTAAGAAGCCCAGTGTAACTGGGAACCTGAAGAAGCAGGGAGTCGAGGCGTCTGTGGGAGCTGAGGACCACGTTCCTGAGGAAGATGTGGAGACAAGCCCTGCAGGGCTCCTGCTCTCCGACTGCTCAGGAGACACCCGACAGGTCTAGAAGAAGGGGCTGTCGGGACTTCAGTGCAGAGCCGTGGAAGCCAAGTGCCGGGGAGGGAGAGCAGCCAAAAGGGTCTTTCAAACAAACCATGACGGACTGGTGGGGACCGTGGCCAGGCCTGGGGGGCTCTTGAAGAGCTCTTCTGGGGCCGAATGAGAACTATGGGTTAGTGAACAGTTATTAATGATTGTGAAGTTAACTGGAACAAAAGTACCAGTTGTACCCAGGTATTTGTATTTCTTTATATGGTATCCAGACTTAAAATGTTTATCATTAATAATCGGGTAAGTTAAACAATACTTACGCTGTTATTTTAATAAAGCACATTTTCATTGAAATGACACGAGGCTGAGGCCCTGTATTGCCTCCAGTCTTTATGCTTGGGGTATGGCCTCAAGGCTCCCACCACCACATCCAGAGCCCTGCAGTCTTGACACCTTTGAGGGAAAAAGCCAGGCCTTGCCAAACCAGGTTGGAAATTAGCCACCTTCATCGCGAATGGGTCTTGATGCAACAGATCCTCAAAAGTGGTTCAGCCTGGACTTGGGAATGCTGTGCCACTTTTAGTCTGTCCTTTGCTTGAGATGGGGGCGAGTGTCTCCCAGGAGAAGCCCACACCTTGAGGAAGGCTAACCAAGAAGAGCAGAGCCGTCCTCCCCATTCTCTGTGGCCTGACCCCACCTGAGGCTTAACACAGCAGGGCCTCACCATCTAACCTCTCCTGCCTTTGGGCCCAGAGTGGTGAGTAACTTGTCCAGGGTCACACAGCTAGTAATGCAGAGGCTGGGCCGACAGCCCATTCAGTCCAGAGAACAGAGGCTGTGGTGTGCAGACATGGGCTCAGTGTTGTGGCTGAAAAGGACTTTCAGTGTGACGGAGCCAGGACTCTGTGTCTCTGGCTCAAAGACACCCCACGAGTTGCCGGGGCTCCGTGCTGAGCAAGTCAAGAGGAGGTGAGAAAGTCAAACAGACCTTCAATGCTGCCTCCCAGGGGCCTCAAAGTGAGGAAGTCCCAAGAGACTGTGTATCCAGATTGGGGTTTTACAGGACAAAACAGAGACGCAGCCTGGCAGATTCTTGTTCTTCCAATGGGTGATCTAGTAGCAACCACTCCGCCCGGGAAGGAAAGTGTGTCCCAGGGCGAGTTACTGTCCCAAAGCCCTTGGCTCCGTGTCCAGCCCGACCCCTTCTCGAAACCTGCCTGCTGCTTCCTCTCCCTGCCTTCACCACGCAGTTCCCTGACGGCAGGGCTCATACTCCTCGGGCCTGCACTGCCCACACTCTCACCTTTTGCTGCCTCCTGGCTTACCTCGGCCCTGGCCGTGCTGCAAAATCTGCTCCAAGGGCTCCAGTGTCAGTTTCTAGCTAAATCCCAAGGCCTGGCCTTGACCTGCATGTGCCTGGTAGCCCCAGAGGTCAGCCTGGCTTGGGTCTGAACAGACCAGGGAGCTCCCTTCTCTGCCCTGGCTCATGGTGACATCTGTCCTCACGATGGTTTCTGTCCACTGTCAGCCTCACATGTTTGCTCTAGCATCCTAGGCTGAAAGTATGTGCTAGGACCCCTGCACTTGGGAGTTGGCGAGCGCCTTGAAGGCCATCTGGCCCATTTAGACTTATGTTAGAGGAAGAATTCTTTCTAACTCTTCACAAGAGCCCAATATTCTTATCTCCATTTTCTAGAGGAGAGGAAGGAAGGAAGGGCATTTTCCCCTGGTCACATCATTGTGAGTGGTCACTAGGGCCAGTCCCCACACACATTCCTGGCTTTGCCATCTGGGTACTTCTGGTCCCCTCATGGTTGAGTAGGGCCGTGGGACTGGTTCTGGCTAGGGAAGCTGGGAGCAGAGATGATGGGGACCTCCTCTGCTGTGGAGCCTGAGGCAGTCCACATGCCGCTGTCCCACCAGCCTGGGTTCTCGAGGAGACAAAGCCCGAGCCCCTCATCAGCCTGTGCAGACAGACATGCAGCAGGAGCAAGAAATCACACGGGGGACCCTGTTGTCACGACTGGGGTGGTGCCGACTGACGCCTGTGTCCTGCCCCGAGAGCTAGGCTTCCTCTCACAGAAGATGAGCGTGACCGGCAGGTGCTCCAAGCAGATGGAAGCAGACCCGCTCAGGTAGAGCAGAGGCAGGCAGGGCCGGGGTGGCCCAAGCACTCTCTGGGACAGCTGCCATCATGAGGTCACCCGCTTACAACTCACAAAGCACCGGAAGGCATGATCTCCTCCAATGGCAGCCAGGCATCTGGGCTGCCAGACCACAGCTCTTTCCAGCACACCTGGAGTGTCAGGACCAAAGATCTCAAAATCTGAGGAAATAAGACCAGGCCAGGCTGGGCTGTGGCTCTCCCCCGGCAGCCATCTCTCTCCAGAAGGGGTTCCAGTTGTGATTTCTTGAGGACAGAGGTGTGCAGTATCTGCGAAATCCTCAGGAGGGCCCTGTAGGCCCTACCACTAGGCCATGTTCTCCTTTTTCTGAAGTGTGAAATCAGTGGCACCCCGGGCCTTGGAAACTGCCCTCCCCACCAACCTCAGTGCTTTCTTCTCATGCCATGAAGGGCATAGCTTAGCCTGTTGGCCAGTTCTGCCACTGCATTCACAGAAGAAAGGGCACAGAGCGGGCCCTGCCATGCTCTGCCGCAGAACGCAATGATGGGCCCATGGCACCCTGTGGGCCTAACCTGTCTGCCACGTTTCATACACACGCGTGTGCACATGCACCACACACACTCACACACGGTCAGAGCCAGTTTAGGAGCCAAAAAAGACACCACTCTCCTAACTTCATACTCACGTCTTTGTCTTCACTTCACAGTCCTTCACAGACCCAGGACTATGCAGCCTGACCACCCCACCCACCCACCCGGGAAAACGGGGATTCGCCACCCCGGAGGGGACTGGAAAGAATGTGTTCCCGGTTCTGAAGGCAGTTCCCAAACCGGAGCAACGGCAGCGAGCCCGCCAGGAGCGTTGAGGCTGCGGTGCTCGTGAGGGTGTCCTGAGGTGGGGGCTCCACGCCAGGCGGGTGACAGTGTGCTGCCCCCTTCCACAGCCTCACCCCACTCTTCCCCCGCCCGTACACCCATGGCCTTGACTGGTCCCTAGCTGCTTCATACGCAGGCAGGGACCTCCCCAAGCAGAACAGACACCGGAGGTTACAAACTGCTTATTTATTCTGCACCCCCAGGATGCCCACTACAGTGTGGGTGGCCAGAGTCCACTGATGGACGTGGGCGGCTTCCCCGACTACAGTGTTCACGGGATAGACAGCCCCCAGTAGTCAAGGGAGAAACCACGAGGCCACACGAGGCTTTATCCTCCAAGCCCCCGTTTCTGAAGCCTTTTCTGAAGCAATGCATTTGGGGAGTTCAGAGCACTGGGGGTGTTTATTGAGGGCAGGTTTCGTGTACCAAGAGGGTGCCGGGCCTTTATTCAACATTGGCAGGTGTCACTGCTGGTGGTCCTTTTATTGCCATTATTTGGTGGGCCAGACTGCAACAACCACAATCGCCACGAGCAGCAATACAATCACCATTATCATCCCTGAAAAACAGCAGCAGAAAAGTCTCTCTTTAACGATTCCTACCTGAAAATGCTCACATACCCTGTTAAGGGTCTGTCCACAATCTCTGAAGACAATCTTCTGGTGGGGGCGGGGCGGGGGCGGGGGGGTGGTAAGAAGGGGACAGGGGTCAGCAGCTGCCTCTCAACGCTGGATTTTCAGGCTGCTGGAGAAGGGAGGGGTTCCAGGGAAACCAGAAATAGACCAGGCCCCTCAAGAGTAGCACCAGCAAAGTGCCGGCACTCCACACTGCTAGACCGGGGGGATCCGAGGGAGTGGGAGCTGCTGCAAGTGCATCCCCACCCCCATTAGCTAGTTTTGCATTGAAGAAGCATTGACAGAGTGGAGGACTTTGGAGTTTACCAAACAAAGCCTGGATTCTAGAATCCACTTTCTCTGCTACCCATATGGCTGTACTTTCTCTTCTCCACCCCAAGGTTCCACTGGTCTATAAAAATATGCCCCAATTACAGGAAATTTTTCTTCATGTTTTTTTTTTTGCATTGGTATTTTCTGCTTTATTTCCTAAAATGTTTGGCTGGAAAACACTCAGGCGAGCATCAGTCCTTCCAATCAGCCTGCTCTCTGAGCCCTCCACCACCTCCACCTCCTCAGGGTGACGTTGATGAGTCAGGCCTGAGAGAACACACTCCCTCACTCAGTTGGTGCCCCATCTCCCACATTCACTCAACTGGTATTTAATGAGAGAATCCCATGTGTCATGGCAAGCACTGGTGGCTTAATGGTGGAATCACCGCCTTCCACGTGGGAACCTGGGCTCTGTCCTTGAGTCTCAGGCATAACCACCACCCGTCTGTCAGTGGAGGGCCGCTGTGACGCTGATGAGGCTTCAGCAGAGCCGCCAGGTGAAGCTGGACTAAGAGAGGCCTGGTGATCTGTTCCTCAAAGTCAGTCAGTGACATCCCTATGGATCACAACGGTCCAGTCCCACTGTGCATGGGGTCTACCGGACGGCAGCTAACAGCAACAACAACTACCAAATGCTGGGCACAAGATGCTGGTGCAGCTGTAGCCTAAGAGCGAGAGAGCACACTGCTACAAAGGGAGCACTCGTGGAAGTCTGCACGCTGAAGAATCCCTGGGCCACAGACAGCCCAAGATGGAAGTGCGGAGCAGAAGAGATAAAGGACATGGAAATGCTTCCTAAGGTGACAGGGTCACAAATCCAAATGCAAATGACCCAAATGCACAGGGTCACACTGTTTAGCCACCAGGTCTGCTTGTCTCGGCCTAAGGAGTTGTTTTAGGAAAGGGTCAGGATCTGAACAGTCCAACGACTTATTCTCTTCCAGGAGGCTGTGGGTTGCCTGTCAGGCACTACGTAGTAGCTCCCCCATCCCACGCTGTCATCAGGGCTGAGAAGCCGGCGTGTAGCTCCGGGGAGGCCCACAGTCAGGGGAGCTTCCTCCCCCAGAGGCCCTCACCAGCGTTCCCTGAAGGCACCATGAGGACAGTAGTGTGAGGAGGAAATCAGTCTCCTGACTGCCTGCTCAGACCACACACTCATCTCCTGACAAAGTGTGTTCCTCTTCGTGACACTGGGAGAGAAAGGAGGATGCCGTGGCCCAGGCTGAGTGGTGGTGCCAGCACCATGGAGAGGATGTGGGCACACGCACAGGCCCTGCTCTCGCCGCAGGCTTCCTGCCCCTCCTGCAGGCCGTGAGCTAACCCGCTCCCTGGCAGTACGCTGTGGGTAGATGTTGCCTCTTGTTGTGATACTCAGTCCTAGGAAAGTCTTTTCCGCCCCCAAATCTACATGTCTGCCCATCCCCCAAAACCTTGTTCCCAGAGACCCTTGCTTCCTTCTGCCTAGTCAAGTCCTACCTACTTCTCAGGCCCAGTCAGAGCGGCATCCTTTCCTCTCCAGGAATCCTGGCTCCCTCCCTGAGCTCCAACCACATGTTCAGTTGTTCTGTTCACTTGGCCATTGTTGTTGACCATCTTGGACTGAGAGGTCTTGTATGCATTTAAACGTTTAATCAGGAACTAGAAAATAAAACATTCACTACTCATTTAGCCATAGACTGGAACTTGACTGGCACACCAACCTCCCCCTCAGCGAATGGCAGCCTCACTTACCATCCTTGGCTCTTTCCTTCTCTTGTGCCCACATCCAATCTGTCAGCCTGTGTCACAGGCTCAGAGAAGCTGGTTCCAGTTCCACAGAAACACCTAAGACACCTCCTCTACCTCTTTCTGCTTAATAGTTTCTCCTTAGGACATACTACTCACATGCTAAATATTTTTATTAATTCATTTTACTAGCTACAGCTAGATTCTAGAGAGATAATGGGCACATGTGGCTATTTAAATTTATTTAATTCAAATTAAATTACATTAAGAACTCAGCTTCTCAGTTGTAGTGACCATATTCAAGTACTCAACAGCCACATATGGCTAAAGGTTGCCATATTGGACAGAGACACAGAAAACACTTCCATCTCTGCAGAAAGTTCTGCTGGACAGGGTCTTGACTGTTATTTATTGCTGTATCCCAGCGCCTACAATAATGCCTGGCACACAGTGGAGACTCCACATATTCTGCTGAAGGAATGAATGGCTGCCTCGCCATGTCTTCTAAATACACATTCTACACTCGGGTAGTTGTTCGTAGTTCTGCGTTCCCTTCTTCTTGAGTTGGTTTTGTGAAATTATATTTTTTCTAGGAAACTTCCCATTTTCCCCCTGAATTTTCACAATCATTAGCATAAAACTGCCCATTATATTCTAATTGAATACTATGTCCTGCTTTTCATTTCTAACATGTTATTTATGCATTCGCTTTTCCTGACTACTCGTTTGCCATAAGTGTCTATTCTTATCAACCTTTCTCCAGGACAAAGTTTGACTTTGTTGATCATCTCTTATTTATTTATTTTCTATTTCATTCATTTCTGCTTTTATTTTTATTAGTTCTACTCATACATTTTCTTTAGGTTTACTTTATTGTTCTTTCTCGAACTTTTGAATTGAAACATAACTCATTCATTTTCCATCTTTCTCCTAAATATTACCTTCTAACCCTGTGAGTTTTGATATAGAATATTATCAATGCTGTTAATTTCTAAATGCTAAATATTTTTAAATTTCCAATGATGATTTCTTCTTTGGCCTAACTATTTAGAAATGTGTTTTAAAATTTCAAATGCATTAAAACATGCTTATCAAAATATATTTTAGATTCTGAAATAATAATACATGTCCTATATTTTGATATAAAAACATTTATGACTTCCATTAGTGATAAAATCATAAGCACTATTGATACTAAGGAGCTCTGGTGGTGTAGTGGGTAAGACATTTGGCTGCTAACTAGGTCAGAGGTTCTAACCCACCAGTTGCTCCACAGGAGGAAGATGAGGTAATCTACTTCCATATAGATTTATAGTCTTGGAAACCCAATAGGGGCTGCTTTGAGTCGAATTCAACTCAATGGCAGTGGGTTGGGTTTTCTTTTTCTTTTCTTTTTTTTTTTTTTTTTTTGGTTTACTGATACTACTGTGGTTTTTGCCTATATTTGTAATTAAAGAAAATGCTAACTCTCAATTAAAGGTTAACCCCCCACAAAGAAAAAAAAAAAAAGTTGCTATTGAGTCAATATCAACTAGAGGACAGAGTAGAACTGCCCCATTGGGTTTCCAAGACAGTAATTTGTATGGAGGCAGAAGCCCTATCTTTATCCCACAGAGTGGCTGGTGGGTTTGAACCACCAACCTTTCAGTTAGCAGTTGACCACTTAACCACTGTGCCACCAGTGCTCCTTAATTAAAGATTAGTGAAAATAAAAATGTAATTTCTTTCCCATCCAAGTTCACAGGCTCCCTGAATTCTATCCACTGATCCCTAGAGCTCATGGAGGTCTGGTGGTGTGAACGTCAAACCTCGACCCACGTGAACACAGCCCCATGGTTGTGAATGCTGGGAAAGGACATAAGAGCATATGTTGACTTACTTATCATATCATTGCCCTGTGATGGTGGGTGAATTGTTTTCTAATACACCCTCTTTCTCTGAGGATACAACCTTGGAGAGTCCCCTCTCTCAGGGCCCTAACTAAGGGTTTTTCTCCTGGGTTCCTGAGGAAAAAAAACCAAGCCTCGACATTGTCATTGCCGTTGTTAGGTCCTGTCGAGTCAGCTCTGACTCATAGTGGCCCCATGCACAACAGAACGAAACACTGCCCGGTCCTGTGCCAGCCTCACGATCCTCGATACACCTGAGCCCACTGTTGTACCACTGTGTCAGTCCATCTCGTTGAGGGCCTTCCCCTTCTTCGCTGACCCTCCACTTTACCAGGCATGACATCCTTCTCCAAGGAATGGTACCCTCTGACAACACGACCAAAGTAGGTAAGACGAAGTCTGGCCGTTCCCGCCTCCAAGGAGCATTCTGGCTGCACTTCCTCCAGGGCATATTTGCTAGTTTTTCTGGCAGTTCACGGTGCTTTCAGCATTCTTCACCAACACCATAACTCAAAAGCATCAACTCTTCTTTGGTCTTCCTTACTCATTGTCCAGCTCTCACATGCATATGAAGCAAATGAAAATACCATGGCTTGGGTCAGGTGCACCTTAGTACATTAGGGATCAGCAAACTATGGCCCATGAGCCATATCAAGCTGGTGGTCCATTTTTGTACAGCTTATGAGCTAAGGATGGTTTTCACATTTGTATACTGTTGTTAATAAATACATAAATAAACAAACAAAGACTACGTGACAGACACCACAGATGGCCTCCAAAATCAAAACCATTACTATCTGGCCCTTCACAGAACAAGTGTGCCGACCCCTGCACATGTCATTACGAGTGACAATGGTCCAGTTGCAGCATCCACTCACTCCCTGCTGGTTTCCTGTTCTCTTTCCATTTCTTTCACTGGGGGATTTCTCCTCCTTCCTTGCAAACTCAGCTATGCATTGACAACTGCGGGGATGCAATGTTTTATCCAGTATTTCAAGATGGTTGTAGCTCGGTTTCTATTTGTTGGGGATATGTGTGTGTTACTATTATCTTTGTCCATCCTTGTTACCAGAACCAGAAGAACAAATGTCTTCATTCATTTTAGCCTCTCATCTTCAGGCTGACCAAAAGCTTCACCTGGGCAGGAGCCCCGTTCATTCTCAGTCATTCTGCCACATATGTGATACTTGGTTGAGGTGGAAGGCTTATGTGGTGCAGTATCAGGAGGAAACGACGGAGCTGGAGGAGGCAGACAGACTGGGATGGAACCATGACTGGTAACATTAATGATACCCCAGAGCCTGGACTTACCCCAGGCAAAGGGGAGGAGCTGACTTCCTGAGAAAGCAAGGGAGGTGATGAGTGGTGTTTTAGGAAGCTGTATCGCCACTGCTGCTCAGGCTGGATCATAGGCCGGAGACTCGAGGCTGAGAAGCACCTTCTACAGCAAGGGTTCTGGACTGAGGGAGTGACGGCCTGAGTAGAGGGCCAACACCCAGAGTGGGAGATATGGAAGGAATGGCTAGGGATAAACAATTTTTAAAAAGTGACCTTGAATCTTCAAATCAGGGTGCTTATGGAAGTTCTTTCTCTCTCAAGTGTATAGAATTCTGATGTTGGGATTGGTTAGTTTGGCCACTCTGCCAGGCTCAAAAGGAGCCCTTCTAGAGGTAGAAGGAGTCTCTCTGTTGGCTGAGGAAGATGTACTGCTGAGAGAAATGTGCTCCTCAGCTGCTGAGAGAGAGACACCAAGAGACACGCACTACTGACAGAAACACCAAGAGACACGCACTGCTGGGAGAGAGACTGAGAGACAGCAGGCTGAGAGAGACTGAGTATGTTCCTGAACTTGAATTATAGCCTGGTTTCCCTAATAAACCCCATAATCTGTGAGTTCTGTGTGGCCACTGCAGCAAATTATTGAACCCAGAAGAGAGGGGGTGGGTGCTGTGGGAAGAACAGTTGGTGAAAGGGCTGGAGGGAGACAGCATGTCTGACCTCCCAGGAATAGGCCTTGGGCTACTGATGGTGATCCTGCCTTTCTCTTGTCCATTAGAGAAGGTCAGAAGATGGAGTCTCCCTTTGGCAGGAGGGGAGGGAACACTGTTAGGTAGGCAGAGACAAGTATTGATTTGGATGAAGAGAAGAGTAATGTACCAAATCAACACAGTGGCATTGAGGAAGAGGAAGACAGAGAGAGGTGCATGGGAGGTACAGACAACAAAGATGAACCCTTTTGCACATACAGTACTGCATTGTCAGTGAAGGCAAATATGGATACACAGGTAAATAGATGGGTGGACAGGCTGAACTATTAGGTATGTCTATGCAGGGGAGACTATGCCCATGACCATGTATAGGGTTGGCAGACAATGTTTCTACAAGTGTATTTGTATGTTCTGTAAGAATTTCCAGGTATATAGTAGCTGACAAGAGACAAGGTTGTAGTCACTCCTTGGCCACAGCCAGCTACCCAGAGGGAGCGAGTAGGCTCGGGACCAGTCACAGGGGACATCAAGCTCAATTGGCATAACACACTACACAGAAACACTGTTCCACATCCTACTTTGGCGAGTAGCAGCTGGGATCTTAAAAGCTTGCAAGTGGCCATCTACATGCAATGATGGGTCTCTTTTCACCCAGAGCAAAGAAGAATGAAGAAAACAGAAGAGACATGGAAACAATTAGTCCAAGCGACTGGTATACCCTATGACTATGCCACTCAGAGGGGGATCTATGTAGGAGATCCTGGATGGAATGGGAGAACAATGTGGAATAAAACTCAAAATCATTAAAAAAAGAAAGAAAGAAAGAAAGAGAAAAGAAAAGGGGGTGGGGGACCAGGTTTGCTGGTCTGATAGATCCTGAGGGAACCACTGAGACTATGGCCCCTAGCTGCCCTTCAGTTCTGGAATTGAACCCACTTCTGTGGCTTCCAGCCAAACAAAAGACAGGCATATGAGGTGAACATTTACATTAGGTAGATATACTCCTTGGAAGGAAGGTTGAGCAATCTACTTCTGTAGTGATACTGCCTCAGAAACCCAAGGAGGGGTCACTATAAGTTGGATCCGACTTGATAGCAGTGAGTTTTGAGGTAGATACACTCCTTGGAGAGATCAATGATGAGAGAATAGAAGGGCTGTGTATTCACAGGGAGA
>NW_006921917.1:1290809-1296711 GCF_000298275.1 Orycteropus afer afer
CATTTACATTAGGTAGATACACTCCTTGGAAGGAAGGTTGAGCAATCTACTTCTGTAGTGATACTGCCTCAGAAACCCAAGGAGGGGTCGCTATAAGTTGGATCCGACTTGATAGCAGTGAGGTTTGAGGTAGATACACTCCTTGGAGAGATCAATGATGAGAGAATAGAAGGGCTGTGTATTCACAGGGAGACAGCTTGGGGGACAGGAGAACATGGGAGGGATGGACACAGGGAAGAAGTAACTATGGGAAGGAAGTGGGAGGGGAGCTGTTGCATTGTGGGAAATTATAGTCAATGTCATGAGACAAAGCGAATGTGAGCTGCTGTATGAAAAGTGAATTTGCTCCATAAACTTTCACCACATCACAATAAAAATTAAAACAAACTGGGTGAGAAGAGAGATAAACAGACATCCAGCTTTAGTTTATACACGTGAAGCCTGAGATGCCAGAGAAGAGGCCTCAGAGCATCAGCTATAAGCACCATCTCTTACCTGGACCACTGCCGTGATCCACTAAGCTTCACCTGCTTTACTTGGGTCATTCCCCACAGTTTAGCTGGAGCAATCTCTTTAGGTCGGGGCGGTGATGTTTCGGGTAGAACTGTCACCGTCCACACAGAAGGTCTGGACTCGATTCCCTTCCAATGCGCCTCACGTGCAGCCACCACCCGGCCGTCAGCGGAAGCTGCGTGTCACTATGATACTGACCAGGGTTCAGCGGAGCTTCAAGACCAAGATGGACTGGGAAGAAAGGAAGGTCTGGATCTACTTCTCAAAATCAGCCACTGAAAACCCTGTGATCACAACAGTAGGATCTACAACCAACTATGGGGTGGTAAAGGACCAGGCAGCGATCCGTTCTGCTGTGTGTGGGTCTCCATGAGCTGGACGGGGCAACTCAATGCCAGCTAACAACAATCTCTTTAGAGCATACCCGACACTACGTTTTACTCGCTGAAAACCCTCCAAATCAACTTAACTTAAAATCCCAACGCTTTACTGTGATCTACCGGCCCAGCCTGGCCCAGCCTGGCTTTGCAGCCAAATTCTGCGCCCTGTGATCAAGCCGCCTGTTCCTCCGCCTCACCTCCTGGCTTCCCCACACGCTCTCTCTCTGCCCGGAGAGCACTCTTCTCTCTTGCTCTATCTAAACCCCACACACCCTTCAAAGCTCAGTACCAGAGTCACCACCTCAAGGAACTCCTTCCTGACCTCCGTTTCAATATGCTCTTGTTGTCCCCAAGAGTTTGCTGCATCAGCTCTTATTATTAGAGCTTATCTCCTGTCTGTCTCTGCCATTAGCGTGTGTGCTTCTATGGAGGAATTGGGCCCATCTCGTTCCCTATCGGATCCCCGAGACACACAACAAAGCCTGGCACACACAAGACGCTCCAACATTTTTTTTTTTTTAATAAATGTATTGAATATTTGGAAGGAACCAGAGGAGCCAATGAGAAGGACACAGAAGGAATGGTCAACAGGGAAAAAGAGACTGAGAAAACATGTCAAGGAGGCGGAGAAAAGAGAAAATTCAAGAACTGGTCAAAACCAGCCAACAAATACTGTAAATGCCCAAGGGGATGTGGACAGAGGAGCGCTCCTGACTTTGGGAGACCTTTCATAGCACAAAGGAGCCCTGGTGGCATAGTCATTAAAGGATTCAGCTGTTAACCAAAAGGTCACGGTCCACTCAGAGGGAGAAAGATAAAGCAGTGTGCTTCCGTAAAGATTTACAGCCTTGGAATCCCTCTGGGCAGTTCTACTCTGTCCTACAGGATCACTATGAGTTGGAATCAACTCAATGCCAGTGGGTTTGGTTTGGTTTTTTAATAGTACGGTTTCAGCAGAATAGGAGGTGGATTTGTTCAAACCATTATTATTATAGTGATTCTTCACAACTACTAATTACTCTATCACAGAAACTGTAAATGATTCCAATTCTGCCGTAACAAAATAAAGCAAAAGGTGCCATGCAGTCAACCCCAACTCATGGTGGCGCCATGTGTGTCAGAGTTGACCTGTGTGCCATGGGGTTTCCAACGGCTGATTTTCCAGATGTAGACTGCCAGGTCTTTCTTCCAAGGCACCTCTGGGTAGACTCGCCTCTCCAACCTCTCAGCTGGCAGCCAAGCATGCTCACTGTGTGCATCACTGAGGGCCTCCCTAATATTAACTGCAAAGGCACAGGTATGACTTACGTAACATGAAAACATATTTCAGCTATGACATCTGACATAGTCACTTGATAACATGTGATAAACTGGGTTCTTGTCCAAAGATGAAAAATGGGACACTAAGAGCAATGACAAATATGACTTTTACATTCTAAACCCTTTCAGAGCAAACAGGGGTCCTTTGGGTAAGAGAATTTCAACAGGTTTAAGTAAACTGGTATGCACTGAGGGTCAAGTGACAAAGTCATTTTACGATAGCAAGTGACAGTGATAAGCAAAACCAACTGCAGCCCTTTGGATTCTTTTGGTCAAAGAGAAGGTGTTTGCATACCTTATCGCTGCAATCCTTTCCTTTGAAGAAGTTTGGCTTTTTTTGGAATGTGATCACAGCCTTGGCACCTTGCCAAAATGGAGTCTCTCTCCTCTGAAGGATGGTTCAGAATGAGTAACCAAGGATCTTTTTAAAACCAAGGACAGCTGTGCCACGCCATACACTAATACTCACCCGTACAGGTGTCGTACAAGTGCCATGGGTGTATCACCTTGCTTAATTCTACCCAACAAAGAACTCTCGACTCTGGTTTCTCAGTGGTGTCACTACAGGAATGTAGACCATATCGGGTGACGCCATCAGAGGTGGTATCACCAAAATGACTGTCTATAAAATTTCTGTGCACTGTTTCAGCAGAAATTTCTCATTTTTTTATTAAAACATCCCTGTAGTTAGTTATAACAGCAAGAATATTTTTGTAAGCCCAGCTTACGTGTATCAATATACTGAACAAGGCTAACACTCTATGCTAATTTTCTGTTGGAACCTTCTCTGAGCTGTCGATTACAATGATACCTCAAATCACGTGGTTTCATCTGTACATGCTACAAGCACACACTGTTGTTTTCCTTGTTAGCAGCGTTTTTATAGTTGCTGATTTTGTCACATTTTCTGGGGTTTTAGCTACAGTATTGTCAGTAATACTTATGAACCTGTATCAATGACTTTTTTGAGAGTGAAGTAGTAATTAAAGAAAAAGGAGAAAAATCACAAAAGCTTCCATTACTAATAACGTTTTAACTAATAATGCTGTAATTCAATGTAGTAAGATTTTACAAAATGCTTTTGTTGTTGTTGTTGTTGTTATGTGCCATCCAGTCAGACCTGACTCATAGTGACCCCTCCTTGGGTTTCTGAGGCGGTATCACTATGGAAGTAGATTGCCGAACCTTCCTTCCGAGGAGTGGCTGGTGGGTTTGAACCACCAGCCTTCTGGTTAGTATTCATATAATCTAAGAAATATCACAATTAAGCAATTTATAACTATATTTACCACATTATTCTATGATTAAAATTGATATCAAATCTTACTAAGGATTCTGTATGGTTTAGTATGGGAGAACATCTAGGGAGGGGGGTTGGCACTATTACTGCACTAGGTGACACCAACCCTAGAGATGTCACTGTGGTTTATACATGAGGAAGCTGAGGTTCCAAAGGTTAACTTATGTAACTAAGGTCCTATGGCTGGGAAGAGAAAGAGCTAGAATTGGAAACAGGTGGGTCTGATCCCCAAGCCCATGCTTTAACCCCTTCTTTATGAAGAGAGCCTGCTAGGGCCATTAGGGGTTGAATTGCGTCCCCCCAAAATATGTGTTATACTGTAAAAATGGATGCTGCATCATCACCCGACTCCTTTAACTTCACAAAGAGGTAGAAGGATCAAGCCTAAGGCTGATTCCTATGAGGCAGAGTCAGACATGCCAACCTTTTTTTTTTTTTTTTTTAAATAACAACTCTGACACCAACTGTGCCCCTCATGGCACCTTCTGCTTCTCTTCTGAGTTCAAGAATTTGTCGCAATGGCCACACAGAACTCACAGATAATATTGATGATTATGTGGTTTATTAGGGAACAAACAAGTTACGCTTCAGGATCAGAAACAGCTCAGGATGTTGTTCTTCAGACAGGACAGCATCCCCTCAAGCCATGCCCAAAGGCAGGTATCTCTCTGGCCCCTTGGCCTGGCCTCTGTTCTGCTTGGGCAAGTGTTACAAAGCTCTTTTAGCTCTGCCGGTAGGTGCCCAGAGAGGTAAGCCACTCGGCCAGCAAAGTTCCTGCCCAAGGCGCTCAGCTCTCTCCCTCCCAGGGCTGGGAAGGCCCCTGCTCCGCCCCGTGCCGGTCTTGATTCTGCTGCCTCTGCTGCCACGGTTCTCTGCTGCTGCTTCTCACCGTCTCTCACTGAACGAGCCAAGCATTACAGCTCAAACCCACCAGCCACTCCTTAGAAGGAAGGTTGGGCAATCTACTTCTGTAGTGATACTGCCTGGGCAACCCAAGGAGGACTCCCTATGAGTTGGGGCAGACTCAAGGGCACATAACAATAACAACATGCCTGTGGTTATAACCCCCTTTGGGAATGGGTTGTCTTTGTTATGTTAATTAGGCAGGATTAGTACAGGATACACCTTGAGTCAATCTCGTTTGAGAAAGGAGATGAAATAAACAAGCTACGAAACAGAGATAGGGTAAGATAGATGCCAGGACACTGGAGGAGGCTTCCAAGGAACCAGAAGCAGAAGCCAGAGACAAGAACCTTCCCCCGAGCTGAGAGAGAGAAAGGCTTCCCCCACAGCCAGTGCTCTGATTTCCAACTGGTAGCCTCCTAAACTGTGAAAACATATATTTGTTTGTAAAAGTCACACGTGGTATTTTTGTGATAGCGCACTAGGTAACTAACGCAGTGACTTAGGATAAAGTGGGGTTTATCAGGGAGAGAGGCCCACACTCCTCAGACTCCTTTGGGTTTAAAGAGTAGGATAAAGACTTCCTACTTCTTCTCTGTCCCTCTCTCTCTCTTATTCACTGTCTCTCTCTCCTTTCTTTCCTCATCCCTCTCTCAACTTTTTATGATGGAAAAATTTAAACATTATACAAATGTAGACAGATTAGCATAACAAATGGTATATAATCACCAGCTTTAACAGTTACCAGTCCCTGGCCTACCTTATCTAGACCTTCACCTGTTCCCCACCCCAGTGTATTATTCTGAAGCAAATCCCAGATATGTTTCAGCCATAAATAGTTCAGCAAGTGTCACTAAAAGGTAAACACAACAACAAAAATAGTCAAACCCGTTGCTGGCAAGTCGACCCCAACTCACAGCCACCCCATGGGTGTCAGAGTAGAAGGTGCTCCGTAGGGTTTCCAACGGCTGTGATCTTTTGGAAGCAGACCACCAGCCCTTCATTCTGAGGTGCTTCTGGGTAGATGCAAACTACCAAGCTTTGGGTTAGAAGCCCAGCACTTAACCACTTACATTATCCAGGGAAGGTGCCATGTTTGTCCCACTAAAACACACACACACACACACACACACACACCACATAGCCATGAGGGGTTTGCACTTCCTGAAGACAGAGCCAGGGAACAGCCTCTCGCTCAGACATAGGCAAGAGGGTCCAGCCTAGTGGAGGCAGGAGACCCTCCTGCCAGATGGACACAGGGAGAGAACCTGTGAAACAGAACTTAATTCTTCTGCCTCAGAATAGAGCTTAAACCTCAGAGGGGCTAGTCATCCATCCCCAGCGAAGGAAATGTTTGACATTTCAGAACGAGGAAAGACAGTTGGACTTCTGGGAGCCTGCCAACTCCTCAGACAAAGGATGCTCTCTGCCCCCAACTCCAGCACAAAAACACCTGGCAGCGGCTCTGAAACGGGCTGCTGTCCTC
>NW_006921917.1:1297621-1298876 GCF_000298275.1 Orycteropus afer afer
CAATTTGATCTGAAGGTGTTTTTATCTGGTTTTGGTTAATCCCCTCCCAGAAAACAGAAACCAAACCAGGTGCCGGGTTAACTCCTACTCACAGCAACCCCACGTGGGTCATTGCAGAACGGTGTTCCATCGGGTTTTCAATGGCTGACTTCTGGGGAAGGAGATCACCCAGCTTTTCTTCCAAGGTGCCTCTGGGTGGACTCGAACCTTCAACCTTTTGGTCAGCAGCCAAGTGTGTTAACTTTGCACGACCAGGGACTCCCAAGGAAAGCTACATGGGCTGTTATTGTTGGCTGTATTGAACCAAAATACAAATTCATTCATCTGTACCTCACACTGGGAGAGTCAGGGCCAACAAGCCATGCCCATGTAGCTAATAACCTCCAAAGATTAACAGAGGACATTTGTGAAAGATTCATGTAGGTTTTTTTGGCTTCTTTTTTCCAGTTTTGCCCGTCAATAAGTGACATTTACTTATGAATTAACCAGTCAGTTCTCATTGATCAAACAGACTTTTTGCAGCAGACTCCTGAGTTTAGGCAAGAGAAGAGACAAAACTGGCATATTTGTTTTCAAAAGTTCATGTAAATGTTCTCTTTAATCCCATTACTGGGCAAATACACGCCGAAAAGAGTAGACGCCGTGCAGAGAAGGTGAACATATTTACATTCTGATTTTCAGATTGAATGCTTCGAGAACTGCGTTACCCTTGAGGTCACTGCTCTATCGAGACCTGCCCACGCCAAGGCTGTGTTTACTTTCCTCATCAACCACCGGGTGTGGGCCCCAGCAGCCTTTCTCCAACAGCTGAGCAGCTCATTGGGGTGGGGGAGCCAACATCAGGAGCGTGGGTTTGCCCACACACTGGTGGGGGGAAGAGGGCACCTACCAGTCTCCCATCTCTCTCCCCTCTTGAGTCTTTGTTACCGAGCAGTTCCATAGTTTTTATTTTGCCCTACTAGTGCTTTCTGCAGGAGCTCTGGTAGCATAGTGCCTGAAGCATTTGACTGCTAACCAGAAGGCTGGTGGTTCAAACCCACTAGCCACTCCTTGGAAGGAAGATTGGGCGATCTACTTCCATAGTGATACCGCCTTGGAAACCCAAAGTCTCTATGAGTCAGATCTGACTCCACAGCATTGAGGTTGGTTTTTCTGGAGTGCTTTCTGGAAAACACTGTGCAAAGATCTTACCTGGTTTTCTGAGTTTGCTTTTGGTTCTCAGCCAACCCATCCCTCTAGGCGCTTTCTCTGCTCC
>NW_006921917.1:1299501-1300087 GCF_000298275.1 Orycteropus afer afer
AATATAAAACCTCTAGAACACAGCTGGCGCTCAATAAATGATAGCTATGGTAATAACAATCATCATCCCTCAGAACGGTGCCTGGGCACAGCTGACATTCCTAAAGGTTCTGGAGAGAGCCACTCTCCGGTTAATAACAGAAATAAAATGTCACTTGCTCCAAAACAGAGGGGAGAGGATCAAAACCAGAGAAACACCTGGGTGGCATTTAGCTCAGAAGCAGAGAGGCCAATTCACACCGAGGCCGGTGGTGATGAAGGGCATCCCGGAAAGGCGGGGAGTTCAGAGTGGAAGGCCTGGCAGCATCTGCTGCAGTTATTAGCCACAGGAAGGGCAGCTGTTCTGGGCTCAATTCTGGCTGCAGTCAAAAGGCAGGCATCACACAACCAAGTGGACTCCAGGTGAGAGGAGCTGTGAAAAATGGAACTGTGAAGGCCTTTGAGGAAGCTAAGGTCAGGGCGGGGGCACACATTCAGGACGGGGTCACAGGGGGAGAAGAGAAGGTTAAAACAAACCAAAAGGGCAACTGGACAACTGACAGGAAACTTGAGGGCAGCTCTGCCATCGTGCCAACATTATTATATGT
>NW_006921917.1:1300195-1309321 GCF_000298275.1 Orycteropus afer afer
ACAGAAACAGAAGTAGCGGTACGAGAACTGCTGTTACCGGAAAGTTTGACAGTATTCAAATCCCACGTTATTCTCATGATAGGGCGACGAGGAAATGAGCTACCAATTCTCCCCAATTTTTAGGTATGAAAATGGAGGTGCAGAGGTTAAGCAACACACGCCAGTGGGTGAGGCCAAGAACCGAGGCTGGCACCCAGTGCTCATGCCTAACCCGGCATGCCTCCCAGACCCCCATGCCACCCGGGAGAGAGCCCTGTGCAGGCAGCAGGCCCACAGCAGCGAAGCAGAAACGGCCACGTTCTTTGGGAGGAAGTGTCCCGGAGCTCAGCCTGCCTCAAGGAGCCAGGAGGTCAGGATGGGAGCAGGCAACCTGGGCAGGCCATGCGAGTCCTCCAGGATGAAGGCGGAAAAGCAAGGTTTTTGACACAGGTAACAAAGTGACTCCTCAAAGAAATACATCAAAAGGCAAAGAATCGTCAACCTAGCAGAGCCTGCTTTTGTTTTGGTTCTGACTGAAAACAAAGAGACGTCGGAATTAACTAGATCGTAATGTTCTCCTAGGAGCTCTGGTGGTACAGTGGTTAAGGCATTCATCTGCTAATCAACAGGTCAGCGGTTCGAACCTACCAGCTGCTATGTGGGAGAAAGATGTAGCAATCTTACAGCTTTGGGAAACCTACAGGCGGTTCTATTCTGTCCTATGGGGTCACTATGAGTCAGAATTGACTTAATGGCAGTGGGGCTTTTTCAGTTTCATGTTCTCTTGGCTTTATGTCACGCTGACTCAATGCCTTTCAAACGATGGCGATGTGTACAGTTCAGCGGCAAGAGGAAGAGGAACGGCTGCAGCTCCAGCTGATGACCCAATGCCTTTGCAGTCTGGCTTCTTCCCGGGTAACGGGATGACACCCACTTCTGCAGGAGGATGACATGACGTTTCGTCTGCACTCAGCCAGTGCTGACCAAACCTGGCTCCTTTCTTTTTAAAAGTGTGTGCTTCCTGAAGGTCAGAACGGTGGTCTTCTCAGAGGTCATTCTGTGGACTGGCCAGCCCAGTGCCACTGTGTGTGTCTGGGCTGGACTTAGCTGAGATGACACTGACATGAGAGACCCTTCCTTACACTGGCAACACAGCCCTGTCCTCCAGGGGCCAGGCCTGCAGCTGGTGGAAATTCACCTCCCTAGCCCCCAGCCTGGTTCCCTACTTCAACACAGACAAGCGGTAACGCTCTGAAAATACAGCAACTGGAAAAGAATCCAGCTCTCAAAGAAGGTAGCAGCACTCGGTGTGGAGAGAGACATCTGGGGTCCAGAGAGAGCGAGAGCATTCTTAGGCAGGAAGTAGGAATCAGGGTAAGGTGACCTGAAAGGAGTGGGGGTTGGGAGGAGAGAAAAAGAACTTGCCTAGCAACAGGAAATTAAAAAGAATTAGGAGTGCAAGAGATGGGGCAGAGGGGCCTGATGGTGGCCGAGTGAGAGGCAGCTCCAGGGTCCAGGGACCAAGCACCTCACAGGCATCAGGAAGCTTTGGAGCAGTGGGGCAATCAAAAGGCCTTAGAGACCTGGTCCTGAAAGCCCATCTCCCCAGCCCAGGGCAAACCAGGCTGCAAGGAAAGGTTCAGACCTGCTGGTAAAGCTGTCCTGATGGGCAGCTGGCACAAGCACTGTTCTGGGTAAGATTTCTCGAGTTAGACTTAACCATACCAGAAAAGAATCCGGAAAATGTTTACTCAGTGCTTACTATCGTGGCAATGGAGTCCTGGTGAAGCAATTGTTATGTGTGTGCTTGGCCGCTAACCAAAAGGTTGGTGGTTCAAACCTACCCAGTGACTCTGCAGGAGAAAGACTTGGCAATCTGCTCCCATAAAGATCACAACCTCGAAAACCCCATGGGGCAGTTCCACTCTGTCATATGGCATCACTAGGAGTTGGAATCGACTTAAAGCTACCTAACAACACTAAACCAAAACAAAACCCAACCCACTGCCATTGGGTCAATTCTGACTCATAGCGAACCCCATTGGTTTTCCAAGGCAGTAAATCTTTGCTGCAAATAGATTGTTCCATTTTCCTTCCATGGAGCAGCCAGTGAGTTTCAACCACCAACCTTCTGGTTAGCAGTCAAATGCCTTAGGCACTGCACCAACACTACTGTGGCAGAATTCTACGTTGGTGCTCTGGTGGCATAGTGCCTAAAGCATCTGACTACTAGCCAGAAGGTTGGTGGTTCAAATCCAACGGACACTCCACAGAAGGAAGACTGAGAAATCTACTTCTATAAAGTCTCACCACCTCGGAAACCCAAAGGGGTTTCTATGAGTTGGAACTGACTTGATGGCAGTGAGCTTGTTTTTGTTTTGATGTGGGAGACCCAGGTTTGATTCCGAGCCAATGTATCTCAAGCACAGCCACCACCAGTCTGTCAAGGGAGGCGTGGTGTGTCGCTATGGTGTTGAAGAGGTTTCAGCAGCATTTCCAGACTAAGACTAGGAAGAAAAGCCTGGTGATCTGCTTCTGAAGTCAGCCAATGAAAACTCTACAGCTCTCAGCTGTCCAGGACCAGGACAGCATTTTGTCTGTTGCCATCAGGTCACTCTGAGGCAGGGCCTGACTCAAAACCAACCGACAATAGCAAGGTTGTGGGTCAGGCCTTTCAGATGCAAATATGCCCATTTGGCTCTGTAGGGGCCTCAGGGTATCATGAGAGAGGCAGAAAGTCAACCCCATCCATGACCTCAAAACAAAACAAAACTCTGCAATGATAACCATTCCCAGAGGGAGTGTGTAAAAACTTATTATTGTTTCCTCCACAGAAAGTGCTGAATAGCGTCTAGGCCCCATCTGTGCTCCTAACCTGTTACTCATTTCCCACCCCTGAAATAAGTTCCGTCCAGCAATCATCGCAATTCAACAGCAGAATTCAATTGTAAATAGATAATCCCTCCTATAAGCAATCAAAAGCAGCTTATTAGGAGTTGTCAAGTCAATAATTTAATGCCAATTCTCTGACACATCAATATTTGCTAAGAAATATCCCCTCATTGTGCTGAGTATTACTCCTGGGAATGTGAGTCTGTCTGGAGTCTGGCAGAAATTCAAGAGTCTTTGAAAAGACAGTCAGGAACTCTGTTACGGATATCTTGTTTTGACAATTCCCCCTTGACTATGTGTCAAAGATTTCTGGATGGCTCCAGTCAGGCTATGGATTCACCATTCCAAATCCCTTCATTTGTCTTCTTTGGACTGGGAGAGAGAACCTGGCGTCAATTAAGGCTACCTGGCAAGGTGACAGAGGGCACGGTTACCAATGTTCTCAATCAGGTGGAGAACGGCAGGGCCATAGAGAAAATGCTTCTTGAACACATTAAATGCTTATCTATGAGAATTCTTCTTCCCCACCTCCCAAAAAAACAAAGCATTTGACCAACATGCAAAAAGGCTACCGAGTGGTAGATCTGAACCAAGCCTCTGAGCCCCAAACCTCACAGACTATGACCCTGCCTCCACAGAAGCAGCTGACTGGTCCAGAGCTTGAAGTGAGGCCAACCAGATTCTCCTCTCCAGGAATTCTGAATTTTGAACTAAGCCCAGTTGGGGACATTACAGTAATGGTAACACTTGAGAGGGGTGGTCCACAGACTTGTGCTAGAAGGTCCCACCAAACGAAAACCAAACCCACTGCCACGGCCAGCCTTCTGGTTAGCAGTCAAATGCCTTAGGCACTTTATTTGAAAAAAATGTAAGAGTAACATGGGAACAATTTTGCTTTACTAGTTTCATCTTGAAAGGATGTACAAGGCATTGCTCCTTAGGGCACACAGTCTCGTGTCACATCAAGCCTTACTCTGATTGGTCAATAGCTATCATCATTAAGAGGCCTCCCGAGATATCAAACTCTTATCTTTCAGTCATATATCCCATTATTTTACAAGTATTCTTTGATTAATGATATAGATATTGTCCTGAAGAGTCAAAGTAAATTAAAAAAAAAGATAGGTCAAGGACTAAGCAAGAGGTATTTGAAGCAAAGATCAGGTCAGGAGAGTTCACCCTCTGGAAACAGAGTTAACAAGCAGACCCTTGGACAGGACAGCCACACTAGCTGTATAGGTCCTTCCTGTTGGGACTCCTCTTCCCCCCAGGGCACACTGTGTACAGGATACTTCAGTTGCCCGGCTCAGGCAGACCCCAGACAAATGCCCATTCTTCCTTCTGCTATCATGTTTCTCACAAGAGCCATGCTCATCACCATTAGTGGTACCACCATTATCTCCTGCAAAGTAACCATTTAATCAATAAAGAAATGGAAGGTCCCCACTACTGATGTGGTTGGGTAAAGCAAAACCAATACTGACATCCTACTTTGCCTCTCTGTGGTGGCTTTTAATTTATTCAACAAATATTTCTTGAATATCTACAGGTACCAGCAGTGTTCGATGCACTGGAAGGACAGCAATGAATAAAACAGACCAAAAAAAAAAAAAAAATCCACACTCTCTTATTGAGTTTATACTCCTGTGTGGTGGTGGCAAGAGTGGAAATAAACAACAAAATAAATAAAGTATGGAGTGAATTAGAAGGTGGTAATTGCTATAAAGAAAAACACAGCTCCACTCTTCCACTGTGTATCCTAGATGGCAGCTGAAAGACTTATGCCCCCTTTCCCTCAGGTTCTAGGGGTATGTGGGAGAGGGAGGACTAATAATTTCCAGAAATGAGTGGTCCTACAGTGGGATTTAGAAACATATTGCGGGTAAGATTAGGGTGCCTTCCTCCATGGCATCAGGAAACTGCCATCCTTAAATGTTAATAATATGTAAGCTTAGAAATAACACATTACAAAAGTTTGTTGGAATGAAGGGTGATGTAATGACAACTGGAAACAGAAGGGAGACTTATTATGAGTGTCGAATAAGGAAAGCTGGAGAGGAAGGACTTGTCAATGGGTTCCCAGCACTTCCCAGGGCAAGGGTACCCTGGCGGGCCAGCTCTGGTGCCTGCTTGGTCTGGTAGGACATGTGATCTAGCATGAAGCAAAAGGTGGCATGCTGCTTCTTGGAGAGCAGCTACTTCTCAGAGGGTTGTTTTGACAGTTCTGTGCCCAAATGAGAAGTGTGCCTCTTAAACTGATGGTTGTTGCCTTTATTAGGGGCCATTTCACTTCATAATAGTGCTGGCTGAGAGTCGCAAAGGGCTGGCCACCAGCTGGTTGCTGAAATCGACAGGAAGCCAGTTTGTTGTGGTAGGAGGATGAAATAGTCAATGCAAGATGTCACCAAAAGTTTGGAAGAACATTTCAGTTAAAGAGAGACTGCAGGCACTAGAACACCCTTGGGTGGAGAGCCACTCTTGTCATTTTTGAGGCCACATTTCCTCCCACCTAATCTTGGCATTCCTCTGGCCTCCAAGGAGAGGAGTATATATAATCAGGAGCCACAGTGGTGAGGGCAGAAGAAGGATGACTGTTAAGAGCTGTGGGAGAAAAGAAAAATACGGGGCTGGTGAGAGCAGCCAGACATGCTCCCTTCCCTTCAGAAGCTCTGTCTTTTCCAAAATAACCAGAACATATGTCATAGTTATTCAGTTTGGCTGTGAAACCTGTACCCATCACTGAGGCAGAAAAATTAACTCTACTGTGCTCAAAAGGTCACCCCAGCTTTCAAGTGGGCCCACTAACTTCCTGCATCATGGGTGTCACTTCCCAGTGGTACAGCAAAATGGTGGAGGATCTGAGCTTGTGTTGAATGCAAGGCTGCCCTCTCTTGGAGGCCCCACAATATACCAACTAAAGTTGTTCTGGTAGCGTAGTGCCTAAAGCACTTGACTGCTAACCAGAAGGCTGGCGGTTCAAACCCACCAGCCACTCCTCAGAAGGAAGGTTGGGCAATCTACTTCCATAGTCATACCGCCTTGGAAACCTAAGGAGGGGTCGCTATGAGCCGGGTCCGACTCGAGGGCAAATAACAACAACAACAACAAAGTTGTACTGTGGGCCGTCAAGTCAGTTTGCTCCCATCTAACTCACAGCTCTATCATTTGGGTAAGATACCCAATCCTTTGGAGTCCCTGGGTGATGGAAACAATTAGGATGCTCGGCTGCTAACCAAAAGGCTGAAGGTTTGAGTCCACCCAGGAGTGTCTCAGAAGAAACACCTGGGAAGTGACTTCGGAAAAATCAGCCATTGAAAACCCTGTGGAGCACAGCTCTACTCTGACACACGTGGGTCACCATGAGTTGGAGTCGACTTGATGGCAACCGGTTATGCAATTTTCTAAGCCTAAAATGGGAAGAATAATAACTGTTGGTGAGGTGCCTAAGGCATTTGACTGCTAACCAGAAAATTGGCGGTTCAACTCCACCAGCTTCTCGTGGAAGGAAGATGGGGCAATCTATTTCCGTAAAGATTTACTGCCTTGGAAACACAATGGGGGTCACTAAGTCAGAATTGATTCAATGGCAGTGGGTCTGGTTTGGTTTGGAATAACTGTTAGCCACAGAGTTATCATAACTGAGATAATGTTTCATGCTGAGCACACCACTGGGCACATCTGGTAAGATCTCAATTGACATGAGCTACTATTATTACCTACTGGAAATTGGTCTTGCTATAAAAGTAGTATTTACAAGCATCAACGTTTGGATAGAAAGCATCTTGATCTACTCCCTATCCGTGATCACCTCATGGAGGGCTGTTATGGAGGCATTGCTTTGTTTGAGTCTAAGTCTCCACTGCCTACACCATCCCCACATAGCACACCCTGGCAAGAAAGTGAGCTTGAATTCTTTCAACCTCCTGCCCGTAGGCACGACTGCCCTCAGCGCAGCCAAACATGGCTGCCATCACTGCTTGAACATCTTCTCTCACTCACTCTTCAAAGACTCTACCATACAGGCTTCTCCAATTAACTGTATGCCTCAAGGAATAAAAATACCTAAATTAAGAAAGAGCAACTCCGTAAAACACAAGTCATATTTACTTCTACCCCAAGTGCCCTGCTGGTCCCTCTGTAGGCCTCTCTAGGGTCTAGGAATTGGACACTAATTCAACAATATCACTGCAGTGAGATACTGGCTATGTGGACAGTGTGACAATGACCCAGCACAATGGCCAACAGCTAACTTTTCTTTAGTAGCAGGAAGAGAGCCATACAACGTGGGGGCCTTGTAACAGGCACAACCAAGGGTGGTGGAGTGGGAATAAAATAGAGATTTAGTTCTACACAGTTCTGTACTGGGTCTGGGAGCTCTGATGGCATAGTGCCTAAGGGATCTGACTGCTAATCAGAAGGCTGGTAGTTCAAACCCACCAGCCACTCCTCGGAAGGAAGGCTGGGCAATCTACTTCCGTAGTGATACTGCCTCAGAAACCCAAGGAGGAGTCGGTATGAGTTGGGTCTGACTTGATGGCACATAACAAAAACAACATACTGGGTCAGGCAAAACGGCCTCTTACTAAAAGTAGCATCAGGGCTGTAGTGATCAGTTGATTCAAGAAAATACACAGGAGCAACTGTGACAGGCTATGGAGTCTTCAAATGAAATGCAAGATGTAAACACAGAAATGTTCACACTGTGGAGTGAAACCTCTTCTTCGTCATGAGGGAATGCTGCAGTGATGTCACCACTATCCAGTCCTATTCGGAAATGCTTTCCACCACCCTAAAGAGGTCCTTCTGTGAAGGGAACAGGATCTACAAAATTGACCTGGCATATAGGGAGGCTAACACTTTCAGACTTTGCTGTCTGTAGAGATCAATGGTCAGTGTTCCCAAGTGAAAACTTAGAGCAGGACTGGTACCCTCCAAAAACACAGACCCACAGGCTCTATGAGCGGATTTAACACCAATGAGCCAACTGAAAACAAACAGGCAAAATCACAAACCACACATTCTAGAATATGGTCAGCCCCAAAATTATTGGACAAGGATTCTATCAGCAAGAAGGATAAAGAGACGTATTTGTTGTTGTTGTTAGGTGCCATTGAGTCGTCTTTGACTCATAGTGACCTCATGCACAGCAGAACAAAACACCACCTGGTCCCGCACCAGCTCCGCAATCCCTGCTATACTTAAGCCCATCACCGCAGCCACTGTGTCAATCAATCTTGCTGAGGGCCTTCCCCTTTTTCGTCGACCCTCCACCTTACCAAGCATGGCATCCTCCTCTAGGGAATGGCCCCTTCTGATAACATGACCAAAGTAGGTGAGACAAAGTCTGGCCATTCTTGCTTCCAAAGAGCATTCTGGCTGCACTTCCTCCAGGACAGATTTGTTAGTTCTTTTAGCAGTCCATGGTACTCTCAGCATTCTTCGCCAGCACTACAACTCAGAAGTATCAATTCTTTGGTCTTCCTTATTCATTGTCTAGCTCTCACATGCATATGAGGAGATTGAAAATATCATGGCTTGTGTCAGGTGCACCCTAGTCCTCAAGGAGACATCTTTACTCTTCAGCACTTGAAAGAGGTCTCTTGCAGCCAACTTGCCTAGTGCTATATGTCATCTGATGTCCCGACTGCTGCTTCCATTGGCATCGGTTGTAGAACCAAGAAATGTGAAGTCTTGGACAACCTCAATCTTTTCTCCATTTATTGTGATGCTGCTTATAGGACTAGTTGTGAGGATTTTTGTTTTCTTTATATTGAGATGTAATCCATAGTGCAGATCTTCAATCATCATCAGTAAGTGCTTCAAGTCATCCTCACTTTCAGCAAGCAAAGTTGTGTCATCAGCATATTTCAGGTTGTTAATGATTGTTCCTCCAATCTTGATGTCACGTTCTTCTTCATATCATAAAGCTTCTCAGATTATTTGCTCAGCATATAGACTGGTAAGTATGGCGAAAGGATACAACCCTGACGTGCTCCCTTCTTGACTCTAAACTATGCAGTGTCCCCTTGTTCCATTCAAACAACAGCTTCCTGGTCTATGTACAGGTTCCTCATCAGTACAACTAAGTGTTCTGGAATTCTCATTCTTCTCAATGTTATCCACAATTTGTTATGATCCACACAATCAAATGCTTTTGCATAATTAATAAAACACAAGTAAACATCTTTCTGGTATTCTTTGCTTTGAGAGAAGATCCATCTGACATCAGCTATGATATCCTTTGTTCCATGTCCT
>NW_006921917.1:1311326-1332359 GCF_000298275.1 Orycteropus afer afer
TTGTCCTGCACTGTATCAGACAGTGTTTCCAGGCTATTCCTATAGTTGCCTAGTAATATAACAGACAGTGTTTCTCTGCTATTCATAAGGTTTTCCCTGGCTAATTCTTTGAGAAGTGGATGGCTTCCTCCTTCTTCCTAGTCTATCTCAGTCTCCAAGCCATGCTGAAATCTGTGCACCATGTGGAACCCCGCTGGCATGTGAAACACTGGTGGCACAGCCTCAAGCCTCACAGCAACATGCCACCAGAGCACGACAAGCTGACAGACAAGTTTGCTCCCTTAGCTGTTCGAAACCTCTCCACCCTCCCCTTACCAGGATCCCTGCCGCTTGCTCACTCTCTCCTGGACACCCTGGCTTTCCTTCCTTTCCCCTCCACTGTTCCTGATGCTTGGGGGTTGGGGCCTGGATCCCTCCCCTTACCTGGATCCCTCTGCTGCTTGCTCACTCTGTCCTGGATGCCCTGGCTTTCCTTTCCTTTCCCCTCTGCTTCTCCTGCTGCTTGGGGGTTCACTGTGGCAGAGTTAAAAGTCTGGGCTTCTTCCAAGGGAACCAGACTAGCGTCCTCATATAAGAAATGTGGCTTAGGTCACACTTTCAGGGAGAAAGCAACCCAAGTAAAGTCCTTTCCTCTTAAGGTGTTCACTGTGTAAGGAAGGGGTTTAGTTAGGCCACAGAGATATAGTCATGGGATGGCATAGATGCCATAATCACATGTCATGAGTTACAGGTAATTATCAGGCATTTGCCTATCACATGCCATGCACAAGAGCATAAAATATGTGCCCTTCAAGGATGTGTTGTTGGTGCAACTCACTAAAGGTGTTTGAGAATAATATTGAAATGATGTCATCAACTCTTCTTACCTAGTCCTCTGGAAAGAAGCATAATAGACAACTCAAAATGTTCAAATTGGCTCTGCAGTATCTGTTGGCTTTCATTAAATACAGTCTGTCAGGTATTTCAGAGTTCATTTCAAAGCAAAATAATAAAGTTGAGTTATGACACATTACCAAAGAAATTACCCAGTTTTCCCATGTTGGCCTCCCACTCTCACACCATGCTCACTCCCACTTCTGTGCCTTGGCAGGAACTGTTCACACTGCTTAGTGAGTCCTCTGCCTGCTTCTACACCCCCAGCCAGCTGACACACCTGAGGTCTGAGCTGAAAAACATTCCCTGCCCGGTGACACCTTTTCTCTCAGGCCCAAGGCAATCTGGAAGCTTTTCCAATGCTTCTTACTGAACACTTACATTATAGAAATGAAGTTCTTATGTACTTGGGTTCATGATTTACCTTCCCTAATAGTCTGGAAATTCTTTGGGAGAGCAGACCATTAGTTTCCATAATCTATGCCCCCAACCTAGATCTGTTGTACATAGGTTTGCTATGAGTCAGAGCCAACATGACAGCACCCAACAACAACATGCCCCCAGCATGGTATCCACACATGCCTAGCACAGAATGACGTATTACTGTGCCACCAGGGTACCAGTGTAATACACACACACACACACACACACACACTATATATATATATATATATATATAACATACATATGTAGTTATATACACACATACACATATTACAACTGGAGGCCTGGTGCTGCAGTAATTAAAGCACTTGGTGCTGAAGATGTGGCAGAGCCTGTTTTCATAAAGATTTACAGCCTGGGAAACCCTATGGAGCAGTTCTACACTATCTTACTGGGTCACTATGAGTTGGAATTGGGTTTTGGTCCTAAAGAACTATAAAATGGTACATGTAAAGTAAATACAGTCAGTATTATCAAACTCAAAATCAATGTATTCCCTATTGGTGGTTAGTGACATGAATAGAAAATTCTAGAACATATTCTATACTTATCTTCACAATAAATAGAGTTACATTTTTCTGAAATATTTACCATATTACCCAAAATGTACCCTTCCCCACTTTCTACACTTGAAGTGTGAAACAGCCTCATGAGAAAACCTGGTATGGGATTTTACCAAACCCTTACTGGATTTTTTTTTTTTTTTTTCCTAGCACAGATGATTCAGACCCAGAGGTTTCAGCCAAATGGATCGTTTTTATATCTAATTGAACTGTCCCAGATCACCTTCCCATCATTCCCTATAATTTTTTTTTTTTTAAATCACTTTTGTGATGGTTAATTTTATTTGTCAACTAGGCTAGGTGCTGGTGTCTAGCTGTTTGGTCAAACATTAGTCTAGATGTTGCTATGAAGGTATTTGCATGTGATTAATATTCAAATCAAGGAGCTCTGGTAGTGTAGTGCCTAAGAAACTTGACTGCTAACCAGAAGGCTGGTAGTTCAAACCCACCAGCCACTCCTCAGAAGGAAGGTTGAGCAATCTACTTCTGTAGGATACTGCCTTGGAAACCCAAGGAGAGGTGGCTATGAGTCGGGTCCGACTCAACAGCTTATAACAATAACAACATTCAAATCACCTGACCTTAAGGAAAGCAGATTTCTCTCCATAATGTGGGTAGGCCTTACCCCATCAGTTGAAGGCCTTAAGAGCAAAAACTGATGTTTACCCCAGACAGAAAGATTATGCCTTGAGACTGGGACATTGCTATCCTGCCAGAGTTTCCTGACCCCGCCACCTGGACTACAGATTTTGGACTTGCCCAAGACTGTATGAGCCAATTCCTTAAAATAAACAAACAAATCTCTCTCTCTCTTTCTCTGTGTCTCTCTCTCGCTATATGTATATATCTTAACCGTTCTGTTTCTCTGAAGAATCCTGACTAATTCAACTTTCTATTTGCAGACATTCCTGGGAAGTTACCCAAAGGTACATTACAATAGAAATTTTACTGTTTCTGCTTAGAGTAGTGCTACTTGAAGTGTGATGGGAGCCCAGGAGCATCAGCATCACCTGAGAGCAAAATCAAGGGCCCCACCTCACACCTAATGAATCAGTATCTCTGGAATTGAGCCCAGGAACCTGTGTTTTCACAAACTCTCCACGTGATTCTTCTGGCATTAGTTGGAGAACCTATGGTTTAGAGGTCAGAATCAAAAGCCCACTAGAAGTCCTCTGCACCACAAAATGAAATCTCATCTGTTCATGTGGTAAGAAGAGCTGTGGCTTTCTCTAGGGCACTAGGAAAGGGATAGGATGGAGGCAATAAGTAATATAAGAAAATAGCACAGAGTCCCCAGTCAGTGGGAAGGTCACTGTCCTAGGGGCAAGGCAGGCACCTAATGACTGTCCCTGCTGATGCACAGCCTTGGGAGGAAATGGAGCAGGCCAGGATGTGTGTGACACTCAAAACTCATTTGCCCTCACAGGCACCCCCATTCCTGTGCCAACACTGCCTGGGTCTCATTTCCTCTCGACAAGAGAGTTCTGGTCTGAGGAGATCTCCAGGACCCCGAGCAGCAGATGGAGTGACAAAATAACTTGCTCAGAATGACTTTGACGAGATTGCTGGACTTTTCTACCTGGCGTCAGGTTGACTGACACAGACATCTTAGCTCTACTGAGGATCTCTGACTGTGTCTTCTGTCTCACAGAAGTCTCAGGAAAAGCTCTATGACAAGAAGAACTGCAGATGAGGTTGTCGGGGCAGGAAGCAGCTGGTATGATTTCAGCTTCAAATGCGATTACTGGAGGCAAAATGCCCAGTGTGAAATCTATTCCCCCACACAGGGATCCAAATTTTGGATTCTAGACTTGTATTTTCAGGGCACCCAAAGACTGAAGAGCCAGGATTCTGAAGCTCAGGGTGCATAATAAGTCAAAAGGAGGTGCTTTTTCCCCTCATTCACACACAGCTAGCCACAGCTGCCTGTCATCACAGGGGGCTCCCCATGGCCAGGCCGCCAAAGAGCATGTTCTCAAGCACACGCAGCCTCTCCTCTAACAGCCCTCTCTGAGCGCCGTGGGTGAGGAAATGAGAGAGGGAATGTCTAATGATTAGTTCCTTATGGGCCTTACATTCTTGAAGTATATTCTTTACACCCGCTGGAACCCTTCTGCATTCTCGATAGCAGGGCTGCAAGAGAACTTCTTTCCTTTCCGAGTACTGTCTTTTATTGACACACTAAAATATCCGAGGAGCGAGATCTGCCTTCCCTCTCTGCTCACATCCCTCCCTCGCCACTGCCACGCTCTCCATGCCATTACTCGCTCTCTTTCTAAGAATGCAATAAACATTTCAGCACAGTCTTCTCAATCCACATTATTTATAATATTCTGAACATCCATCGAGCCTGGCTAGAATGCTAAGTAATAAATCAAATTTAACAACAACAAAGGAGGAGGGGGGGTTGGAAATCACCCTTTGGCTAGGCGAACGCCTGAGACATTTCATTCCCCAAAGGGTTTAGCTAGTTATGTTAGGAAAAGTGAGATGGGGACGGGACTCAAGGTTTAGAATGACACAGACGCAGGAACTCAAATCTATAGGCATAATCATAACTTTTTATAAATCTCAAACAAACCCACCTCTCTGGGGTGTCATGAGGATAAATGAGATACGTGGGAAGTGCTCCGAGGGCCTTGAATAAAAGCAACTGGAGCCTGGTTCTCCGATCTGGGTCCAGAAGGTCATCTTCTTGGAATGGAGACAGCTAAATGTTGCCTCCTCTCCTGGAGCACCAGTCTTTGCTAATTAGCATCTCCTCTGTAGGTCTGAATGTGGCAGGGGTGAGCCTCAAAGCGGGGCCAAGGGGCAGGGCCAGGCGTGACTGTGCTTATGGCAGATTGGCAGTGTGGCCCGGTTCCATCCACCACCATCAGCGGGGACCCTGCCCTCCACTCTGGTGAGGACCAAGCTCGGCCGCACACACAGAGAGGTCTCTGCAGACTGGTTCTGCTCCTGCCTGAGGGCGAGAAGCACAACCTCTACATCCACACTGCACAGTGCTACGCAGGTTCACACACTCTGATTTTCTCCTCACAAAAGGAAGAAGCTGGCTCACGAATCCACTGATGATTTCAAAATTTATCTAAACAAATGTGGAGGCCAGCAGAGGCTATTGGCTAATTGCATAATTGGCTTGATGCCTTTCTGCTTTGGCGGTTCCCCACCTTGAACGGGAAACCCAAACTGCGCAGCCTGGCCTCGGAGCAGACGTGTTTACGCGGCTAGACCTCAAGTTAGCGTCTCTGTCAGTGTCTAGTGTAACATGCTCTGCAATCTGCTCAAAGTGGTCTCCTCTTGACAGCTTCCTGGATATGAGGTGCTGCTTCTTTTGCTTTCTTGTTGAATGGCACCAAATGTATGATGAGAGTAACTGACTCACAGCCCACCTTGTTATCACTACAGTATTATGTTGGCTCTGGGGAAATGGCCATAACCAGTCCTTGGTCATGAGTCTTTTCTTCGAGAAAGTTCTTTTTCTTATTAAAATGTCATATCTGCCAACTAATAAACTAGCTTCTTTGCACTCCCGTTTTGCATTTCAATCTGCTTTGGTTTGTTTTCAGGGCAGACACACCCTCCTGTTCAGATATGTTACCTGCTTGTGGGGTTGGCGGTGGTAAGATCATCATCAACGTCCCAGGAGTTTGACACGAGCTTTATTTTTTGTCCTCACTTCTACCAGTGAATGTTTAGAAAACAGAGTTATGGGTAGTAGCCACATTTGTTTAAATAAAATCTTCTAAAATACAACAATTTCTCTATCATGTCCTAAAAGCCACCAAAATCTTAATTACTTGACCACTAAAGTTCATGGTCTTTTACTTCTTTTCCTCTTTTGCTTCTGATGACACAGACATGCTCTTCAGCTCCAGCCTGTCAGGACTGAGTGCTCTCCCCAGACGTCTTGGTTCCTTTTCCTCAGTGTATTTCCACTCTCGCTCCAAGCATCCACGAGGCCCTCTTTCCCTGAGCTCTGCTCCCCTGGAGACTCCTTCATCACTCATAAATAGAGGGCTGGCCCACCTGATGCAGACGGACAGTGACTGCTCCCTGACTCTTCCTTTTGAGCCTTCTTCCATCTTCCTTTACCCTCTGACATAGGTTTTCATCCTCTTTACTCATATCGTGCCAATGACCTGTAAGCAGTAACCAGTTGCCGTCAAATCAGCTCTGACTTATGGCAAGTCCATGTGTGTCACAGGAGAACTGTGTGCTCCACACGCTGATTTTTGAGAAGTAGATCACCAGGCCTTTTGTCTGAGGCACCTCTGTGTGGACTCAAACTTCAATCTTTTGGTTAGCAGGTGAGTACGTTCACTGTTTTCACCACCCGATGACTCTCAATGACTTGTAAGGAGCAGTTAAGCACATGGACTTTAGAGATAGCCTCCATGGGTTCGAAGCCTGGCCACTCTACGCCCTATCTGTGTCATTGTGGGCAAGCCACTCAACCTGTCTGTGTCTCACTTGTGATACAAAGATAAGAGGAGTACAGTAACTTGTGAAAGCTGGAACCTGGATAAGGCAGAAATCTGTCAGAAGAATAAATGCAAATGTTTTTCACTAAACGGAGCAATAAAAAAGTGGTAAGAGGATGGGGGAGAGGTGCGGCCGCAAAAGGAGGTTAGGATGCAAAGGGTGGATTGCAAGAGCTCCGAGTCTGGGGACCTCTAAGACTAGAACCAGGGAGTGATGAAGGAGGGCTGCCACTATCTGATGATGGCAGAAGCAGCAGTGCCAACAACAGCTGGTATTTACTAAATGCCTCCTGTGCACCCAGCACTGAGCTAACCGTTGTATATACACCATCTCCAATATTCACAATAATCCTGAAATGGATATTCTTGCTGTTATCAAGTAACCTGAAGCTCCAAAAAGCAAACTATTAAGCAATCTATCTAAGGCTGCATAGCTCTTCAGTGTTGGACTTAGGATCCAAGCCCAGGTTTGATTAATTCCAACAATCATAGTCATAAAGAGTTTACAATAAAGTTAACACTGTATAGTACAAAGGGACCTAAGAGTGTCATTAACACAACTTCCAACCCATCTCCCCGGCTTCCACTGCCAGTTGCTCAGTTCTGGACTCGTCTATTATGGACTTCTTCCTGTCTTCCCTACCATAGAACACTCCTCATACCTACATGTCTCTCTTCGGCTGTTGAATCAACTTTCTTCTTAACTATAAACTCAAGAGTTTAACCACATACATTCCTTAGATATGCCCTTCAAGAACAAGAGGAGACAAAATTATTCTTTGCAGATAATGAGAATGGCTCACCTGGAAATAACAAAATTACTGACAGAAGATCTATCAGAACTGAAGTAAAGAAGCTGGTTAACAAATAAACTGATACATTCCAAACCCTTTCTTATAAACCAGACATAATAAATTAGAAAATACAATTAAACAAGTTTATTAACAAGTAAACTAAGAAACGTTGTTGTTGTTGTTATGTGCCGTCGAGTCAGACCCGACTCATAGAGACCCCTCCTTGGGTTTCTGAGGCAGTATCACTCTAGAAATAGACTGCCCCATCTTCCTTCAGAGGAGTGGCTGGTGGGTTTGAACTGCCAGCCTTCTGGTTAGCAGTCAAATGCCTTAGGCACTATGCTACCAGAGCTCCCAAGAAACATAGGACAAATGAATTAATACAAATGTGCATAAATGACATTTTAAAACTCCACAACTTTATTGAGATACATAAAGGAAAATTTGAGTAATAAAAGAGACATCCCTTATTCCTGGATGGGAAAACTCCATAAAGTGAGGATGTTGGTTCTCTCTAAATTGATACAAACATCCAAATCAACTACAATAAAAATACCAACTGGGTGTTTCAGGAACTTGCCAAAATTTTTTGTGAATAGTCTCACTTTACAGATAAGGAAACTAAGGCTTAGAAAGATTAAGAATGTGGGATCAGTTCTAAAGAAATTAATGTGGTGGCACAGAACAATGTAATAACAGATGTTTGCTGCAGAATTATTTAAGGGTAATATAATTTAAAATAGCCTAAACATCCAACAATAAGGGGCAGGTCAAATAAATGAAATGTATAAAAAATTTAGTAATATATAGGTGCTTTAATACCTATATAATATTAAAGCACCTATATAATATTAAAATTTTTCTTTAAATCCTCACAACTGGATCAATAAGCAGCATCACAATAAATGGAGAAAAGACTGAAGTTGTCAAAGATTTCATGTTACTTGGTTCCACAATAAACACCCATGGAAGCAGCAGTCAAGACATCAGATGACATATTACACTGGGTAAATCTGCTGCAAAAGACCTCGTTAAAGTGCTGAAGAGCAAAGATGTCTCCTTGAAGACTAAGGTGCACCTAACCCAAGCCATGGTATTTTCAATCACCTCATAGACATTGTGAGAGCTGGACAATGAAGAAGGATGATCGAAGAAAAGTAAATGCTTTTAAGTTGCGGTGCTGGTGAAGAATACTGAAGGTACCATGGACTGCCAAAGAACTAACAAATCTGCCCCAGAAGAAGTACAGCCAGGATACTCCTTGGAAATGAGAATGGCCAGAATTTGTCTGACCTACTTTGGTCATGTTGTCAGAAGGAACCATTTCCTGGAGAAGGATATCATGCTTGGTAAAGTGGAGGGTCAACAAAAAGGGTAAGGCCCTCCATGAGATGGATTGACACAGTGACTGCAACGATGGGCTCAGGCATAGCAAGGACTGTGAGGCTGGCACAGGACCAGGCAGTGTTTCATTCTGTTGTACACAGGGTCGCTATGAGTCGGAGACGACTCAACTGTCCCTAACACCACCACCAACAGGTGTTAAAAAGTATATTGTAGCATATACTTCTATGACATAGAAAATTTTCCTTATGCTATTATTTGATAATAAAGCATACTAGAAAATAGAGTCATGATATTATCTAATTTCTTACTATTGTTAAATAATAATAATATTAAAATTGTTAAATTGTTACTATTATTAAATAATAAATAATAATAATAAAACAGACAAAAAATAGAGCAGAAAATAATACAAAATATTAATTAATAGTGGTTATTTTGGGATGCTAGGACCTCAGGCTTTTGACGATCTTCTTTAAAAAACGTTTTTCAAGGAAGTTATGTATGAAAAAAACCAAAAACAGGAAAAGGTTAAAGTCGAGAAAGGCTTTCCACCCTAAACGACCTGCTGGGATTTGAAACACCAGTGCCACGGCTTCCAACATCATAACAACATGCAAAGCCCCGACAGGATGACAAACTGACATATGGGGTCATAAAAGGCAAAGAGGGAAAAATGTCAAGAATGCTGTTCCTCCAACCTCTTGCATTATTTGCTCCATGATGAAGCCAATAACTTTGCCCCCCAAAACTCAGAACTATTGTATGTGTCCCTCTTGACTGGTACCAAGATTTCCCCAGAAGGCATTTCCCTATTTACTTTCCCAAACCTGGTGGTAGATTAAGTCAGAATCATCAAAACTCTAACCTCTAGTTTGGCATCTCATATCCCAGTGAAATTCCTTAGAACCTGGAGAGAAGGAATGGGCTACTACTACTGGTTATAGCTCAACCCAAAGGAGTCTGATTAAGAGCACCTGCTTCTCAGAGCCACCCCAGGGAAGAGTGGCATGGGGTACTACTCTTGGTTAGGGTCCTACCATAGCTGATAGCTGCTGAGCATATGTGCTTCAGAATAAATGGCATTTAAAAATCCTATATCAGAAAGCTTACAAGTGGCTTTCCAAGGCCCATTTGGTCTCTATTCACTTGAAGCAACAAGAGGAAGGAGAGTCAGGCATAGGAGGAAGATATGGAATGTGTGGCTAATTCCCTCCATAAACAACTTCTTCCTTTGCCATGATACTGGAAGAACAGGATGGTGCCCAGCTATCATCACTGAACATTTTGATCAGAGATTCCACAGAGAATCCTGATCAAAAGGGGGAAAATAGAGAACAGAATTTCAGAACTCTATCTAGACCTTCTGGAGCCATGGAGGCTAGATGAACCCCCTAAATTATTTCCCTGAGATAATATTTAAAGCTTAAAACTATCCCCTGAAGTCATCTTAAAACTGAACAATAGTTTAGCTTAACTAATTTAAAAAAAAAAAAAAAAGGTCTGCCTTGAGCATTATGCTTTTTTAAGAAGTATCTATTCAGGATCAAGGGAGCTCTGGTGGCATAGTGGCTAAGGCATTTGAACCGGAAGAGGCTGCTGGTTCATACCCACCAGCCGCTCCTTGGAAGGAAGATTGGGCAGTCTATAGTGATACCTCCTTCGAAACCCAAGGAGGGGTCATTAAGACTTGACAGTAGCGAATTTGGTTTTTGTTTGTTTGTTTGGTTTGATATGGGACCACATTGAAAACACCCATGTGAAAGATTTGCTAGGAATCTTAGGGGGCCGTTGAGTTTATGTTAATGAAAGAGGAACAACTCAGAAGAGTGAGAGTGACTGCACAACTCAAAGAATGTGATCACTGTCACTAAATTGTACGTGTCGAAACTATTGAAACGGTGTTTGCTTTGCTGTATCTATTCTCAGCAACAACAAAATAAATCTTAGAAGAAAATAAGATCTTGTGTCATTGTGCCCATATTCCACCACAGACCTCACTGTTTCATCCTGCCCCTTACCCCCTTCTTCACCCCTCCCCCACCATGGCTCTTTCTGGAGGCAACTCCACAGAACCGTATTAAAATCTGAAGATAAAGCAGTGAGCAAGCACGGGTTAGGAGCAACTGGAGTCCCCCGGCGGTACAAACAGTTCATGCGCTTGGCTGCTAACTGAAGGTCGGAGGGTTGAGTTGACCCCGACGCGCCTTGGAAGAACGGTCTGGCAGTCTCGTTCCAAGAACTCAGCCACTGACAACATGATGCAGCACAGTTTCCCCCTGATGCACATAGGGTGGCTACTTCTTTGTTTGATAACAACTAACACTTGGTGTGTGTTTCAGATATTTTTGAATTATAACGAGTATCAGTTTATGAAGTTGAAATATTCCTTGAATACATTATTCTGAAAAGAAAATCTACAAAGAAAAGAGCACGGAGACACTCAGAAATCATTCACATAGAGCAAGGGAGCACCACTAGCCAAATAAATGCTTCTCGAAGCAGCTTCCACTGGAAACAAACAAGGCAATGGGAGCAAAGCTGCACAGCTAAGGCCACTTCTAAGCCATGCAAACTCTACTTCCATGGCGAACTCTTCTCTATTTTCCTCAATTCAAAGAGGAAAGGATCCAGTATCAGTTGTTTTCATCTATACACTCCTCATGCATCCAACAAACATGTATCGAGTTTCTAGTATGTGCCAGGCACTGGGCTAGGGCTTGGGATAAGAAGCAAACGAGACATAGGCTCCAAGAGCTTATAGTTTAGCTCAGGGATTGGCAAAGTTTTTCTGTAAATGACTAGTATTAAGTAGTTTAGGCTTTGTGGGCCACACATCTTGGCACAACTACTCCACTCTGCACTGCAGATAGAAAGCAGCCACACACAACATGTAAATGAACGAGCATGATTCTGCTCCAACAGAACTGTATGTACAGACACTGCAATTTGAATTTCATATAATTTTCACATGTTGCAAAATATTACTTCTTTTCATTTTTTTCCCAATCATTTAAAAATGTGAAAACTATTCTCAGCTTGCAAGCCATACAAAAAACAGGTGGCAGGTCAGATTTAACTCATGGGCTATAGTTTGCTGACCGCTGGATTAATGAGAGAGATGACAGTTACCGTACTGTGTGATAAGGGCTAGGAGAGAAACATCAGAACATGTGACGGGAGCACAGAGGAGAACCAAGCCAAGGTAAGCGGGAGTGGCAGCAGGTGAGAAAAAGGGAGGCTTGGGTTAGAAATCAAGGGCAGCTTCTCAGAAGAGCTGATGCTGTTGGTGGTTACTGAAGGAAAGTGAAGTCAGGAAAAAGGTAGAGGAAGGGAAAATAAAAGGAAGGAAAAAGGGATGGAACGGAATTACAAAGAGAGGGCAGCCTGTTCCAAAACCCCAAGGTAAAACATAATAGGCAAATCTGAGGAGCTTCAAGGAAGCTCATCTGCATGTTTTTGTGTGTTTGTATGTGTGCATGTGTGTGCGCACATATGCTTGTGGAAAAGATAAGGAAGCAAAGATATTATGGAGGGCCCTAAGTGTCGTCACAAGGAGTTTGGGCAACAGGGAGTCTGTGAAAGGTCTCAGGGGGGGAAGTGAGAGCGGAAGGGAAGGGCTGGCAAAAGCAGACCTGTGTCTTCCAGGCCTCCCTCTGGCTTCAGGGTGGAGACAGGACCGGGAGGGAGCAGAGCTGAGGCAGGGGTCAGTTAAGAAACAACAGGATGACTCCAGGAGATGAAAGAGACCTGTGCTAAGGCTGAAGTGTGGGGCAGAAAGAAGGAGATAGCTCACACAGATATTAAGAAGAAGAATCAACAACCCTGTGGTAAGATTGGATGTGGGGGCTGAACAAGAAGGAAGCGTCAGGAACAATCCCCGGGTATTTGGCTTGAAGAACTGAGTGGCTGATGATCTCCTTCTTCAAAGTAGAAAACAGGAAAGAACAGCAGATTGGAGCCATCGGGGAGCTCAGTTTTGGACATGCTGGGTGTTATTTAGACCAACGTTTCGACAGCACAGTATTTGCTCTTCTTTCTCCAGGAGAGCAGAGATCTTGTCTTTGGGCTGGCAGGTCATTAGGGAAATGTTCTGTTTTGGTAAAGGGGGGGAAGGGGGCAAAGGCTGGGGAAGAACTATTATCTACCTTTGGCATCCTAAATGTGAAGGTGATATGGTCTCTTGAAGTGATTACAGAAGTGTTCAAAGGGCTCAGGCACAGTTAAGCATCACCAGCTGGTAAAGGCCTCCCCCAGCAGGCCCTCTTTGGGGAGGGCCTCTCTCCTATGGGAGCCAAGTCAGATGTCACGTCTCCACTTTCTTCCCTTTGCCCCAAGACTCCCAAATGTACATTTTCACAATTTTGTACATTTTTGCTCATATTTGATGCTATTTTCTTATTATAATCCCTCCTCCTTGACACTGCAGAGTGCATTCCTTCACTTCTTATATGGTCTCAAAGCATGGTAAGAAAGTTTTCAACAGAAAGGCATGAAACTGGAAGCTATCCTTTGTATTAATGAAACACGGTGGTGGTGAAGTGTCTTGGAGTCATCTCCCAGTGACCCTGTGTGACAGAATGAAGGGCTGCCTGGTCCCGTGCCATTCTCCCAGCCGTTGCTAGTTTTAGCCCATCACTGCAGACACTGTGCCAGTCTATCTTGCTGAGGGTCCTCCTCTTTTTTGCTGACCTTCTAACTTTACCAAACATGATATCTTTCTCTAGGGACTAGCCCCTCCTGGTAACATGTCCAAAGGACATGAGATCAAGTCTCTTCATCGTGCTTACTTCTAAGGAGCATGCTGGCTGAACTTCTTCCATGACGGATTTGTTCATTCTTCTAGCAGTCCATGGTATATTCAATACTCTTCACCAGCATCATAATTCAAATGCATCAACTCTTCATCAGTCTTCCTTATTCACTGTCCAGTGTTTGCATGCATATGAAGCAACGGAAAATACCATGACTTGGGTCAGGCACACCTTAGTCCTCAATGTGACATCTTTTCTCTTTAACACTTTAGAGAGGTCTTTTGCAGCTGATTTGCCCAATGCAAGATGTCACTTGATTTCTTGACTGCTGCTTCCGTGAACTTTGATTGTGGATCCAAATAAAATGAAATCCTTGACAACTTCAGTGTCTTCTCTATTTACTGAATTCTGCTGACTGGTCCAGTTGTAAGGATTTTTTGTTTTCTTTAGGTTGAGTTGTAATCCACACTCAAGGCTGTTGTCTTTGATCTTCATCAATAAGTGCTTCAAGTCTTCTTCACTTTGAGCAAGCAAGATATGCCATCTGCGTATCACAAGTTGTTAAGGAATCTTCCTCCAATCCTGATGCCAAATTCTTCCGCTTGGAATCCACCCTCTTGGATTATCTGCTGAGCATACTGATTGAATAAGTAGGTGAGAGGACCAACCCTGACAGACACCTTTCCTGATTTTAAACTATGTAGTATCTCCTTGCTCTGTTGAAACAACCACCTCTTGGTCTATGCACAGATTCCTTAAGAGCACAATGAAGTGTTCTGGAATTCCCATTCTTTACAATGTTATCCATAATTTGTTATGATCCACACAGTCAAATGCCTCTGCTTAGTCAATAAAACACAGGTAAACATCTTCCTGGTACCCTCTGCATTTAGGCAAGATCCATCCATTACTGGCAATGATATCCTTCATTCCACATCTTCTGAATCTAGCTTGAATTTCCTGCAGTTCCCTGTTGATGTGCTGGTGCAACCATTTTTTAATTATCTTCAGCAATACTAGTGTGGTATTAGCACCCAGAAAAGTCTGTAAGTGTCTGTTTTCTTAACTATAACTACCTCCCTCCATCACCTTAATCTTTACATTCCACCATCTATTTGTCAGTATGCTGTACTGTGGTGGCTTGCGTGTTGCTGTGATACTGGAAGTTATGCCACCAGTACTTCAAATACCAACAGGATAACCCATGGTGGACAGGTTTCAGTGAAGCTTCCGGACGAATACAGACTAGGAAGAAAGAGCAGGCAACACGGTTCCGAATATTAGCCAAGGAGAACCCTATGGATGATGAGAGAATACTGTCCTGGACAGTGCTAGGAGGGGAGCTCCCTAGTGTGGAAGGCATCCCAATACACCACCACGATGGACTTCAGCACGCCGATGACGTGAGGATGGCTCAGGACCAGGGAATGCTTCGTTCTGTTGCACACGGGGCCACCATGAGTCAGAGCTGACTCGAGGGCAACTAGCAGCCAAAGAAAAAAATAGCCTTTTTCTCTATTAGATTCTCCTCTGCTCAGTCTATTTAGCTAAACCAAACTCACCACCAGAGTCGATTCTGATGCACAGCTACCCTCACGTGGTTTCCAAGGCTGTAAATCGTTATGGAAGCTGACTGCCTTATCTTTCTTCTGTGGAGCAGCTGGTGGGTTTGAACCACCGACCTTCTGATTAGCTGCCAAATGCTTTAACCACTGTACCACCATTGTGCCTTCTATTTAGCCAAGAAGAGTAGAATTGAGATTCTCCTGCTCACCTGGTGGCAGCATAGCTAACTGAAAGAACAATTCTGACAGGAAACTTCCAGGCAAGAGTTGAGCTTGCAAATCTGAATACATGAAATGAGGGTAGCTTTAGAAGGATGAATCCTCACCCCCACACACACTCACCCCCACCCCCGCTGTCCCAAACTGAAGAGCTGTACACATCTGGGTTGTACCCAACAGGTATCTATGGCACTGACACATGGTAGAAAGTCACGAAGCAAGGCAGTTTCTGTACTAGTTATGGAATCCAGACGGGGGTTGCAGAGAACAAGGGTCCAGAAAATCTGACAGGCATCCTCAATAGGGAAAAACAGGGTGTTCACAAACTGAATGTGACCCCAAGAGATCAGGAGCCAGGAGACTCTCCTTTATGAAGCTCACAGGGCTGTCAACAGATGGTTCTGAACCTCTCTGCCATGAAATACTATCTTTTACTCTGGCAAAAAGTTGTGGGTAATTAGAAATTACTTTTTTTAAACCAAAGAGATTTTCCCTTTCTATAAATGCCCAACCTTCTGTGCTTGAAAACGAATTCTCGGAGTTTTCATTTCACTGGGGTTAAAGGATTAACTCACCACACCAGTTTGGAATGTAGAGCCTTTGCAATGGATAGCATGCTAATCTCTTCATCTAATATGCTTAAACTGTAGGCATCTCTTTAAGTTAAAAAAAAAAATTTAACTAATAAATGCTTCCAACAACTTTTCCATGTATAGGGAACAAATTAGCATTCCTTTTATTTTCTGGAATAATTTTCTTAATCAAATACACAAAATTATTACAGCTTCTCCAGAAAAGTCTGATGGAAACTGTAGGCAGAATAATATTCAGGGATTTTCTTTTGAAGCTGAACGCCGGCAATTACAGTACCAGGAAAGGCTCTTTTACTAGGATGCATTTCCTCAGGAGAGGAAATGATTTCTGAGAATACTGAAGCCTTTTTTTATGCTAAAGCAGGCTAGCAACACCTGTACACAATCTTTCTAGACAACAATAAGACTTTTCTGAGGTTCCATGTCATGACTATTTAATTTAATAGCTCTGAGATTTTAAACAGGACACTAATACCTCAGTTAACTGGCACGATTGGTGAACTGGGGATTCCAGCTAAGTTAATTTTTCCATCAACTAATAGTAACCCATTTGTGCAATGAAATTTCCTCGGCAGGATACAAGGGATCTGGACATCTCTTTGCAGGTATGTAAAACTGTATGGTTTATGTCTCTCAGTTCTACTTTTTTTTTTAGAAAAATTATCATTTTTAACCTTCGTAAATCTTTTAATAAACCATGCAAGAGGCCTCAACAAAATGGGTAAAAAATAATAATAATAAAAGAAAAAGAAGGGAAAGGGTTAACGCTGATGATCTTAGCTAGAGAAAATAAACCTAGAGCAGAATATAAAATATTTTGCCCTCAATCCATGTAGCATTCATTCAATGTGCCAGGCACTGGTCTATACAAAAGGGATACAGAGATAAACAATACATGTTCTTGTGGCCCTTAGAAGCTCACAGTTTACATATGGATGACGTAGAAGACTTCAGAAAAGATGGTAAATGACAGGTGTTTAAAAAAGTTTCTTTAAAAGCATTGAAAAAAAACTAGTCTTGCCTTTGCAAGTTTGTTTTTTAAAAAAACTTTTTATACATGTACCATTTAGTGACACTGATTACATTTTTCAAGTTGTTGAAATGTGCTTTATAAAATAATTAGCAAAAAGAAAATACGTTTAAAGTTGCCTCTAAATCTTTTCATCGGTAGAATAATAAGGACTGACTTAATATCTAAACTTCAACTTAGCCAAATTACAGCACTTCCAAAGTTCTTAGGAATGTAATAGGTAAACAGGTAAAATTAACTTAAAAAAACACTTGATTCGTTGCCTGGGACCCAAAAACCCTTGCCCTCCTCAGTCTCTCCAGTAGTTTCAAGTTTTAACTGACATATGCACAGTCTTTCAGCGACGGGAAAAGCTTTGTTTCTTTCCTCTGACGGCTTCCAGAGCAATGATGGCCTTAAGATGTTAAGTTTTCTGGAATCCTAGGTTCATTCTCCCAGATTCCCAGGCACGCCACCCCTGGAGATTCTGATTGGGTGGTTCCGGGATGGAGCCCAGGACTCTGTATTTGTAGCAAGAAACATCATGTGATTCTTATCCTAAGGAAGCTTTGGAAAACATGGCCCTGGACAAAGATTTGCCTAAGAATTACCCGGGGATGCTTGGAGAGAAAGCAGATTCCCAGGCCTTAAGGCCCAGGAAGGTTCAACGAGTCCCGAGTCAGACTCCGGAATCTGCATTTTTAGTGAGCATCTCAGGCAACATCTGGTGACAGAAACACTGCTCTTGGTGCTGATGAGCTGGCAGCTCTATCCCGCGTTTGTTAGATGTACAACAAACAGAACCAGGAGAAACTGGTGCAGGAGCCCTCCGCAGTGGCACAGAACAGGGACATCCTGGACATTTCAGTCTACCTGGAGCCCCAGACTGTCTACTATTCTCGATGTAGCAGTTCCTGGTCTGACCTGGATGGGGTCATTTCTCTGAGGCCGGGGTCAAGCCCAAAGTATTACAGACAGAGAGACAGATGCCTCTCTGTTGCTGCACGGGGCAGACCCAGGATGTCTATGCATATAAGTCTCGTAGTATGAAACAGTGACCCCTTAGTTAAATCATTACAAAGTGGCAAAACGTCTTGGAATGGTTATAGATGGGTTATATCATGCCTGAACATTGCAAATGAAGCTATTACATGCACCATAGCCTGGTCATAAGTGAACACATTGTTTACTACAAATTCTGCTGGAATAAACCTGTCTTCACATACAGTTGCTAAGGCATTTGTGTGCAGAAAAACAAATACTTGAAAGACAAACAATACCTTCACATTTTCCCTTCAAAAGTTTCTATGTCTGAAAAGTTGTAATGAATTTCTTTCTGGAAATCCCAGGTTATGGCATTTCACACTTGCCGGTAACGATATAGACCCCTTTGGAAATGCCAAGGGAAACATCAGACTGGGTAGGGCTGAAAAAATAGGCAAGGTGCTAAATGGGATGAACCTGAACACTTCCCTGTGACATCAGTGTATGTTCCCACCAAATGGGTAAACTCCAACAGCATCTCAGCCGTTGAAACCCCTGCCCACATGGCTCAAGTTTGCAACTTAAATATTCAGTACAAAAAACAAAGTTATTCCACTGTTAACAAGGATTCTTCTCCAAAAGAAAGAAGGAAAGGCACATGTTTTGGCCCACACACGATACTGATCTTTGACTTCTAAATATCAGTGCACAGCACACAATTATTTTGGTTTTGGAAGCCTACGCTGTCTGCTACATTGGGGTGGGCAGTTTCAAAAAAATCCTGTCTTAAGCACTGCCAGAACGGAAGATTTTTATGCATGGATAGTACAAGTGGTTCTTTTTCATTCTGGAAAGAAAAAGCACTTACAAAAGGTTTGGTGGGGAGGCTTTACAACGATATTTCACCTCAATACATCTTTCAAGTTTGATAGCTTGTAAGCTCACGGCTTTGGTTTCCCTCTCCAACCTTCAGACAACTCTGAGCTGTCCGCTGCAGCTGCGGAGAGCACGTCTTTAAAGGAAATAAAGAAATTATTGCTTCAGGGAACAAACGGAAGAAAAGAAAAGAAAAAAAAACCCTGTTAAGCTGAACTACATGGCCCCCTGGGATTGCGTGTGGTATGTATCACTGATTAATATTGCTCAACGTGGCAAGACGGAATCCTTGAGCAAGCCCAGAAAATCAGGAAAAGTGTGATGTGGTAGAAAGACTGTGGCCTTCAGAGGCATAAGATCACTGCCATGGAGTTGATCCCAACTCATAGCGACCCCTCCTTGGGTTTCTGAGGCAGTATCTCTACAGAAGTAGATTGCCCAATCTTCCTTCCGAGAAGTGGCTGGTGGGTTTGAACCGCCAGCCTTCTGAGTTTAAATGGCAGCTTGGCTACTGCAGAGCTACAGGACTTTGTGAAAAGGCCTTCACCTTGCAAAGGTTTATCTCCTTATCTATGATACCAAAACCAAACCAAACTCACTGCTGTGGACTCCAATCTGACTCACAGTGACCCCTCCCTGGGCTTCTGAGGCAGCATCTCTACGGCACTAGATTACCAATCGTCCTTCTGAAGAGTGGCTGGTGGGTTTGAACCACCAGTCTTCTGGTTAGTAGTCAGTAGAGACCTATCTCACAGGGCTGTACTGAGAACTAGAAGGGAGAATGTGTGTGATATATTGTCTTCTATTAAACATGGCAAAGTGAATGCTCACAGTAATCTCTGCCCCTTCCAGCGGAGGATTACCCACTAAGCAAGGTAAGCACGGGCTTACTTGTGCTTACCCACTAATCTGTAGCGAGCAATTTCACATAGGTTTCACGACATCTTTGTAAGCTGTTGCTCATCTTGCTTAGTGGGTACTCCATCCCTGTCAGGGACTGCAAATTTGAAAAAAGGCTTTGATTCTGCAGGAAGGTGCTGTGGGGCTGGGAGAGAGACTCCAGGTAGAAGCAGAATCTTTGATGTGGTGAAAAATGTGAAATTCTAAGTCAGTAAGTAAGCAGAGGTAAGCCTGTGCTTACCTTGCTTATTGGATAATCTGACACTGGTCCTCTCCCCAAACCGGGCTTTTAACTAGTTCATTCCAGTCCAACCCCCTGCTGTGAATTTGCATTTCCACCCCAGATATACTGAATCAGAATCTACATTTTAAACAAGATCCCCGGGTGACTCATATAAAACTCCACTGAAAGGGGAGAAAATGGTAAACAAAATATGAAAGAAAATATCAGATCAGATATAGCAATAAAATGTTGGAAAGTAAATGCACAAGTGATAAATGACTTAGAATAGAAGATGAAACCTAAAGAGCTGATTGGGGGGGTGAGAATCAAAAGTAGGACAGTGATTGGTGGGAGGCACCAGGTACTTCTGAAGGCAGAGCTGAAAACAGGAAGACTGGTTAAAGACTGGAATCTCTGGGTGCCACAAAGAGTTAAGTTCTGGGCTACTCATCTTAAGGTTGGAGGTTCAAACCTGCTCAGAGATGCCACAGAAGAAAGGTCTGGTGATCTGCTTCCCAAAGTGACCCACCATGAAAACCCTGTGCAGCATACCTTCTACTCTGCACACACGGAGTTCCCTTGGCACGACAGCCACTGGTGACTTGGTTAGAGACTATATGAGGACCAAGTATACCTCAGACCTCCTGCTGCACCCCACACAGTCAGGCAAACTACTTCTTCTCTATCCTCTTAGCAGAGAAGTTCACCCAAGAAACTGGACCATGAGGACAACAGGTACACAAAAGGAAGGTGTAAGGAAAGAGACTGAAAATACAGATATTTAGTAAAAGTTTTCATATGGCATGGTGAGCTCACTGACTCCTCCCTGGTCAGACTTTCAGAGCACTAACTGCTAAGTTTCTACTCACTGTCCTCTTAGCCAAAATAGACTTAGCAAAGAGAAATGACCTTCAGATAGTAGTATTTGGGATGCACCTCCCAATAGAATGACTAGCCCTTCCCTATCTTAATGATAATCCCATGAAAGGCCCACCCACACACACAGAAATGTTTAGTGTTCCGTTTTGTTCTAGTGCTTCAGTTTTCAACATTAATGGGGAGCCACCCAGCACTAGATATTGTGAGGAGGAAGAAAAGGAAACAAGAAAACAAAACAACAGCAGCCCCCCTAAACAACAGAAAAGGGAACTCAGCAAAAAGTTATACTGCAAAGAACAAAAGAGAACTTCCAAGAAAGTATAATCAGTATCCTCAGAGAGATAAGAAAAGATGTTGTGTCTATGACTAGAACAGGATGACACTAATAGACCAGGAAACTTGAAAGTAAAAAAATAAGACAGCAGCAGTATAGGATTTTTTTTTTTAAATTGTGATTTGGGTGAAAGTTTACAGAGCAAATTCACTTTCCACACAGCAGTTCACATACACTTTGTCTCATGACATTGAC
>NW_006921917.1:1332782-1347767 GCF_000298275.1 Orycteropus afer afer
AATATCCAATTAATGGGTATACCAAAAGGAAAAAAAAAAAGATAAAACAGAGGAAGAAATGATCAAAGCCACACTGTAAGTTTTTCAGAATCAAGGGCATGAGCTGATTTGAAGTGTCTACAAAGTGGTCAACTAAAAGGGGGGTGGGGTCACTTGAAGGAGCCCTGGTGGTGTAGCAGTTAAGCACTGAGCTCCTAACCCAAAGGTTAGCAGTTTGAACCAACCAGCTGCTCCATGGAGAAAGATGAGGCCCTCTGCTTCCGTAAAGATTTACAGCCTTAGAAACCCTATGGGGCAGTTCTGCTCTGTCTTACAGGGTCTCTATGAGTTGGAATTGGCCTGATGGCAGTGGATTGGGTTTAGTTTTTGGGGTCACTCTAAGGCCTTTGGTGTGAAATTTAGATTAGGGCTGAGAAACTTATAAACAAAACAAGGTTCAGGAATCAGGGTAGCATCAACATCAACACTGGGAGCTGGGAGACCCTGAAAAATGCCTTCCAAATCCAAGAGCACACTGTTCCAACCTACAATTCTATTTGCAGCCAATCTATTAATCAATTGAAAGGAGAAGAATAAAGATATTTCCAGACATGTAATTTCTCAAGAAATTTACTTCTCACATACTTTCTCAGTAAGTTAGGGGGAGGATGTGTTCCATCACAATGAAGGGGTAAACCAAGGAAGAAGGTAAGATGAGTTCTGGGAAACAGGGACTCCAACAACAGAGAGAAAACCAAAAACCAGACCCACTGCCATGGAGTTGATTCTGACTCATAGCAACCCCCAGTGGGTTTCCAAGGCTGTAAATCTTTACGGAAGCAGATTGCCTCATCTTTCTTCTGTGGAGCAGCTGATAGGTTCAAACTATTGACTTTTCTGGCTAGCAGCCAGATGCCTTTACTACACCACCACAGCTCCTTAATTTGGTTCACAGAGCTCCTCATATCATGACTAAATGATCAATTTTATGACCTGCAATACATCCAATATACGATGGTAGAAGGAAAACCTGATTTTGCTACTCAAAGCTCCCATTTGGAAAAGAGGAAATGGGGAAACAACTGGCCCTGAGTATGTGTCCTTCTTATCATCAGGCCATGAAAACTCCCTTCTCTGGGAGGTTCATTCCTCTCTAGTTCCCTTTGCTGAGGAAGCTGCCCCCATGGGGAGTTTCACCACTAGGGAAGGGCAGCTTCAAAGAGGGAAGGCATGCAGCTGGGTGGGCATGGAATGCTGGGAAAAAATAAGGAGTCCATCAGATGTAAAAAAAGAGTTATCAGCCCAACCAAACCCTGCTATCAACCAAATGGAGAAAGTTTCTGTGTGTTCTATAAAATCACTGTTGAATTCTGTTTCAAGGACTGATAAATACTCAGTACCAGGAAAAAGCTTGCCTTTCTTGAAATGCTGTTTACTTTCTTTTCTAGTAGATGTTATCGTTACGTAACACATCACATTTCTCTTTTTGTGTTGGTTTTTCAGGATTCTCAATGCTAAACTTAAGGCTCAGATGTGGTATTAGCTCACAGATTTGATATATTCTATTTATGCTCCCTCCTAATAAACATGGAGTCGCCATGAACTGGAGCTAACTTGATGGGAACTGGTTTTTTTAATCTTTAAACATTTTCTATTTCTTCTTTAACAGCTTGGTTATAGATGTGTCTTTTATTGTAAGCTACCCCATGTTCTCTTTGGAACACAGAGGTTACAAATTATAAATAAAATCAATCCTGGGAGAGAAGCTGGCTATCTTTGTTAGTTTTCTCCACAAGGTTCTTAGAGACTGAGGCCGGAGGAAGAAATGGGGCTTTGGAGACTCTGCAAACTAAACTCTATGAACTTATCCATTTATTTATGCTTTTGTGTATGTTTTGCTGTTGTATCCAAGGAAAAGTTCTGTTTGAAATCTTCCAGCTTTGCCTTAGTTGAACTAAGGGAAAGAGTGATCTTTTTTTTTTTTTTTTTTCCCTCATATGTCTATGTGTTCCCAAGTACTGGATATGGTGGTGCCAGCTAACTAGACCAGAACTAGGATTCAGGAATGAATGTTTGAGCTGGGGCTGATGCACTTTGGGAATCTAGGAGGTAAGAACCAGGCCAGATGTGCATGGATGCTGTCCCTGCCCCCTGGGAAATTCTTGTTTACGGTCAAAGAAAAGCACCAGACAAATAGACACTAAACGTATGAATCATGTAAGGGTAAGGGCAAAGGCGCTGTCAAGACACAATGCCAATCCAAGTGCCAACTGGTGGGGCTTCTAGTGCTAACTGGCTTTTAGGATCTGGCCCTGCAGCTTAGGTGTGTCACCACCATGTGGTGGAAGAGAGAGTAACAAGCACATAGAACCAAGTGGGTTTCTGTTTCACAGACTTCAAATGCTTTTCTAAGCCTTAGTGCAGAACAAAAATAGAATCTGTTTATTAAACTTGTCTCTTTCCTAACACAACACAGACTTCAGAAAGATAACCTTTACAGCAGACAAAATAAAGAGAAAGCATTCATATATTTATTTCTCTGTTGTTAGTTGCTGTCAAGTTGTCCCTCAACTTAAGTCACCCCCATGCACAGTGGAAGGAAATGCAGTGGTCCCACAGCAGCCCCACCATCAGCTGCAGATCGGACCGCTGAGATCCACAGAGTTTTCCTGGCTGTTTTTTGGAAATAGATTGCCAGGCCTTTTTCACGTGTCTGCTTGGTCTGGAAGCTCCGCTGAAATCTGTTCGGCATTATTGTAACCTGCACTGACAGGGGGTGGCCGCACATGGGGTACAGTGGCCAGGATCCAACCGGGGTCTCCTGTATGAAGGTGAGAACCCTACTACTGAATTACCTTAAACCAAAGACTAAATAAACCTCGTGCCGTCAAGTCAATTCTGATTGATGGCAACAACCCATATGTTACCCTGTGTGTTACAGCACCATATATAGTTCCATAGGGTTTTCTTTACGGAAGAAGATTGCCAGACCTTTCTTCACGGCACAGCTGAGTAGGTTCAAACCACCAACCTTCATGTTAGTAGCTGATCACAAACTGCTTGCACCAGCCACCAGCCAGGGACCTTGCAATCACCTTGTTGTATGCTGCTGAGCCAATTCCAACTTGTAGGGTCCATATAGGGTCCTTTTCAGTTCCAACATATAAGGTCATCCTATATGACAGAGTAGAACCGCCCCATAGGGTTTCCTAGAATGTCACCTTTATGGGAGCAGATCATCCAGTCTTTTCTCCTGTGGAGCTGCTGGTGGGTTCAAACCACCAACTTCTTGCAACTGAGCACTTAACCATTGTGCCACCAGGGGTCCATGGAATCACCTTCCAAAACCAAACCTACTGCCATCAAGTCGATTCCAACTCATAGCTGCCCCCAGTGCGTTTCCAAGGCCATAAATCTTTACGGAAGTAGATTGCCTCATCTTTCTTCTGCAGAGTGGCTGGTGGGTTTAAACTGCCAACCTTCTAGTTAGGAGTCAAATGCCTTAGGCACTGTGTCACCAGTGCTCTCTAGCTATAAACTAATGGCTAATCTCTAACATGCTCCATTCTAAGGCCTACAGAAAGAAATTCCCTCCTCCTACCTTCAACGAGCTCTGGTAGCATAGTGGCTAAGTCACTTGCCTGCTAACCAGACAACTGGGGGTTCAAACCCACCAGACACTCCTCGGAAGGAAGGTTGGGCAATCCTACTTCCGTAGTGATACTGCCTCGGAAACCCAAGGAGGGGTCGCTATGAGTCGGGGCCGACTCGAAGGCACATAACAACAACAACCTTCAACAAAAAGGCATCTCCCTTCTTAACTCTGACACCGAACCCCTTCAGCCAGCAAAGCTCTGAGTTCTGGCTCCAAGTTTCAGAATCATCTCACTAAACTTCCCTGAGCTGGTCTGCAAAAGACAGAATTTCCATCTGAGCCAACACGGCTTCCCCTCACCGACTGTCTTCTGGCTCTTTTTCAGAACCTGTTTGGCTCAGCTCCTGTGCCCCAGATCCTCAGATACCACTAGGTATTCAAATGGCATGCCCCCCACCCTCATCCCAAACACATGGCCACACTCCTGGTCAGCAGGTTCTTTGAAAACTACAATACAGTTTAAACAAACTGACAGAAAATGGAACAACACATTAATGTCTGTATTGTTTTCCATGTGGGAATTGGTTGGTTAATTTAAATTCAATTCACCAATGTTACTGAATTGGGCTAAACCACTAAATAACCATTGCGAGACAGTAGCCACATACTTAAGCAGCTCTGGTGGTGTAGTGGATAAGGCCCTTGACTGCTAACAGGAAGGTCAGCAGTTCAAACCTACCAACTGCTCTGCAGAAGGAACACTGGGCAATCTATTTCCATAAAGATTTGCAGCCTTGGAAACCCAATGAGGGTTGCTATGAGTCAAAAATGACTTGATGGCAGTGAGTTTGCTTTTCCTTTTATCCATATACTTTCGTGTCTACCGGGAAGACGAGAGGGAACAGCTAGTATCGAGCACTTATGTGCCGAGCATTGTTTTCAGAGCTATTCCCATTTCGTCTCACTTAATCCTCACAATCTCCTAACACTGTTTTCAGTTGTCGTTAGCTGGCAACCTCATGTGTGTCAGAGTAGAACTGTGTTCTGCAGCGTTCCCAACGGCTGATTTTGCAGAGGTAGACTGCCAGGTCTTTCCTCCAAGATGCCTCTGGCTGGACTTGAACTGCCAAGCTTTTGTTCAGCAGCCAAGCATACCGTTTGCACCACCCAGGGACTCCTAACTTGCTCAAGGTCACAAAGCTGGAAAGTAATGGAGCTGTGTTCACAGGCAGAAAGTCTGGCTGCCAAACCCTCAGTCTTAACTATTATGTTCCCCCGCTCCTAGGGAAGCCATTCACTGCTCTCTAGTCATTTTAGGAAGGCTTCACAGGCGGCCTGGAATGTTAGAGAGTGTTTTTTAAGATGTGAGTGGGAAGGGGAGAATAATGGTTTACATATATGAGACAGCTTCAGAGAATTCTCAAAGACTTAAGGTCCTTTTAGTATTAACTAAGGCTCTCTGGTAGCATAGTGGTTAAAGCATTGAGCTGCTAACCCAAAGGTCAGTGGTTCAAACTCACTAGCCACTCCACAGGAGAAAGATGGGGTAGTCTGCTTCCATTAAGATTTTACTCTTTTTTTTTTTTTTTTAACTGTGATCTGGATGAACATTTCAGAGCACATTCATTTTCCACACAACAGTTCATACACGTTTTGTTTCATGACAGTGACTGCTGTCCCCATAATGTAACAGCTCTCTTCCTACTTCCTCCTTGTATTATTTTTTCCTTGTGTACTTTTTTCCTATGCATTCCTGCCCTCTGAGCTATCTCCTGGTGCAAACATTGCCCATTGGATCTCTCATGACTGATTGTTCTAAAAAGTCTATCTACCTTGTGTAAATGGTCACCTTATATGGATGTCTATTGTTTGGCTAGAAGCAACAGGAATGAGTTCACTCTCAGGGTAACTAGGGGCCATAATCTTGGGAATTTCACCAGTCTCTATCAGACCAGTAAGCCTGGTCTGTTTTATGATTTTGAGTTTTGTTCCACAGTTTTCTCCCACTCTATCTGAGATCTCCTGCACTGATCCCTTTCCAGGCACCATCTAGTTTTTCTGGTCTCATGGTCATATAGGCTAAGTTCACATGGTCCACTAGTTTCTTGGACTAATTGTTCCCACATGTCTTTGGTTTTCTTCATTCTTCTTTGATCTAGATGAGGAAAGACCAATTGTTGTATTTTAGATAGCCACTTGCAAGCTTTTAAGACCCCAGTCACTATTCACCAAAGTAGGATATAGAATAATGTTTTTGTGTAGCATGTTTTGCCCATTGAACTTGATGTCCCCCATGACCACAGTGTCAAGCCCAGAGGTCCAATAACTTGCTCCCCAGGGTTCTGTAAAGATTTATAGTCTTAGAAACCTGGTGGGGCAGTTCTACTCTGCCCTATAGGGTCACTATGAATAGGAATTGACTCAATGGTGGTTGGTTGGGTTTTTAGCATTAACTACAGTGAGGCAGGAGATGTAGCAAGGTCCAATGAGCTACCAGCAAAACATTATAAACTAAAATGAAATAGTATAATTAATTCTGACACGTGTACTTGGCAATGAATCTTTACTTATATTACCGATTCTGAGCTTTACAGTAACACCAAGATGCTGTATTTGCTTAAATTTTTTAACTGGTCACAATGTGTAGTCATTGTTCTCCATTTCACAGATGAAACAACTGAGTTTCAGGAAGATTATGTGACCTAGTCTAGATCATTGGTGGACCAGAGTCTAGGTTCTCCAACATCTATTGCAATGTTGTTTCTCCACTACCTCATGTTAACTTGGCTCACAGTGCCACCAAAGAGCTCTTAGCAAGAAGGGTGGCAGAATACAAGAAATGAGAAATAGGAATTCCAGCTGCAAGGCCTGGTGGCGCTAAAGTGGAAAGGGGAGAACTCACAGTTTCTATATCCATAACCCTATGGTGGGCTCTAATGGCTCAGGGAACTGGAACTGGAACAGAATCATTAAAAGAGAAGATTTTTGAGTAGAAAACAACCACTGATTCTCCACCACGACCAGCTTTGGATGATGGTAGACCAGCTGAAGCCTGAAGCTTTCTGAACAAGAATTTTGGCTGTCTTACACTCCTTAGAACAGACACAAGGAAAAATCGGATCACTACTTAAAGACTTCTTGGGGCAAGCAGGATATATTAGAAAGAAGCCTTAAAAACTATGTGCAGAAGGAACACAGAATACCTCAGCAAATGGCTGGGGAGAAAAGGAAGTAAATTGTTGCATGGGAAGATTTTAAAAAGTAACATCACCTGGTGGAACCCCTGAGACTATGGTCCCCAGCTGCCCTTCAGGTCTGGAACTGAACCCCCTCCTGTGGCTTCCAGTCAAACAAAAGACAGGCATATGAGCTGAACATTTACATTAGGTAGATACACTCCTTGGAGAAATCAGTCATGGGAGAATAGAAGGGCTGTGTATGCACAGGGAGACAGCTCGGGGGGCAGGAATGCATGAGAGGGAAGGACACAGGGAAGAAGTAACTCTGGGAAGGAAGTGGGAAGACAGCTTTGCATTGTGGGAAATTGCAGACAATGTCATGAGACAAAGTGTGTGAACTGCTGTATGGAAAATGAATTTGCTCTGTAAACTTTCACCCAAATCACAGTAAGAATTAAAAGAAGAAGAAGAAGAAGAAGAAGAAGGTCATTTCTACATAGTGAAGAAATGACAAGATAAAGATTAGCTGTGTAAGAGAATATGAATACCAGTTATTTATATGAACTACCTACCACGTAGCACGATTATAATTTATAACTAAATGAAAAGGATGGCAGTATTGAGTAGCGGCTAGGCAGCTGCAGAGTGAGTCGAATCTTGCTCCTGTTAACACTCACTGCGTGATTTTGGGCAAATTATTCAACTTCTCTGGGCCTCAAAGACCTCATTTTTATTTTTAAGAAAAACATAAATTTTACTAAAGTATAACACACATAAGGAGCTCTGGTGGCTCAGTGCCCAGGACATTTGACTGCTAATCAGAGGATTGGCAATTCAAACCCACCAGCCTCTCCACTGAAGGAAGATGAGGCAATCTAGATAAACCACCTCGGAAACTCAATGGGGTCACTATGAGTCAGAATTGACTCAATGGCAGGGACTTTGATTTGTTTGGCACAACACATATACAGAATAGTGCACAAACTGTAAAAAGAGCTCAATAAATTTCCTAGTTGCCTTATCTCATAAACGTGGATAATAATAGTATCCATCACGTTGTTGTTATGTGCCGTGGAGTCGGACCCTTCCTTGGGTTTCCGAGGCGATATCACTACAGAAGTAGATTGCCCAACCTTCCTTCCAAAGAGTGGCTAGTGGATTTGAACCGACAGCCTTCTGGCTAGCAGTCAAATGCCTTAGGCACTATGCTACCAGAGCTCATTCCTATCACATAGAGTACTATTATTAGACCCACAGGTTAACGAGCCCTGGAGGCATCCAAGATGATGTGCTCTGCTGCTAACTGAAAGGTTTGCAGTTTGAACCCACCTAGTGACTCCAGGGTAGAGAGACCTGATGCCCTGCTTCCATAAAAGTTACAGCCAAGCAAACCTACAACGAGGCAGTTCTACTCTGTCGCGTGGGGTTGCTATGAATTAGAATGGACTCAGTGGCACCCAACAACAACAATGATATCACACAGGGCAGAGGACTGGGTTAAATGACACATGCTTGTGAAGCACTCACCTTGGTGCCCAATGCACAGAGATCCTCCCCAAAGGTTAGATTTCATTATGCAGTGATATTGACCTCATTTAATTATAATCCTAAACTTGACTCATAGATGTTCAAATCTTATGTAATTTTTCATACAGCCTGGAAGCATATGTCCAATTTAAGGGGAAAACAGTGAATAGCTCTTCCAATACAGTTTAGTGAATATAGCAACTCAGAGACCCTGGATGGTACAGATAGTTAATGCACTCAGCTGCTAACTGCAAAGTTCACAGTCAAGTGCACCCAGAGATGCCCTGGCAGACAGGCCTGCTGATCTACTTCTGAAAAATCAGCCACTGAGAACCTTATGGACACAATTCTTCTCTGACACATTTGAGGTGGTCATGAGTCAGAATCGAGTCAGTGCCAAGTGATCTGGTATAAGAACCTTATTACCATCACTCCAATCTAAGGGGTTAAATGAACACCTTTCCTAACTCTTCATCTACTTAAAATTCTAAGAAGTTTACAGCTATGAGCAGAGATAAGGAGGCAATGGAAAAGATTTTGAAAAGCTTCTGTGGTTGATACACAGGAAAGAAGGAAAAAAAAGGAAGCTTTTCGTTTTAGTATATGTGACTTCTCAAACAAGTTGTACAGATGTTGCAGTTTCAGTGCCAGGCAAGAGCAGGTACTCAATGAATGTTTATTAACCAGGGACACAATTAGAAGGCACTTCCTGAAAGACAATTTGGGATTCCAACTCAACAACAACTCACTACCACCAAGTCAATTCTGAGTCATAGTGACCCCCATTTGGTTTCTGAGGCTATAAATCTTTACAGCAGATGCCCCATCTTCTTTCTGTGGAGCAGCTGGTGGGTCTGAACCACTGACCTTCTTGTTAGTAGCCAAATGCCTTACCTATTATGCCACCAGAGCTTCTTACTTGTGATCTCAGTATAATAACTGTGCTCCTTTATAAACAAAGCTCCCTTCGTGTACCGTACAAGGCTAGACTAAGCGGTCACCTATGTAGGCCCAAACTGATGAGTCAAAGGAAGTCCTTTCTGCTCCCAAATATCTTCCCAGCATAGCACCATGGTGCCCCAAATTCCACCATCCAGGTGGATTCCTGTTTGGGTCATGGTCTTCCTCTGTTCCTATGTAAAATGGAAACATTGCTGGTTGGAAAAACACATTCAGTCCCTGATATGTTGATTGATCTCAGCATGAGTCAACCCACTGGAGTCCTTTCCTCTTGAGCTGAAGAGAGTGGACAGCAAAGCAACACAGTGATTGAAGGAAAGGTGTATGGGATTAAGTATAGCTGCTGTTTGTTGCTGTTGTTAGGTGCCATCAAGTTGGTCTCGAGTCACAGCAACCATATGTGCAACAGAACAAAACACTGCCTGGTCCTGCACCATCCTCAGAATTACCACCATGCCTAGCCCATCATCACAGCCACCGTGTCAGTGCATCTCATTGAGGGTCCTCCCCCTTTTCACTGACCTTCTGCTTTACCTAGCATGATATCCTGCACCAGAGGCTGGTCCCTTCTGACAACATAACCAAAGCATGAGAGACCAAGTCTGGCAATTCTTGCTACTAAGAAACGCTCTGGCTATACTTCTTCCAAGACAGATTTCTTCATTTTTCTAAAAGTTCATGGTACGTTCAATATTCTTTGCCAACACCACAATCCAAATGGAGTTGGTAGGGGGGTGGAACTGGGTAGACAGGCTGGTTCCAAAAGAGGAACTTTTCTTACCTCCATAGTTTTGCCCAAGGCCAGCCTTGGAACCCACAGGCATATGAGAGGAAAAGGCAATGGAAGGGTTGATGGGGAAAGTAGTCCAGGTTTTCCTAAGTGCCCATCCACCTTCTCCCTCACCCTATTCCATTCCTGCCTTATCTTTTTCCTCTTCCAATGAATTCTCTGTAAGCAGGCATACTTCTGTTGTTCCACTTAAAAAAAGAAAAAAAAACAACAACAACCAAGTGGTATCCATGCTTGCAAACATTCCTCTGCAACCCCTCAGAAGATCCAGGTTCTTCTAAGTAGTGAGGGCAGATGTGGCTTAAAAGAAAGATGCTTGAGGGAAACTTATAGTCTGTGACCAATTAGCCAGATGCGCTAACCTTACCACCTGGTTTTTCTCTTGTCAGTGTTCTGAAAGCTCGCTCTCACTTTCATTTGCTCTCCATTAGCTGAAAAAGGTCACTTCCCTCTGGCCTGGGGGGTTCACAGTCTGAGGGCCATCTTGGGTTCACATATGCTCTTGGGCTTCAGATGGCACTGGTGACCAGGATAAGCGCTTCCCAGCATGCGTTTAGCATAGGCACCGTGACCTTTTCTCTTAGATTCATATCTCACCACAGTTTTCCACACTGTTTTGAGCTCCAGCTTCAGCTGGTGCAAATGTGGTTGCAGGATTAATTCAGAACACATGTTCTTCAGAATGTTGACTCTTACCATATCTGCATATCATTTGCAAAGCCCACTGAAGACCTGAATTTTAGTTATAAACCCCCAATTATTTGGGAGGGGCACTGCTTGTTTCTGTATCCATCCTTCCACTGTTTAATGCTGATCATATCACTTCTTCCTTCCAGCCAGTGGGGCAGAGTTTTCTGTTTCTAGAATCTATCCCTTCAGGTTTTCCGTTACACTCTGAGATATAAACTCCTTTATTTTCCTTTTGGGTTTACCTTAATCAACTACTTTTTCCCAACACCTGGGGATGAAGAGAACTTTAAGTAATCATCCAGTAGAGATCTTTGAACCTATGCATGGCGTGGACATAAATCACAGAAGATAAACATTGATTTCGCCTATTTTTACAAATTTTCAGAGTTGAAAATTCCATCAAGTGTGTCAAAAGCCAAGGAAATTAGATATGACACGTATTTACAAAGACATATCATACATTACACATTCTCTTTCCTTTACAGACATGGGTTTACTTTCCCAGAAGCGTGCCATTTGCAAACACAAAAACAAAATCACAAATGCCAGTTTTCCTTACCAGCATTTATTTCCCATGCAAATGCTTAAAAAAAAAAAAAAAAAAACCTGACATTTCCCTTCCATTTCTTCATCTCTTTATTCCTCCTTTGGCAAGTGTGCACAGAGCATATTCTCTTGCTTAAGTCATCTCTGGCATCTTTGAACATGCCGTACAACTTCAGGGCCCTACTACTATTCCACAATGTTCCTACATTTAAAACCCACGTCATTCCACCACCACCCTTAATGCATGTGCAATTGGCTAAAGTTCTTCACCAACCTGCCCCAAAATTATTTTGTATCCTTGCAGTTTCAGGTCAGATCTTTAGCACCTTCTTTCTGCTCTTTTCATTTTGGCAAACTTATTCTCTAAACTATATGTAAGAAGGGAGCTCTGGTAGCGTAGTGCCTAAGGCACTTGACTGCTAATCAGAAGGCTGGTGGTTCTAACCCACCGGCCACTCCTCGGAAGGAAGATGGGGCAATCTACTTCTGTAGTGATACTGCCTTGGAAACCCAAGGAGGGGTCACTATGAGTCGGGTCTGACTCGACGGCATATAACAACAACAACAACATATGTAAGAATGAAAAACTTAGAATGTCTAATACCCATCTTTGGTTGGAAACACCTAACACAACAAATAATGGTAGGAAAGGAGTGTTCTTTGAATCTTCTGAAATCCATAAAACACCAGTTGCTTTGAGTCCCCTGACTCATGGTGCGCTGTGTGTGTACCGGAGTGGAACTGTGCTGCACAGGGTTTTCAATGGTTGGCTTTTTCAGAAGTAGATCCTCAGGCCTTTATTCTGAGTAGCTTCTGAGTGCACTTAAACTTCTAACTTTGGGTTGGCAGCCAAGCGTGTAAACCACCTGTACCACCCAGTGACTCCACTGAACTCCATTGCGTCTAGTATATAAAACACACTGCCACTGAGTCGATCTGACTCATAGTAATCCTATAGGACACAGCAGAACTGCCAAAGAGGGTTTTTAAGGCTATAAATCTTTATGGAAGCAGACTGCCTCATTTTTCTCTTGTGGAGCAGCTGGTAGATTGAACTGCTGACCTTTTGGTTAGCAGCCCAATGCTTTAACCACAGCGCCCCCAGAGCTCCCTCCTAGTATATAACAGCATATAAATAAGTTTTAGTAAGGGAAGACTATCAGATGTTGATAACTAACCATCATATTCAGGAAGTTCCCTGACTCATATAAATTGTTTAAAAGAAAAACTTTAAAAATTAGATGTCAACATCAGAGGTGACAAAGATTACATTTTAAGTCTAGGTTAAAATATAATCTTAAAATAAGAAACCACAAACCAAAACCCACTGCCACTGAGTCCGTTCCGACTCATAGTGACCCTTTAGAACACAGGAGTACCGCCCAGAGGGACCCCGAGAATGTAAATCTCTGCGGAAGTAGACTGCCTCATCTTTCTCCCAAGGAGGGGCTGGTGGGTTTGGACTGCTGACCTTTTGGTTAGCAGCCCAATGGTTTAACCACAGTGCCCCTAGAGCTGCTTCCTAGCATATAACAGGCATTTAAATAATTTTGAGTGAGGGAAGAGTAACAGATGTTAGATCCCTAAGCATCAAATTTAGGAAATTCCCTGAGTCATATAAATTGTTCAGAAGAAAAACTTTAAAAATTAGATGTCAACATTGGAGGTGACCAAGGACTATATTTTAAGTCTAGGTTCCATGATAAAATAATAAACCAAAAACCAAAACCCACTGCCATTAAGTCGGTTCTGCCTCAGAGAGACCCTTTAGAACACAGGAGAACTGCCCAGAGGCCTCCAGAGAGAGTAAATCTTTACAGAAGCAGAATGTCTCATCCTTCTCCCAAGGAGTGGCTGGTGGGTTTGGACTGATGACCTTTTGGTTAGCAGCTGAACACTTTAACCACTATGCCACCAGACCTCCTTATGACAAAATAATACTGACAAGAAAATATACAAACTATGGTGGTCCCCTTGTACTGGGGAGCTTTTCCTAGCTATTCTCACTACATGTATCTGTTCTTCCCGATGAGTTTTAGAATCATGATGGCATGTGGTCCCACATCCCCTTGAGAATTTTGAATCAGGCTGTGTTAAATTTCTACATTAACTTGGGGAAAATCTGTATCTCTACAATTTGACCCAACTCATCTGGGAATACGGTGTATCTCTGCATTTATTCAAAACTTCTCTGTCTGTAACTATGTTTCTTTCTGCCTAAGAATTATCACCCAACCAACATGCACAACTTTCTCCTGATGAAATACCCAACCTGTGCCCTAGATCAATCCAAACAAAGTACCCTATGTCATTGTTTCAGGAATAGACAAAACACTCTAGCCAGGCCACACAGAAACCTCCCCCATGACTTTCCCAATTGTAGTGAGTAAGGAAGAATCTTTTCCATAAAGTAAAAAGCGCTTAAATGTGGGGCTGTGAGTGGCCGTGACCTCATGGAGAGAGCCAGTCAGTAACAGGAGAGAGTAAAGCCAAAGAGACATGGGATAGATGGGATGAGGTTCCAAGTGACGTCTTTGTGTGAATTACAAACAAACACCCTTCCTCATGTGCCATAAGGAACTCTGGTAGCCATAAAATAGTGTACAATCTACAAATCTATGCTAACTATGAATATGAATGTCAGTCCCTTCAGTTTAGAGTTTGTTCAGTGTACACTCTGCACAACTGTACTCTTCAGCCCTAATCTAGAGTCCTGGGAGCTTGAAGAATCGTGTTCTAGTCCTTAAGGCCTCCAGTGCTGCCCTGATTTCCTATGAGCTGTGAGTTAGAATTACAGTAACTCAATATAGAATTATAGTACACTTAGAATTATAGTAATTGCCCCTCCCCTTCTTTATTTTGCTTCAGCTAGTTAGTTTAAGCTGATGGGGGCTCTGGCAGCATTATGCCTAAGGCATTTGACGACTAACCAGAGGGCTGGCGGTTCAAACCCACCAGCTACTCCCCAGAAGGAAGACTGGGCAATCTACTTCCATTAGTGATACTGCCTCGGAAACCCAAGGAGGGGTCACTATGAGTCAGATCTGACTCCATGGCTGAGTGTTTGGTTTTTTGGTTTGAGTTAGTTAAGTTAATTAGAGTTGGGCAGCTGAGTTTTGAATCTTAGCCACGTTTCATTGATCCTACATATTTCTTACTAAGTTTTTGTTACTATCATTAATAGGATCTTTTCTCTGTGACATTTTCTTAATTAGTTACGGCTGCTATGAGGAAACTATTCATTTTTACATATTTATTTTATAATTGACAAAGTACTTGACTTTCTTTTTAGTTTTTCAGTTGATTCTCTTGGTTTTCCAGGTTTGTTGTTGTTTTGTTGTTATGGGCTGTCAAGTCGGATCTGACTCATAGCGACCCCTCCTTGGGTTTCCAAGGCAGTATCTCTGTGGAAGTAGATTGCCCCATCTTCCTTCTGAGAAGTAGCTGGTGGGTTTGAACCGCCAGCCTTCTGGTTAGCAGTCAAGTGCCTTAGCCACTATGCTACCAGAGCTCCAGGTAGACAATTGTAAATACTTGCAAATATGGTGATTTTCTTTTCTCCTTTTTAATTTTCCGTTGCTTACTGTCAAGGTCTTCCAAGTTAATAGTATCTGTCAGTAGTGAAAAGGGACATTCTTTTTGTCCCTGATCTGATCTCCTAATTTTTCACCATTAAGCAAAATGGTTGCATTTAGTTTGTGATTAAGAAGCCCTCATGG
>NW_006921917.1:1348178-1348627 GCF_000298275.1 Orycteropus afer afer
TTGCATTTAGTTTGTGATTAAGAAGCCCTCATGGCACAGTGATTAAGCACTTGGCTACTAACTGAAAGGCTGGTGGTTCAAACCCACCAGCGGCAACATGGGAGAAAGATGTTGGCAGTCTGGAAAGATGACAGCCTTGGAAACCCCATAGGGTAGTTCTACCCTGTCCTATAGGGTCAGTATAAGTCAGAATCAACTCCACGGCAATGAATGTGGTTTTTTTGGTTTTAGTTGTGATAGTTGTCTTTTTAGTATATGCTCTGTTGTTTTTGTTGTTGTTATTTGCCATCAAGTCAGATCGGACTCATAGCGACCCCTCCTTGGGTTTCCAAGGTGGTATCACTACGGAATTGCCCAACCTTCCTTCTGAGGAGTGGCTGGTGGGTTTGAACCACCAGCCTTCTGGTTAGCAGTCAAGTGCCTTAGGCACTACACAACCAGAGTGCCTA
>NW_006921917.1:1349052-1351860 GCF_000298275.1 Orycteropus afer afer
TATATATATATATATATATATATCCTAAAACAAGCTCTCTTTATATCTTGAGATTAATTTGACTTTGACACAGTGTTTTATTCTTTCAGTAGAGAACTGGATTCAATTTGCTAGTGTTTTATTTAGGATTTTTCTGATTACATTCATGAGACTAGCTTATACATTTGTGTGTAATGTCATCCTTGTTGGGTTTTGATATCAGAGATATTCTAATTTCATAAAGTGAGCTGGGAAGCTTTCCTTCTTTTTTGTATTCTGACCAATTTATATAACATAGAAAGCATTTATTCCTGGAAAGTTTGAAAGAATTTATCCATAAAATTGCCTAGCACCAGGGCGTTATTTGGAAGATAATTCTTTGTATACTTCTCAAATTTCTTTCACAGTTACTGTTCTGCTCAAGTTTTCTAGCTACTCTTTAAGCTATTCTGGAAATTAGCAGTTTGCTAGAAAATATGTTCACGTAGTTATTAATTAGCATAAGCCTATATGCCATATTCTCTTATTTTCAACATCTCAGTGTCTGTATCTATATCCCCATTCTCACTCTTACTATGGTGCCTTGTAGGTTGTCTCTTTTTTGCTGTAACACTCAACATGCATTTACCTATTTAATTCTACCACCACCACCACTGGTTGCTCAGTCGACCCCAACTCAGGATGAGCCCATGTGTGTCAGAGAAGAACTGTGCTCCATAGGGTTTCCAATGGCTGATTTTTCCCTGAATAGTTCACCAGGCCTTTCTTCCCATCTATTTAATTAGACTTTCCAAATAGGCAGCTTTTATATTTATTAATAAATCAACTGTTTACATGTTTTCAAATGCACTTAATTCTTTCTTCATCCATTCTTTAGGTTGGTTGAGTCTAAATTCCTAAATGAAATCCTTAATTTATCTACTCTCATTTTTCTGGTTTGTATTCTATTACTGTGATGATTCTAATTCATACTGTGTTTAAACAGTCATCCTGTCACAAAAGTTACAAATTAGCCTTTTCTGATTCAGGATTCTTGTATTTGCATTCTCCATGTCACAGTATGGCATCTGACCTATTCTAATAGCAATCTCTAAAAAAAAAAATAGGAGCTCTGGTAGCATAGTGTCTAAGGCACTTGACTGCTAACCAGAAGGCTGGCGGTTCAAACCCACCAGCCACTCCTCGGAAGGAAGGCTGGGCATTCCTACTTCTGTAGTGATACTGCCTCGGAAACCCAAGGAGGGGTTGCTATGAGACGGGGCCGACTCGATGGCAAACAACAACAACAACAACAAACAACAAACAAAAAATGACTTGGGAAGTACTGAATCCTCCATGTTCTCTCCCAATTCTACAGAGCACTTATATTACCCTTCTAAAACCTTAAGAGGCCCTGGCGATAGTACAGTGGTTAGGTGTTCAGCTGCTAACCAAACAGTTGGTAGTTTGAACCCACAAGCCACTGTCTGTGGTGCTCTTCTTCTGTAAAGATTACAAACCAGGAAACCCTGTGGGAGACAGTTCTACCCTGTCCTATAGGAGGGTCATTAGGAGTTGGAATCAACTTGATGGTAACAGGTCAGTCAGGTTTGGTCAATACCCTTTACTTCTCTGCCCCTATCAAAAAGACTGGCAATACTGTTTTTTGACTACTAATGACATCTCTTTATAGGTTTGATTTTAAAGTTCTGCTTTTTGGAATTTATTCACACCCACACAACTTAATCCTGAAAATAGGTGGTAAGAGATTGCTTAACAGTTTTCTATTAAAATAACTCAACTACATAACATATTTAGCGAAAATACACACAAAGTAATCTTTTAAAGAAATAAATGCTTATATGTAACTTATTTCTTTGCATGTGTTTAAAAGAAAGAGACATGCTCATGCAAGAACAGGCTAGCCAGAAGGCAGAGATGAAAGGGGAACAGAAAAAGCCTAGAAAATCAGGACCTCCCAGAGGTGAAAAATCCAACTACAGCTGTACCTCAAGCCGACAGATGTCCAATAGACCCCAATTTCCCTTTCTTCAAAAGTACTAGAGTGCATCTCACAGCTGGGGCAGTGAGACATGTTCTAAGTTCTTACTAGTAGAAAGTGAGCAAAATGGCATGTCATACATCCAGGTCTGAAAACATTTGGGATACATGTATAATGCTCTCTTCCTCTTTCCCAAGTGCCACAGTGATGTGCTCGTGACATAGCTTTGACCATGCAGATGAATATCCACAGGGGAGAGATGAGCAGAGAGAAAGTGGGTCAAGAATGACCCCATAAAGGCAACGTTGTGGTCACTGCTTGGTCACAGCCAGATACCCAGAGGGACTGAGTAGTTGAACCTGTGGCCTTGGGACCATAGTCACAGGGGACATCAAGTTCAATTGGCATAACATACTATACAAAACACTATTCCACCTCCTACTTTGGCAAGTAGTGACTGGGATCTTAAAAGCTAGCAAACTGTCATTTAGATACAATGATGGGTCTCTCCTCATCTAGAGCAAAGAAGAATGAAGAAAACCAAAATTCATGGAAACAATTAGTCCTAGCAACTGGTGCACCATCCAATCTGCAGCCTATACAACTATGAGACCAGAAGAACTAGATGGTGCCCAGCTACCACGGTCACCACGTGGAAGGGGATCTATCTAGGAGATCCTTGATAGAGAGAGAGAACAATGTGGAACAAAACTCAAAATCGTTTGGAGGAAAAAAAAGGGGAGGGGGACCAGGTTTGCTGGTCTGATAGAGCCTGGTGGAACCGCTGAGACTATGGCCCCTTTGTTGTTGTTGTTGTTGTTGTCGTTGTTTGCCGTCGAGTCGGCCCC
>NW_006921917.1:1352740-1374756 GCF_000298275.1 Orycteropus afer afer
GATGGGGCAATCTACTTCCGTAGTGATACTGCCTCGGAAACCCAAGGAGGGGTCGCTATGAGTCGGGTCCGACTCAACGGCACCTAACAACAACAACAACATAGATAGATAGATAGTAATAGATAGTTAGACAGATACCTCTACCACTTGACTGTCAGTTTGTCGTACTGTGGTGGCTTGTGTGTTGCTGTTGAAGCTGGAGGCTATACCACAAGTATTTCAAATACCAGCAGGCTCACCCATGTGGACAGGTTCAGTGGAGCTTCCAGACAAACTCGGAAGAAGGAAGGGGCTACCACTTCTCAAAGAATTTGCTAGTGAAAACCTTATGAATAGCAGTGAAACACTGTCTTATATGTTACTGGAAAACATTATGATCAATCCTAAAACACTGTCTTGATATAGTGCCAGAAGATGAACCCCTCAAGTCAGAAGGCACTCAAAATATGACTGGGGAAGAGCTGCCTCCTCAGAGTAGAGCCGGCCTAAATGATGTGCATGGAGTAAAGCTTTTGAGACCTCCATTTGCTGATGTGGCGTGACTTAAAATGAGAAGAAACAGCTGTAAACATCCATTAATATTTGGAATGTGGAATGTACGAAGTATGAGTCTAGGAAAATTGGAAGTTGTCCAAAAGGGAAATGGAACGTATAAAGATAGATATCCTAGGCATTAGTGAGCTAAAATGGACTAGTTTAGGCCATTTTGAATCAGACAACCATATGATCTACTATGCCAGGAATGACAAATTGAAGAGGAATGGCATGTCATTCATTGTGAAAAAGAATGTTTCAAAATCTATCTTGAAGTACAATGCTGTCAGTGATAGGATAATATCTGTATGTCTACAAGGAAGGCCAGTAAACACCACTATTATTCAAATTTATACACTAACCACCAAGGCCAAACACGAGGAAAGTGAAGATTTTTACCAACTTCTGTACTCTGAAATTGACCAAACACGCAATCAAGATGTGTTGATTATCATTGGTGATTGGAATGCAAAAGTTGGAAACAAAGAAGAATCACTGGTAGTTGGAAAATACAGCCTTGGTAACAGAAATAATGCTAGAGATCGCCTGAATGAGAATTTTGCAAGATCAACAACTTATTAATTGCAAATACCTTTTTGCAACAACATAAATGGTGGCTATACATGTGGATTTAGCAGATGGAGTACACAGGAATCAGACTGACTATCTGTGGAAACAGGTGATGGAGAAGCTCAATATCTTCAGCCAAAACAAGGCCAGGAGCTGACTATAGAATAGACCACCAACTGTTCATATGCAAGTTCAAGGTGAAGCTGAAGACAATTAAAACAAGTCCACAAGAGATAAAATATGACCTTGATTATATCCTTCCTGAATTTAGAGACCATCTAAAGAACAGATTTGATGCACTGAACACCAATGACCAAAAATCAGAGGAATTGTAGGATGACATCAGGAACATCATTCATGAAGAAAGCAAAAGGTCATTAAAAAGACAGGAAAGGAAGAAAAGACCACAATGGATGTCAGAAGAGACTCTGAAACTTTCCCTTGAACAGAGAGTAGCTAAAGCAAATAGAAGAAATCACAAAATAAAAGAGCTGAACAGAAGATTTCAAAGAGGAGCTTGAGAAGACAAAGTCAATTATTATAATGAAATGTGTAAAGACCTGGAGTTAGAAAACGAAAAGGCAAGAACATGCTCAGCATTTCTCAAGCTGAGAGAACTGAAGAAAAAATTCAAGCCTCGAGTTGCAATATTGAAACATTCTATGGGCAAAATTTTGAATGATGCAGGAAACATCAAAAGAAGATGGTAGGAATACACACAGTCACTATACTAAAAAGAATTGGTTGATGTTCATCCATTTCAGGAGGTGGCATATGAGCTAAAACCAATGGTACCGAAGGAAGAAGCAGAAGAGGCAATGAAGGAATTGGCAAAGTAACAATGCTCCAGGAATTGATGGAATATACCCATTGGGGTGTTTCAACAAACAGATGTTGCCACTCACTCGTCTATGCCAAGAAATCTGGAAGACAGCTACCTGGCCAACTGACTGGAAGAGATCCCTATTGTACCCATTCCAAAGAAAGGTGACCCCACAGAATGTGGAAATTATTTAACAATATCATTAATATCACACCAAGTAAAATCTTGCTGAAGACAATTCAAAAATGGTTGCAGCAGTCTATTGACAGAGAACTTCCAGAAATGCAAGCTGGATTCAGAAGAGGATGTGGAACGAGGGATAACATTGCTGATGTCAGATGGATCTTGGCTCAAAGCAAAGAATACCAGAAAGATGTTTACTTGTGTTTTACTGAGTATGCAAGGGCATTCGCTTGTGTGGAACATAACAAATTATTGATAACATTGAGAAGAATGGGAATTCCAGAACACTTTATTGTGCTCATGAGGAACCTCTATGTGGACCCAGGAGGCTATAGTTCGAACAGAAGAAGGGGATATTGTGTGGTTTAAAATCAGGAAGGGAGTGTGTCAGGGTTGTATACTTTCACTATACTTATTTAATCTGTATGCTGAGCAAATAATCCGAGAAGCTGGACTATATGAAGAAGAGTGTGGCATCAGGACTGGAGGAAGGTTAACAACCTATGATATGCAAATGCACAACTTTGTTTGCTGAAAGTGAAGATGAGTTGAAGCACTTGCTGATGAAGATTAAAGACTACAGTCTGCAGTAGGAATTACATCTCAACATAAAGAAAATGAAAATCCTCACAAATGGACCAATAAGCAGCATCATGATAAATGGAGAAAAGACTGAAGTTGTCGAAGACTTCATATTACTTGGTTCCACAATCAACACCAAAGGAAGCAGCAGTCAAGACATCAGACAACATACTGCATTGGGCAAATCTGCTGCAAAAGACCTCTTTCTAGTGATGAAAAGCAAAGATGTCTCCTTGAAGACTCAGGTGTGCCTGACCCAAGCCATAGTATTTTTAATCGCCTCTTTCGCATGTGAAAGCTGGACAACGAATAAAGAAGACCGAAGAAGAGTTGAGGCTTTTGAGTTATGGTGTTGGAGAAGAATGCTAAGAGTATCATGGACTACTAAAAGGACTAACAGATCTGTCCTGGAAGAAGTACAGCCAGGATGCTCCTTGGAAGCGAGAATGGCCAGACTTCGTCTCACCTACTTGGGTCATATTATCAGAAGGGACCAATCCCTGGAGAAAAGTATCATGCTCGGTAAAGCAAAGGGTCAATGAAAAAGGGGAAGGCCCTCAACCAGATGGATTGACACAGTGGGTGCAATGATGGGCTCAGGTGTAGCAAGAATTGTGAGGCTGGCACAGGACCGGGCAGTGTTTCATTCTGTTGTACGTGGGGTCACTATGAGTCACAGCTGACTCAACAGAACCTGTCTACAACACAACATATATACATACATATATGCATATGAGCATAAAAGTGTTAACACTGGTGAATGGTATAATATGAGTTATTTCATTTTGCAAGTTTTGCTTGTCTATATCTATATTTTCTTCAGAAATATATATTAATTTTACAACATGCAAAAGAAGGTATTTTAAGGAATGTCACATATTTTAGATCTATTTCCAGTTAAAAAGTTAAAATAAATTTCTAGCATATAAAATTAACCTTCAAAATTAGTGACCAAGGTTGACATATATAATCAGTAGGAATAAGGATGGATTTTTCAAATAAATGGTGCTGGAATAATTGAGTAACCATCTCAATAAAAAAAATAACATATATGGTATGGATTTATATTTCACACCAAGTTAAACTCCAAAGGATTGAAAATTTAAATGAAACAAAGAAGATCTTAAATGTTCTAGGAAACAAATCCATGAAATAACTCCTTTATAGCCTTGGAGTCAATGATTAAAAATCTGGATGTCACAAAGGAAAAGACTGACAATTATAATTACATAAACATTAGAAACTTTTAAATGACAAAATATCACCAAAAGCAAAGCCAAAAGACAAATGGAAAATTAGGGGGAAAAAATACTTGAAACTCATTATCACAAAAAAATTCTTCTCCCAAATTTATAAAGGGCTCATTAAAAATGCTAAGAAAAAGACCAGCAACCTATACAAAAATGTACCAAGTATGTCAATAGGCAGTTCACGGGGAAAAAAAAGAAGAAGAAATAAAAATATATCAAAAGGTATTCTACTTCACCCACTATATGTGCATGTGTGTTTACATACACACATGTGTATATATGTATGTATGTATATATATACACACACATACACAGACACACACATACACAAAATAAACAAATGAAACTATTAGGTCGAGCCATATGAAATTACAATGTTTAACCATTCCTGATCTACTCAAATGGCAATTTCGTGTGGTTCGACCTAATACAATGGAATGATATTTTTCATCCATTAGGTTGACAAAATTCCAAAGCTGAGCAGCACTCTTGGCAAGGCGGTCGGTAAGAAGACACTCCAATACAATGCTGCTGGGAATATAAAACGGTCCAAGCCCTATGGAGGAACATTTGGCAAAATTTATGAAAATTTTCACTTCAAGGAATGATATACCTCTACACATATAAAATGATGCATGTATTAGGTAGAGAAGGTATATAAAATATGCTACCATTCATATATCAAAGAGATGGGTAATACAGAATATATATGCATTTATACACATATGTACACATACATATATACACAGGAAAAATATATACATATACAGAAAATATATATATACATACAGAGAAAAACATAGATACATGTTGTTGTTGTTGTTGTTATGTGCCATCGAGTCGGACCTGACTCATAGCAACCCCTCCTTGGGTTTCTGAGGCAGTATCACTATGGAAGTAGATTGTCTCATCTTCCTTCTGAGGAGTGGCTGGTGGGTTTGAACCACCAGCCTTCTGGTTAGCAGTCAAGTGCCTTAGGCACTATGCTACCAGAGCTCCTATATAGATACATACACAGAAAGATAGATAGATTAATATACACACACACATTATTGCTCTTGTTAGGTGCCATCAAGTTGACCCCAACCACAGCGACCCCGTGAACAACAGAACAAAACACGCTCGGTCCTGCACCTTCCTCCGCACCGTTGGTCTGCTGGAGCCTACTGCTGCAGCCACTGGGTCCATCCATCTCACTGAGGGTCCTCCTCTTTTTCACTGACCTCTACTTTACCGAGCATAGTATCCTGCCCCAGGGAATGGTCCCTCCTGATAACACGACCAAAGTACGAGAGATGAAGTCTCACCATCCTCACTTCTAAGGAGTATTCCAACGGTACTTCTTCCAAGACACATTCCAAGACAGATTTCATTCTTCTGCCAGACCACGGTATATTCAATATTTTTTGCTAACATAATTCAAAGACATCAATTCTTTGGTCTTCCTAATTCATTGTCCAGCTTCTGTATGTATATGAGATAACCAAAAATACCATGGCTATATAGTCAAACCAAAACAAACAAACAAACAAACCCAAACTCACTACCATCGAGTCGGATCTGACTCACAGCAACTCCTCCTTGGGTTTCCAAGGCAGTATCTCTACAGAAGTAGATTGCCCACACCTCCTTCCAAGGAGTGGCTGGTGGGTTTGAACCACCAGCCTTCTGGTTAGCAGTCAAATGCCTTAGGCTCAGGGGTATCTTAAAAAAAAAAAAAAAACTCACTGCCATCAACATGATTTGACTCATAGCAACCTCTCCTTGAGTTTCCAAGGCAGTATCTCTATGAAAGTAAATTGCCCAATCTTCCTTCTGAGGAGGGGCTGGTGGGTTTGAACCATGGTTCGCAGTCAAATGCCTTAGGCACTACACCACCAGAGCTCCTAGGGGCATCTTAGTCTTCAATATAATATGTTTGCTCTTTAACAGTTTAAAAAGATCTTTTACAACAGATTTACCCAGTGCAATATGTCATTTGATTCCTTGACTGCTGCTTCCATAGGCAATGACTGTGGATCCAAGTAAAATAAAATCTTTGACAACTTCAATCTTTGCTCCATTTATTATGATGTTGCTTACTGGTCCAGTTGTGATGAGTTCTGTTTTCTTTACGTTGAGGTATAATCCACACTGAAGACTAGTCTTTGATATTCATCAGTACATGCTTCAAGTCTTCTTCACTTCCAGCAAGCAAGGTTGGGTCTTCTGCATATTGCAGGCTGTAAATGAGTCTTCCTCCAATCCAGATGCCATGTTCTTCTGCATACTGTCCAGCTTCTCGGATTATTTTCTCAGCATACGGATTGAATAAGCATGGTAAGACCCTGATGCACACCTTTCCTGATTTTAAACTATGCAGTATCTCCATGTTCTGTTTGAACAACTGCCTCTTTGTCTATGTACAAGTTCCTCAAGAACACAATTAAGTGTTCTGGAATTCCCATACTTGGCTTCTGTATGTATACAAATGTTATCTGTAATTTGTTATGGTTCATGCAGTTAAATGCCTTTGCATAGTCAGTAAAACATAAGTAAACATCTTTCTGGTATTCTCTGCTTTCAGCCAAGATCCATCTGACATCAGCAATGATAGCCCCCATTCCACATCCCTTTCTAAATTCAACTTGAATTTCTCGCAGTCCCCTGTTGATGTACTGCTGCAATCATTTCTGAATTAATTTGTGTGTGATATGAATGGTATTATTTGATAATTTCTGCATTCTGTTGGATCACCATTCTTTGTAATGGGCACAAATATGTATCTCTTCCAGTCAGTTGGCCAGGGAGCTGTCTTCCAAATTTCTTGGTATAACCAAGTGGGTGCTTTCAGCATTGCATCCATCTGTTGAAAGACCTCAATTGGTATACCATTAATTCCTGGAGCCTTGTTTTTTGCCAATACTTTCAGTGGTACTTGGACATCTTCCTTCAATGCCATTGGTTCTTGATCATAAGCCACCTCCTATAATGATTGGATGTAGACCAATTCTTTTTGGTACAGTGACTATGTGTATTACTTCCATCTTCTTTTGATGTTGCCTGTGTCCTTCAATATTTTGTCATTCAAACCAAACCAAATTCATTGCCACTGAATTGATTCCAACTCATAGTGACCTCCATAGGGCTTCCAAGGCTGTAAATCTTTACAGAAGCAGACTGCCTCATCTTTTCCCCAGAGAGCAGCAGGTGGGTTCAAACCACCAACCTTTTGGTTAGCAGCCCACTGCTTTAACCACAGTGCAACCAGCCTTCAATATTGCAACTCAAGGCTTGAATTTTTCTTTAGTTCTTTCAGCTCAAGAAATGCCAAGCGTATTCTTCCCTTTTTGTTTTCTAACTCCAGGTCTTTGCATATTTCATTATAATACTTGTCTTCTCAAATTGCCCTTTGAAATCTTCTGTTCAGCTCTTTTCTTTCATCATTTCTTCCATTTCCTTTAGCTTCTCTATGTTCAAGAGCAAGTTTCAGAGTCTCTTTTGAAATCCATTTTGGCCTTTTCTTTCTTTCCTGTCTTTTTAATGACCTTTTGTTTTCTTTATGTATGATGACCATGATGTCATCCCACAACTCATCTGGTCTTTGGTCACTGGTGTTCAATGTGTCAAATCTATTCTTCAGATGGTCTGTAAACTCAGGGGAGATATACTCAAGGTTAGGAGCCCTGGTAGCATAGTGCCTAAGGCACTTGACTGCTAACCAGAAGGCTAGTGGTTCAAACCCACCAGCCACTCCTCAGAAGGAAGATGGGGCAATCTACTTCCGTAGTGATACTGCCTCAGAAACCCAAGGAGGGGTCACTATGAGTCAGGTCCAACTCGATGGCACATAACAACAACAACATACTCAAGGTTGGGAGCTCTGGTAGTGTAGTGCCTAAGGCACTTGACTGCTAATCAGAAGGCTGGAGGTTCAAACCCACCAGCCACTCCCCGGAAGGAAGATGGGGCAATCTACTTCCATAGTGATACTGCCTCGGAAACCCAAGGAGGGGTCTCTATGAGTTGGGTCCAACTCGACGGCATGTAACAACAATAACAACATACTCAAGGTTATATTTTGGCTCTCGTGGACTTGTTCAAATTTTCTTCAGCTTCAACTTGAACTGCATATGAACAGTTGATGGTCAGTTCCACAATCAGCTGTGGATTTGCTCTGACCGATGATGCCGAGCTTCTCCACTGTCTCTTCTAACAGATGCAGTCGACTTGATTCCTGTGCATTCCATCTGCAAGGTCCACGTGTACAAACACTGTTTATGTTGTTGAAAAAAGGTACTTGCAATGAATAATTCATTGGTCTTGCAAACTTCTATCATATGATCTCTAATCATTTCCATCACCAAGGCCACATTTTTCAACTACCGGTGCTGCTTCTTTGTTTCCAACTTTCACATTCCAATCACCAGTAATTATCAATGCATCTTGATTGCATATTTGATTAATTTCAGACTGTAGATGTTGGTAAAAATCATCAATTACTTCATCTTTGGCTTCAGTGGTTAGGGTGTAAATTTGAAAAATAGTAGCATTAACTGGTCTTCATTGTATGCCTATGAATATTATCCTATCATCGATAGCACTGTACTTCAGGATAGATTTTGAAGTGTTCTCTTCGACAATGAATGCAACACTATCCCTCTTACGTTTGTCATCCTGGCATGGTAAACCATATGACTGTCTCATTCAAAATGGCTAATCATCAGTCCATTTCAACTCACTAATGCCTAGAATATCATCTTTATGCTCCATTTCATTTTTTACAACTTCCATTTTGCCTAGATTCATACTTTGTATTTTCCATATTCCAATTATTGATGGATGTTTGCAGCCACTCTTTGGAAGGAAGGTTGGGCAATCTACTTCCATAGTGCTACTGCCTCGGAAACCCGAGGAGGGGTCGCTATGAGTCGGGTCTGACTTGATGGCAGACAACAATGACAACAACTTCTCATTTTGAGTCATGGCACATCAGCAAATGAAGATCCTAAGAGCTTTACTCTGTCCACATCATTTAGGTTGACTCTACCTTGAGGAGGCAGCTATTCCCCAGTTGTATTCTGTGTGCCTTCCAAGCTGAGGGGATCACCTTCTGGCACTATTATCAGACAAGGTTCCTACTGCTATTCATAAAGTTTTCAGTCATCAGTCTTCCAGAAGTAGACTGTCATGCCCTTCTTCCCAGTCTGTCTTAGTTGGGAAGCTCCATTGAAACCTGTCACCATAGGTGACCCTACTGGTATTTGAAATACTGGTGGCATAGCATCCAGCACCACAACAACATGTAAGCCACCACAGTATGAGAAACTGACAGATGAATGGTGGATACATACATATATATATAGACTCACACACAGAATATACAGGCACTCCGTGGATTACAAACATCCAATTTGTCCTTTAATATTATGTAAATTTGCCCTCATTTTGAAACAACTGAACCAACCCCTCAAAACCAAAACTAAACCCAATGCCATGGAGTTGATTCTGACTTAAAACCACCCTACGGAATAGGGTAGAACTGCCCCACCGGGTTTCCAAGGCTGTAAATCTTTACAGAAGCAGCCTGCCACATCTTTTCACCAGTGGAACGGCTGGTAGGTTCAAACCATTGGCGTTTCGGTTAGCAGCTGTGCGATAAACTGCTGCCCCATCAGGGATCCTTGAATGTTGTTGTTGTTATGTGCCCAACCCCTACTCGCAACAAATTCTTCATCACAATCAACTTCACTTGCTGCACAAGCAGCTTTAAATCACTGAAAAAGCTTCAAGACTTTTCTTGCACTAAACCAAAAAAAAAAATCCACTGCTATTGAGCTGATTCCAACTCATAGTGACCCTCACTGGGTTTCCCAGGCTGTAATCTACACAGGGGAGCTCTGGTAGCATAGTGCCTAAGGCATTTGGCTGCTAACCAGAAGGATGGTGGTTCAAACCCACCACCACTCCTCGGAAGAAAGATGGGGCAATCTACTTCTGTAGTGATACCACCTTGGAAACCCAAGGAGGGGTCGCTATGAGTCGGGTCTGACTCGACGGCACATAACAACAACAACAACAATCTATATAGAAGCAGATTGCCTCATCTTTCTCCTATGAAGCAGCTAGTAGGTTTGAACCACTGACCTTCTGGTTAGCAGCCAAATGCCTTATCCACTAAGCTACCAGTGCTCTTTTCCTGCACCAAAGTAAGGCTAAATAAAAAACATATGCACCTATTCTGAGTTACCTACAAATGTGACTTAAAGACCACTTGGAAGTGGATCTTATTTGTGACTGGGGGACTGCCTGTATACACAGAATGAATACACACATGTTGTTGTTATGTGCCATCGAGTCAGATCTGACTCATAGTGACCCCTCCTTGGGTTTCTGAGGCAGTATCACTACAGAAGTAGATTGCTCAACCTTCCTTCCAAGAAGTGGCTGGTGGGTTTGAACCTCCAGCCTTCTAGGTAGCAGTCAAGTGCCTTAGGCATTGCACTACCAGAGCTCCTGAATACACACATAGAAGGGGGAAAAAATACACGGGGGGAAAAAAATACACACACATGCTTGAATCTGCAAAAAGAAACACTAGAAGGAGACATGAGAAGCCGATAAAAGAGGAGCGGTGAAGATAGGGAGGGGAGCGAAATTCTCAGTGTATACTTCCTTCATTTACATTGGTGGTTAAAGCATATACTTAAAAAGTAAATTTTTAAAATTTTCAAGTAAAATTACAAGCATTTGAAAATGTTGACAATTAAAATGACTCCTTCACCAAAGTTCTAAAGAAATAGAGGCAGTCTCTGGGTTACAAACAAGCTCCTTCCCTAAGTGTGCCTTTAAGTTGGATTTGTAGGTGAGTCGGAACAGGTGCATACAATTCTTAGTTAGCCTTACTTTAATGCAAGAAAAAGCTGGAAGACTTCACAATGATTTAAAAGCTACCTGTGCAGCAAGTAAAGGTGATTGTGATAAAGAATGTGTTACACGTAGTGGATGGTTCAAACATTTCAAAGTAAGGACAAATTTACACAGTAGTAAAGGGCAAGTAGGAGTTGTTCTGAGTTGTTCTTGTTCATTAAGTCGGACATTCCTAACCTGGGGACTTATTGTGATCGATGCTACCATGGTACATAACTGATAAACAGTGAAACCTGTGGCAGCCAGAACTTGAAGAGGCGGCCGTGTTGTGCCAGGTCCTGCAAGTTTTCTGCTTTTGACAGAATGCACTTACCACTTTGCCCCACCTTTCTTTTTCAGTCACCACATTTCCATCCCTCTCTATTCTGTGCAAAATATTTGAATTTTCCTTCTCTGAAGGTTCCCACTTTACACAATTTCCAGCTTTCTCAGGTTTTACTGTATTTGCAAACATTTTTACTACCCCAACCAACTGAAGAAACAAAGAACCATGAATTTAAAGTTCGCCACTGGGTTGATTATTCTCCATTTGCCTCTCCAGATCCTTTCTCCACTCTTCAATTAGAGGATGAATACACACACGTTGTTGTTACGTGCCATCAAGTTATGTACACCCTGTTTTGGGGGGCTGGTCCTACACACTGCATCACCCAGGCTCTCCAATCTTCTGGTTTGGGTTGGGTTCTGCCAATGGCAGCATGAGCTGGAGGACAGAGGTCAGGAGAGAGGTTGAGAGAGTATTTCTTCTCCTGTTATTTCCTTGCTTCAGTACTGTGGTTCTGGTAATGCCTGCATTCCTTTATAACCACACCTCCTGTCTTCTGTCTCCTTCTATGGATCTAGTCTTAAGGAGCTCTGGTGTACACTGAATTACTTGATATGGCTTTTGTAACCAGTCTTTGTGACTCCCACCAAATTACTGGGTAACCAAAAAAAAAAAAACAAAACAAAAAAAACACCTAACTCACTGCCATCGAGTTGGATCCAAGTCATAGCAACCCCTCCTTGTGTTTCCAAGGTGGTATCACTATGGAAGTAGATTACCCCACCTTCTTTCTGAGGGACCATGCAAATAAGGTATATGGGACTCTGACATAGGGATTGGTTAATTCTGTCATTCTGCTAGGCTGAAAACGAGCCTTCCGAGGAAGATGGGGCAATCTACTTCCATAGTGATACTTCCTCGGAAACCCAAGGAGGGGTCACTATGAGTCGAGTCCGACTCGACAGCACATAACAACAGAACAACAACAGAGGCAGAAGGGGGGATCTCACTGCCATCAAGAGAGAAGAGTTGGAGGGGAACTGGGACACGTCCTTGGACTGAGATCCCTGCACTGGGCCTCCCTGGCAGAGATGCCCCGGCAGAGATGCCCCGGCAGAGATGCCCAGCGGAGAGACAGTGGCAGTACAACCAAGAGGCATGAGACCAGAGTGGCAGGCTTTCTGGCCCACAGAGTGAGAACTGAGTGTCCCTGGGCACAAGGCCTGCTGGTGGAGTAGGGTATACCTAGGTGTACCTATCAGCAGAGCTAAAAGAGCTTTGTAACACTTGCCAGAGCAGGGCAGAGGCCAGGCCGAGAGGCCAAGGCCACAGAGGCATGCCTAACTAAGGGCATGGGGGCTGGGGAGAAACGACAACTATCCTGATAGAAGAATTGTATCCTGAGAGCATTCCTGAACCTGAACTGTAACCTATCACCTCCCCAATAATCCCCACAATCATGAGTATTATCTGTGAGTTTTGTGTGGCCACTGTAACAAATTATCAAACCCAACAGAGAAGTCATGAGTGCTATAGGAGGGACAGTTTGTGTGAGATTTGGTGAAAAGGCTGGAGGGTGGTGGCATGTCTGCCCTCATAGGAATTAATAAGCCTTGGGCTATTGATGGTGATTCTTATCTCCACTTTGTGAAGTTAGAGGAGGTCAGAAGATGTTGACTCCATGCCCCTTTTGTAAACTCCCATAGCATTGCTTTCCCCCTTGTTCCTTTCGGTCTAAGGGTAGTAACAGTTTCTCACTACTGCTAGTCCCTCAAAACCAAAAAAACCAAACTCACTGCCACTGAGTTGACTCTGACTCACAGTGACCTCCAGTGGGTTTCCAAGGCTGTAAATCTTTATGGAAGCAGACTGTCTCATCTTTTTTTCCACAGAGCGGCTGGGGGGTTCGAACCACCAACCTTTGGTTAGCAGCCAAATACCTTAACCACTGCCCCACCCGAGCCCCTTACTGCTAGTCCTTAGGTGCTTCAATGTCTCATTGGTTCCTTTAACCCTGCCCATACCTCTTTCATTGAATTCTTTTCAAAATCCCAGCCAAGTGTACTGTTTTCTGCTGGAAACCTGGCTGATATATCCACTCATCTGTTTCTTACAAAAAACACTTAAAATGTTATTCTTTTCTTATGTTTAGATCCCAGAGTCAGTGTATTCATGGAATATGTCATATGCACATGTGTTGTAGTATTATTGCTCCCAAAGTATCTTTTGACTTTCCAGATTCATGATTCTTCCTCTTTTCCTTCTCCTTTTTGACAAGCCTCTTAAATTGTTTCTATGTAGCCATCAGTTTACCAATAACTCACCTGCATATCTTTTGGCAGAAATCTTTCTAACAACTGGACACATCCAGCCAGCTAGTCAGCAAATATACATACATATACTAGTATCTACCAGGTACTGGGATTACAATGGTGTGTAAAAGCAGACAAGATTTTTGCACACTTCTGGGAGTTTACATTCTTGTGAGGAGAGGCAGATAATAATTTGATCACACAAAAAATGTGAAATTGCAATTGGAAAATGCTATGACAGAAAGTGAGTGCATAACCCCCTGGTATAGGAGTTCAAAAGGCTCCCTCGAGGAAGTGAGAAGGGTGAGCAGAGAGAAGAGGCAGGGGCTTCTGGTTCTTCTTTTCCCCATAGCTGTCTTTCAGGCAGGAACTTGTTCTCCTCTCTGTAAACTTTCTTAGTTTTACCTAATAGCTATGTAATGAGGGAAACAGTACACCTACTCCTCACTTACTGATTGTCTTGTTATCTGACATTTTGCACTTATGACAATAGTTAAAAAAAAAAAAAAAATCTACTATTCGACTATTTTGTGGATTAACGACATACGTTTAGCAGTGACGAATGCCAAGGATTGAGGTAAGAGTAATGCTGGCTGTGATGGTTATGTTCCGTTTGGCTGGTCCATGATTCTCAGTGGTTTGGTGGTGATGCAGAGATGTCATCTAGCAGACATGTAAAGATGTAGTCATCTTCCATTTTGTGATTGGATGTAGTCATCCTCCATTTTTGCATAATGCCCATTGTCACTTAAAGACCTGGCCTTTGGAACCTAACCATGTCAATAAGTGAGGAGTGGGCATATATCTTGACCCAATAGATGAATCAATCACATCACACTCCACACCTTCCTTTCAATTTTCAGATGGCATCCTTTAGTAAGACAGTACAGAGTATTCTGAGTCATTCCTTTTGGACTAAACTGTACTCCAATGATGTATTTTTGAAAAAAAACAGGAAATATATTTTGTACTTGTGAGTTGATGTGTTATAGCATTAAAAATTTCAAAAAATAAATGGGAAATCAACCTAAAGAAATACAACCATTTTTTCTGCAGTGATTTTGTCCAGTTTTTGGCTTGCCATGAGCTGCTTACTCTTTAAATTCTCACTTAATTAAAAAAGAAAAAAAAGAGGGGTGGGCAAATTAGCGTGATCCATTGGAAAAACAAAAACAAAAACGTCTCCACTTCCAGTAGCCAACATCCAGAGCTATTTGCAAAACTACTACTAGTCTTACCTCTAGAAGGACATTTTTCTCACCCATTTATATTACAAGGGAAAATATCTTCCATGAAGCAAACATTTTTAAGATTTCAGCTTTTCAAATGCATGGTACTTGTGATAAAGGGTGTTTTTCAAGCCCTCTTCTTCACTTAACCTGCCAACTAACATGGGAAACCATTAGCTCAGGCTGCTACAATTAACTCAGGCTTCTTCTTGAAAGGCTCACACAGTTCTCAGCTACTTATCATGCAAACAACCTGGGAGACTCATTTTCCTTGCAATGCAGTAGGAGGGGTAAATTACTGAGATAAGTAGATTATTGGGGAAAAAGTCACACTCAGAGGCCTTATGAAATGATTAAACCCTGGGAAATTCATCCCCCTAAATTCCTGGCCTCTGATAGTACACATTCATTACAGGCTCCTGGATAATCTACAATGAGGAACCTTCTTTGGAGGCAATAAATACTCTCACTCCTCTGAATTTTCATTTAACTTTTCAGTGAGTTCTTTAGTTTTGATGAGTGAGATTCATAATATATGCAAGCAAATTAAAGGAAGGGGGTATCGGACTGGTAAGAGTTTTTACCTTTCTAAAATAATAAAAGTACAAACACTAAAGGCAATAAAATGATTTGCTGTTGTACGCCACCAAGTTGATTCCGACTCATAGTGACCCTACTGGACAGAGTAGAACTACCCCAGAGGGTTTCCTAGGCTGTAATCTTTACAGGAGCAGATTGCCAAGTCTCTCCTCCTGTGGAGCTGCTGGTGGGTTTGAACCACAGACCTTTCAGTTAGCAGCCAAGTGCTTAACCGATGTGCCACCAGGGCTCCTAGGAAAATAAGGTCTTACTTCTTTTTGTTAACTTCATAAATTTCATATGACTAGAAACCACTTCATGTCCAGTTAATGGCAATCTTCAACCTACTGTGACAAATATATTTTCCTCTAGAAGTACTTACAGAGAAAGTTGAATACCTTATTAATCAAATTGATGAACAGCCTGAAATGAAATTTCAGAGAGAAAATGTCCAGGACAGTGACTTGAATAAATGTAACCATGAGCTGGAGACAGAAAATAAACCCTCAAAACTGGCGAGAAGCAAAACAAACCAACCAGGAGCTCTGATAATGAAAACCTAAATAAGAGAACTTCACAACGAGGCTGTCAGGATGGTGACCTTTATACTTCCAGCTACGGAGTTGTAAACAGTAGGTACAAACTGCGGGGAACACAACGGCAACCTGAGTTATCCAAGAAACAGCAGAGCCCTCACTTGCACTACTCTTGGAAATACTCAAGGAACTACCCAGTCTCTGATAAAGCTGATGGGGAAATGGAGGTCCAGTGGAGGAATTCCCGTCTTCCGTGTGGGGGACTTGGGTTTCATTTCCGGCCAATGCACCTCAAGGACAGCTACTGCCCGTCTGTCGGTGGAGGGCTGCGTATTGCTGGGCGGCTGAAGGTTTCAGCAGAGCTTCTAGCCTAAGATGGGCTAAGAAGAAAGGTGTGGGAATGAACTTCTGAAAATCAGGCCATGACAACCCAGTGGGCCATAACAGTTTGATTCCCAACTGATCATGCACATCGATCATGGGATGGCAGCACGAAGGGCACTTCCTGTTCCATCATGCATTGGGTCACCACGAGTCTGGGGCCAACATGACCCCAGCTAACAACAATAAGAAAAGCTGAGCCAATTTACAGAATAAAATATTTTTGCTTCTTTTTGTGTACATAGAATAGTCACTGACTCCCAGGAATTTAGGTTTCCTCTTACCAGTCAGATGAAGTGGAGGATCTGGAGTAAGCAGAGTGTAGGTTGGGTGGGCGAGGTGGGTGAGGACCAAGGAGGCTGAAGGAAGTTGCTGGAAAAAGCAGTAACTCTCCATATTTTTAAAGGGAAGCTCTGCTTTGTGGGGTATAATGTAGCCTGCTCCTCCATCTCAATATTACACCTTTAGTGAACTACAAGTTGTCAAAATTCTTGGAGCTGGTTTTGTATGCAAGGGTATGTGCTTGTTGTTGGAGGGGAATGAGATATGGCATAGTCCCTAGGTGGTGCCAACAGTCAAGCACTTAACTACTAACTTAACTAACTACTAACTTAACTGCTAACCAAAAAGTTGGTGGTTCAAAGCCACCCACTCAGAAGAAAGGCCAGATAATCTGCTTCCAAAATGTCACAGTCTTGAAAATGCTGTGCAACAATTCCACTCTGTATATTTGGGGTCACCATGAGTTGAAACTGAGTCAATAGCAACTGGTTTGGTTTTGGTTTTCGTTTTTTTGGTGGTAGGCTCTGCTAAGATTAGCCTTGTGGGGTGGAAGTTGGGGGTGGTCCACGGTTTACATGCTTAGCATTCACTTTACAATATGGTTATCCCCATTTTTAAAGATGAAATACCAGAAGCTTAGAGAGGTTAAGTAACACATATAAGGACTTAATGTTAGAGATGGACTTCAAATCTATACTGTTCGGTTTTGGAACCCAAAGTCTAAACATCATACTAAACTTTCCTTGAAAGACAGTAGAGAAAAAAGTACTAATTGATATTCCAAATTTGCTATACTTTATTAAAATATACCCTACTGGATATAACAGATTTGGTATTTTGGAAGAGGAGGAGTAAGTGAGGTAATGTAGAAAAGCCATCCTCCTAGCTATTTGTTTCCTGAAACATTTACCCGAATAGTATGACACTGTGTTTCACAACAGATTTGAGATTCAAATCAGAATGTATGCCAAGGAAATAATATGGGAGCAAGAAAGAAACAATTTCCATTTTTAAAAAAAATTTGGCAGATCTATTAATAGAGTATCACTTGTATCAACTTCAACAGGTGACATTAACAGAGAGATATTAATCACATTTATGGTTAAATAGGGAAAAAATGCTTTCAATACCTAAGTAAAGATGCACAGGTATCTTGGCATCCCCCATATGAAGTTTGATTAAAGGAGACAGAGGAAATGCAAATAGAGTGTAATTATTAAGAAGATGGACAGTTTGAATCCCAGCTCAACAACTAACTAGCTGTGTGACCTTGGGCAAACCACTTAACCTCTTTGTGCCTCGGTTTCTTCATCTGTAAAATGTATGTCTGTCTCACTGGATTATTGTGAGGATTCAATGAGTTAATACATCGAAGTGCTTGGAAAAGTAAGTGCCTGGTACACAGCAACTACTTTATGTTATTGTGGTTGTTACATGCTGTCGAGTTGGACCTGACTCATAGCGACCCCTCCTTGGGTTTCTGAGGCAATACCACTATGGAAGTAGATTGCCCAACCTTCCTTCTGGGGAGTGGATAGATTAGAACATGGAAGGACTGGGAGACTGGTTACTCTGAGGTTAAAGAGTCTGACTAAAGTGGAGAAGAAGGGATGATAGGAGGTCAGGCTTGGAGAGAAGAACTTTAGTTCCAGATTTTTAGAAGTAGTCCAAAAAAATAAAATCATCAATCCATTGACTTTGAGCCAATTCCAACCCATAGCCATTCTATTCAGGTCCAGATATACTCCATGGTGCAGCCTTGGAGATGAAGAAATTATAAAACTGCAGTGTTGGACAGATCATTAAGATAATCTACTCAATGGCAGTGGGTTTGGTTGTTCATTTATTTATTTAGGTTTACCATGATGGCAGGGCAACAGGTGAAAGGATAGATATGAACTGAATGCCAAAATCTTCAAAGAATAACATGGATGGATGACTAGAGAGTAAACACATTTGTCAGTGAGGGTTAGTTAAAAATGACAACATACACTGTAGCTAGTTTAGGCAAAAGGAGATTAAAAAAAAAGAGTATAAAATCTTCAGAAAAACGCGTCTGGAGGATACACAAGCAGGAATGATAGAGCAGTTCCAAGAGAAACAACACCATTGCTGTGGCCGCCTGCCACATGTTACATATGACAGTAGGGACTGGATGTTAGAATCTCTGCTCAGTTCCCTCCAAAAAGCCAAACACTCCCACCACTAGGCCTGCCAGAAAAGCTGATCTCCCCACGCACTGCTTACAGCTCACATTGGTCATTTCTACCTCTAAGTCTTAAAGTTGGGAGCCAGGTCATATGTGGGATCCTTGCAGTAAGGAGTCTGCAGAATGTATCTTTGAACTTTCTAAGCTCAGTAATACAGAGAGGAAAGCTAGACGCGGGCTGAAGTGGTTGGTGGTTGAAGTGAGGAAGCCAATCAAAAGCACCTGCTGCCAGTGGCAACGCTGAGGAGGAGAGGAGATGTGGAGAAGAGGGAGGTGCGGTGCTGAGAAGGGACAGAGAGCTGGTTGAGTTGTTTTTTTTTTTTTTTTTTTTTTGGCTCCAAGATATTAAGGTTGTGGAATAACAGTGCTGCAAGAGGAAATCTAGGTTTCCATTACACAGCTGGAAGCAATGTCCTAGGAAAGGGTGTTACCTGATGTTGGCATCCTTGCAACATTATGTTGTTGTTAGGTGTGGTCGAGTCAGTTTCAACGCACAGCAGCTCTAAGTACAACGAAACGAGACACTGGCTAGCTCTGCACCATCCTCACAACCGCGGCCATGCTTGAGCCCATCGCTGCTTTGTCAGGCCATCTCACTGGGGATCTTCCTCTTTGTTGACCCTCTTCTTCACCAAGCATAAAATCCTTCTCTGGAATGGTCCCTTCTGACAACATGGCCAAAGTGGGAGAGACGAAGTCTGGCCATTCTTGCTTTAAAAAATGTTTCATCAGCCATACTTTCTCCAAGACAGACTTCTTCATTCTTCCAGGAGTCCAAGGTACAGTCAATATTCTTCACCACAACACCACAATTCAAACGCATCAATTCTTCTGCAGTCTTCCTCGTTCATTGTCCAGCTCTCACATGCATGACAGGCTATGAAAATACCATGGTTTGGGTCAGGCACACCTTAGTCTTCAAAACGACATCTTTGCTCTTTAACACTTTAAAGTATTTATTATTTTTTTTGTAGCAGGTCTGCCCAATGCAATAGGTCATTTGATTCACTGACTGATGCTTCCATGGATGTTGATTGTGAATATGAGTAAAATGAAATTATTGACAACTTCAATATTTTCTCTGTTTATCATGCTGCTTATTGGTCAGTTGTGAGGATTTTTGTTTTCTTTATGTTGAGGTGTTTCATGTCTTCTTCACTTTCTGCAAGCAAGGTTGTGGCATCTGCGTATCACAGGTTGAAAATGAGTCTCCCTCTAAATCTGACTGACTTCTGCATATAGTCCAGCTTCTCAGATTATTTGCTCAGATTGAATAAGTATGGTGAAAGAATATAACCCTGACACATACCTTTCCTGATTTGAAACCACACACTGTCCCCTCGTTCTGTTCGAACAACTGCCTCTTGGTCTTCTGTACAAGTTCCTTGTGAGCACAATTACATGTTCTGGAATTCCCATTCTTTGCAATGTTAACTATAATTTGTTATGATCCACATAGTTGAATGCCTTTATGTAGTCAATAAAACACAGATCTACATCTTTCTGGTATTCTTTGCTTTTAGCTTGTTGTCTTTTGAAAGCACAAGATGAACAAATAGAAAAATCGACCCTAGATGATAAGAGATAATTCTGGTAACAGAAGAGAATTTAAAACCAAAATACAAAAAGACAAAAACAAAACAAACAAAAACTGACTAGTATCCTTGAGGGAGCTCTGGTGGCATAGTACCTGAGGCATTTGACTGCTAACCGGAAGGCTGGAGGTTCAAACCCACCAGCCACTCCTCAAAAGGAAGACTGGGAAATTTACTTCTATACTGATACCACCTCGGAAACTCAAGGAGGGGTCACTATGAGTTGGATCCAACTCAGTGGCAGCGAGTTTGGTTTGTTTTTTATTTTTTAGTATCCTTGAAGAGTTTGGAAAAAAATACTGCACTAATGAAGAAAGGACAAAGCTCCAACGGAAAAGGACCAAGAAGAAAGTGCTCTAGAGAATTAGAATGCCCACATCCAGATATCTGTACATTTCAGAATGGCAGCAATAAAGAAAAGAAAGCTTCCGGGGTGAAAATCAGACAAAATAATAACAACAAGTCAAATAAGAACAGGTCACAAACAAAGGAACAAGAATCAGACTACCACTGCCCTTCTCATCAGCAACACTGGATAGAATTAGACATTGAAGCAAATTCTGAAGGAAAATAATTTGTAATTGAGAATTCTATACTCAAACTATCGATCAAGCATGAGGGAATAAAGCCATTTTCATATATGTGAGTATTCATAAGGCATACCACTCATGACCTCCTTTTTAAAAAAAATTCAGAATATAGTTCAGTAAAATGAAGGTTAAAAACACTGAGAAAAGGGAAGACATGAGATCAGAGAAACAGTAGAAGGACCCAGAATAATAATGAATAGAAACTCCAGGATGACAAGAAGTGCTACAAGCCCGGGAAAAAAATGAAAACAACAACAAAAAAATTAACAAAAAGACAAACAGTTCAGACTGGAGCAGAAAGAATCTAGATGCTCTAGAGGCTCCCCTCCCTGGAAAACTAACACACCATCAAGTTAAAAAAGGAAAACAACAAACAAACCAAAATATAAATGAACACGGTCATAGATTATGTGATGAGCTTGCCCATGTCAAAAATCAGTATTATATTTTATAAAGATGTTGATGCATTTGGAAAAAATTGCCCGTAAGTGCCTTGAAAACCAAACAAAAGAAACAAGGGAATTATCAATACCTGGAAAACCAAAACTTGTAAAAGATAGAAAATGTAATAGCAGCATACGACTTATTTCAGTAGTAAACAATATTTCAGTCATCATCTCCCTTCAGATTGGAAGAAGAAGCCTGAAGAGAATCTAGGTCTCCAAGCAAAAAGGGATTCACTTCAGAAAAACTTCAATGCATAATAAAGGGAATAAAGAAAGGCGATTGGAAACCAGTATTAAAATTTTGGGGTATAAACGCAAAGCCACTTGGAACAAGCAAATTGGAACGGGAAGTAACTGAGACTCTAAAAGAATGGAATGGCTTCTAAATAATACAATGAGTTCAAAACTGGAAGATATCAGGGGTATGGTGAAGGATGTATGTACATGTTTCTTCTCCCAACAAGAAAAAACAAAACAAAAAACAAACAACCAGAAGAACTGCAAAAACAATAACAAACCTGAGAAAAAAAAGTATTTAGCACAATAAAATGTGGCACGGTTTTAAGCCAATGATGGAATATAACAATCTGCTTTGATTAACATAGGGATTATGACTTTGGAATTACGGAGAAGGAAATGCAGTCAACATGGCTTGATTCTTGGTTTTTCATATAGACATAATGATGTGAAAGCTACTGATTGTCTTTTAACTTCTGGAATCAAACGATAGACTCAACACAC
>NW_006921917.1:1375686-1376194 GCF_000298275.1 Orycteropus afer afer
GTCCATGCTCCTGCTGGACAGAATAAGTGAAATGTCTTATATTTCCCTTTTGAAAGCACTAGGAACAGCTCGAGGATTTGTACAGCAGAATGAAAGAGGAGCTGTCATTGAGTTCCTTAGGACTCACAGCTTGAAAGGAAAGAGGAGGCCCACAGGGGGCCTGTGGACCAGGCCCAGCAGGGGAGACTGAGCACTTCCCCAGCCCAGGGGGTGGGACCACAGCTCTTAAAGCCACAGATCTCCTCTGTAGGCACAGAGACCCTCACAGCAGGAATCCATTCACACCAGTCACCCTTGGAGACTGCTATTTATGCTAAAGAAATTTATCCCACTCCATTGTATATTTCTTGTCCAGAGCTCTCTTGGATCCCTTGTTTGGGGCCTTAGTCCTATATTGTGAAGAGTGGAAGGGAGAGGCCGTTTCAGAGGGCAGGGATGGCTCATGATGGGTCTGTTAGCTTGCCAGTCATTCTTTCCTTTGGGAACCAAACCCAATTTGGATGCATTT
>NW_006921917.1:1376554-1379708 GCF_000298275.1 Orycteropus afer afer
ATCAATTATTTCTTCTAACAGCTAATGAACTAATAACCTTTGGAAATTTTTCCTTCCCTAGGTTTAAAATAGTAAAAGGGGTGGGGGTAGAGGGACTAACTTTATGTGGAAGAAATCAATTAAGGGCTTCATAGCAATAAAAAACAACTAAATTCCTTATACTTTTTTTTAAAGAGCTATATTTTGTTTCAGGAGCTCTAGTAGCATAGTGCTTAAGGCACTTGACTGCTAACCAGAGGCTGATGTTTCAAACCTACCAGCCACTCCTCAGAAGGAAGGTTGGGCAATCTACTTCCACACTGATACTGCCTCGGAAACCCAAGAAGGGGTTGCTATGAGTCGGATTCGACTCCACGGCACATAACAACAACATATTTTGTTTGAGAGCTATGATTTTTTATTTAAATATATGTCAAATAATATTCTATTTTATAAACATCATAAATATTTTAAAAATCACATTGGGACCAGTCAAAGGAAGAGAAGAGGGAAAGGAGAGAAAAAAAGAAGGGCAGAAAGACACTGGAGAAGACAATAAGAACTGAGGGATTACTGAGGGCCTGTTCTGATTGGGCACTGAGGCAGGTTCTCTGGGAACAAGGAAGAGAGATGAAAATGGCATACGTGCACAGCAGTGGAGAAAAAGGAAGAGAAGAGAGAATGGAGGTAAAGAGCATGTTATTCCAAGATGCACTAGACTAGGATTAAGAAAAAATGAAGCCAGTACCAGCAGTTTTGCTGATGAAGGAGGGGGTGCTAGGGGCTGGCAGGTAGGTATTCAAGGTGAAAGACACAAGGATGACACCCAGAGCTAAAGCAGGTAGCAGAAAGGGAGTTAGAAGAAGGGGGGTACACAGGGCCACGGAAAGTGAGCTCTGATCCCCAGAGAAAGGCTGTCTGCTGGATGAGCAGGGCAGACAGGCAAGGAACCCATAATGTGGAAGACAGGCCAAGGGATGAGACGTGAAAAGTGCTGGGAAGTGAAGGAAATGACTTGCTTAAGGCCACATGGTGTTACACACATGCAGTTAGCTGCATGTCAAAGAAAATTTTTTACTCATTTATTTTTTTAATTAAGGAACTGGAGTGTGGGGGTCATCAAGTTACTAGCTGGTGGGCTTCTCTTTCTTTCTGAAACTAGGAAGTCAAAAACAAAGTCTTCTTTTTGTTAATGGACTTTACTACATGTTAAGAATATTTTGAATACAGACATGAGACAAAGTATATGTGAACTGCTGTATGAAAAGTGAATTTACTTTGTAAATCTTCACCCAAATCCTAATAAAAAAAAAAATTTAAAAAAAAAAAAAAGAATATTTTGAATACATTAGATCAAATAAAATACAAAGCCTTATTTTAAATTGAGTGAGTGATCCTTTTGTCCTAACATTAGCAATCCTGGAGGGTGACTCCACAGAGAACGTGAGGGATATTTTAGGGGATGTTACAGGACTCTGTACTCTGGAAGTACCTGGCGCACAGTGTGACATGGTGCAGAGAATACAGAACATAAGAGTTAAAGACCTGGGCTGGAATCATAGCTCTACTGTTATTTTTGCCTCATTTCCCCCAACTGTAGGGAGCCCTGGTGTTGCAATGGTTAAGCACTTGGTTGCTAACTGGAAGGTTGGTGGTTCAAACCCACCAGCTGCTCCACTGGAGAAAGACATGGCAGTCTACTTCCATAAAGATTTACAACCTTGAAAACCCTATGGGGCAGTTCTGCTCTGTCCTGTAGGATCACTATGAGTTGAATTGATTCAACAATGGATTTTGGACTTGTAAAATGGGAATAATTATACTCAAATCTCAAGTGGTTGTGAGTATGAAATAAAGTGAAGTAACGTCAATATATGTTATGGGAATCAGAATCCAGTTGGATGGCTTTATAAAAGCCCAATTATGGACCTCTGGCTCTGTTGAGGTAAAGCTGGCTTCGTGGGTGTGTGACCTACACAGTTGAACAGGGACCCATGCCTACAGGGGTTTAATACTCCGCTGTCACCATCTTGAAATTCGTAACAATTTTTGAACGAGGGATCCTGCATTTCCATTTTGCTCTGGACCCTGCAAATTATGTAGCTGGTCGTGGGTAAAGCGACACGGTTCAGTAGGAGGAGCTCAGGAAGAAGATGGCTGTCTTTGGCATATAACTTCCAGTAGGGCTGAAGTTTGTAGTGGACACCTGTTGATTTTTCTATTGTGGTAAAAACATATAAAACAAAATTTTTGCCAATTCAGTAATTTTCACATGTGCAATTCAGTGACACCGATTCTGTTTATCATGTTGTATGACCATCATTACAGCCCTATTCCAAATTATCCCGTCACCATTAACAGAGACTCAGTGTCCCCTAGCAACAACTCCTCCTTTCCCCTCCACTCCACCTCTGTAGTAACGAGCACTAATAAGCTTTGGTCCCTACCCATCTGCCTATTCCCTGTACAGGAGATCATGTAACATCTGTCCTTCTGTGACTGACTTCTTTCACTCTGCGTGTTTGTTTTCAAGGCTCCTCCATGTTGTAGCATGAATCAGGACTGAATTGCTTCTGACGGCTGAGTAACCTATTGGTTTCGGCTGCCCAGCATCTGAGTCTATTTCTTACATTTGCAGAATTCTTTACTTCATGAGTCTTGATAGGAGGTAGGGCCAAAAGGACCAAATATCGGTACTCTTCTGCCCCCCTGCCAGCTAGCGTGTAGCCAGCCAGGTGCTATGATTCTGAGCGTGTGATACTTAGAGACAAGGGAGGGAAGAATTCATCCTGATGGTGGCAGCAGCAGCGTCAGTTTTCCAGGGCGAGCAGTGACAGCACTCCTTGATACGGCCTCTGGTGCCCTGCACCGACAGCTGGAGCTGGCAGGGGCATCCAGTGGTTGTAAAGAAGAGAGCCTCCACTAGATGGTTCTGTGTGGGGCTGTGCTTATGCTTCCGGATGCCTCCCCATCTTTGGTTCTGCCCATTTCCTAGCCTGATTCTTCAGCCTTCTCAGTGATTTTTTTTTTTCTTCAAACTACTCAACATCCTTTTAAGAAGAACTCTTTTTGTGATTAAGTCATCAAAGATGGTTTTGCTGCTTAGAGCTAAGAACTTTTTCTGATACAAAGTTGGGCTCTGTTCTCAAGCTGCTGCCCAGATAATTCCTGAACT
>NW_006921917.1:1380338-1408499 GCF_000298275.1 Orycteropus afer afer
AGACCACCTAACAAAAAACTGCACACAAACAGCATAGCCACGGAAAAACAATAGATATGCCAAACATGGCGGTGCTGCCTCTGGCTTCTGGGTCAAGGGTGCTCCAGGAAATGCTGTTCCTTACCTTTCGCAGGTATGTTCTATCAGTGGGTACTATGTTTAAAGAGAGATGACAACAATATTCTAAATTTTGCCAAGGTCTGGGAGAGGTGGGAGACAGAGAGTTCAGACAACCTCATTTCCCAGCACTTGAATTGAACTCTCGGCTGAAAGGAAAGCACTTGATCTTTGGCATTACTGCTTTATTTCTATAGTGCCACTTAGCTGACTGCATGATTTCCCAGTCACCGCATGTGGGACACTGGTTCCAGGACAGGGTCATAATCCTATGAATGCAGAAAGACCCAGTTTTGAGGAGCCCATTAGAAAGCCAAGATGAGGTCCCTACTGCTGTCTTGAAGACACCATGTGAGAAGGGGCAAAGAAACACCAAGCCACTGTGGGTCCTATCAGACCACTTAAAACAAAAAAGCAGTTGCCACCAAGTTGATTCCAACTCACGGGGACCTTATGTGTTTCAAAGTAGAATTCTGCTCCATAAGGTTTTCACGGGCTATGAACCTTCCTAAGTCGGTTGCCAGGCCTCTCCCCAGAGGCACCTCTGGTGGATTCAAACGGCCAACTTTCTGGTTAGTAGCCGAGTGCCTGCCGGTCTGCCCCACCCAGGGACTCATCGGACCACTCAGGCAATCACAAAGTCGGGACAGCGGCTGTGGGAGCCGGGGCTTTGGGGCAGCTGTAACTGTAACCCACACTTCATGCTAAAGAAGCAAAGTCACAACCAAGTAAATGGCAAGTGGACAGATATCAGAGATCAGAAGAGGCAGAGACACAAACCGAGGCAGAGGGGAAAGCATGAGATGCTCTGTCCGATCCCAGCAAGGTGGAAGGATCCAGAGGGTCCTGGTAGAAAACAAAGGCAGGGGCTGGGGAGTCCGAGACAGCCAGCAGGGTGGTTGCTGGCATCGGCAAACCCCGTAGGATGCGGGCTCCCAGAGCGGAGGGTGTAACTGCTGACAGCCCAAAGGAAGGTGAAGCTACTCATGGCAGCCTGCAGGACCCTGTTCTGAGTGAGGCAGGGGTGCAGATACCCTGGGAGGTCCTGGCCAATTCCAGGGGAAAAGGAGAGATGGGCAGGGAGAGAGAAACAGAAGGAGAGAGGCTCCGTGAGCTTTCTAGTACTCATACCCAGGGCTTTATTTGAATTTATCACCTCTTATTAGTGTCTTTTGAAATGCGAATTAGCTGATTAACCACTGCTCACAGCTTTCCAACTGTTCTTTATTCTCCAGCATTCAGTAACTTTGTTCTAAATAGGGTAGGCCACAGTAGCCCACCAGGGGGAAATTATTCTCAAGGTTACAAGAACAGTGACCAAGGCAAAATTACTCCCTGCATTGCATGGAATCAAGTTGGGGGTGAGACTGTGCCTGGAGCCAGGCTCTAGCCACCCCTGGTTTACATACAAAGACCTCAAGGACACTGTTTACCTCTTTTGTTAGCCCTCCAACCCATCGTTAGGATTTATGAACAGGACTCTGGAAAACAAGGCTCACTCTCTTCAGCCCCCTACCACTTTTTTGTTTACTATATTCATTTAATAAAAGGTTCATTAGTTCTAGGTCCCTGAGAACCGGCCGTACACTTGCTTTAGCTTTCTGTTTGGGACGTGAGTTCACATCCATGAACAACACGGGATGACCTCTGGCAAAGCTGCCTTCACACTTGCTCCTGCCTCCAGTTTGGCAACACCACACAAAGGCAGTATGGCATGTATACACTTTCCAGGCTGGGCCCCCATTCAGAGGGGGCTGGAGCCTGCACGTAATGGGCCCCCTACAGACAAAGCCAGCAAGTTTCTTAATTAAGTCAAAGTGAAAGACAGATCCCACTTACATCTTCAGAGAACCTTCCTTCATGACTTCAAAAACACCCTATACTGCCTATCAAATCCAGGCACGAATAACTAACCATTTTTCTCTTTTTAAATATAGAAAGCCAAGCCTCCGGCGCCAACTCTTCAGCCTCCTCTCACTTTCCCTGCAATTTTAGACATGCCTCTGGTTTATAAAACAGGAAACAAAGGGACTTCTTGTGTGTCAGGGAAGGCCACGGAGGGTCTGCATTTCATTCTGGCCTTCCCTCGTGCACTGCACTGTGTAAAGAACTCTTTAACTGCTTTCGTCTCATTAACATTTCCATGAGATATCAAAGAATATGCTAAAAGAAAAAAAAAAAAACAGCCTATGTACATTTATCATGTAAGTACAAGTCCTAGGGTGAAACAGTATTTTTTAAAAATAATAATTATTAGCCAATTACCTTTTCATATATGTGATTTTTTCACCTCCCCCTCGACCTGCCCCCCCCCCATCCCCAGTAACCCTCTCTCTCTCAGACAGGCCTTTCTGTTTTCTGGGCTTTGCTGTGATAATGTTCTTTGCGAACAGAAACCAATTATTCTGCAGCAGTAAGTCACCAGGAGTATGAATTGCTTTAATTTTTCCTCCTTTTAGCAGCTGCCCGGGGTACGTTGTGAGGTGGATGCAATAATGAAGCTGAAGTGAATACTAAGCCACACTGAGGCATTTTCCTGCCGGGAAAATGATGCTCAAAAATCACAGTCCATTTTTTGTGGCAAGAAGCTAATCAATGAGTTAGACGTTAGCACAAATGAGCTTTCCACTCTGAATCTGCATCGTCAATTCTCAGTTCTCTCCCATGGGTCCTGTGCACCTGACCAGCTTGTAAAAATGTCACCTTACTGTTAAAGTGCTAAACACACCCTGTTTTTTCCTCAGCTATTTCCCCCACCCCCCACTTTTGCCTTTTCCTTCTGCAATTCTTTGCTTTCTCATTAGAAATGCCCAGCAACGTCTGGCAGACAAAGACCCTGCAAACAAAGTGTATGGAAAGGGGGAAAAATTAAAAAGGAAAAAAGTGCGGAGGAATTCTTCATTCACTGATCTCTAGAATACATTAATATCTGAAACTGTTGGCACAGCCGAAAATACTTGGGCGGCGAACAATGCAAGCAATGACTCGAAGTCTGGGATCTTCAAATAAACCCCCGCGCTGTCATGGCCACCAGGAAGGAGAAGAATAGCGATATTAGCTGACCTTCATCCTGTTGTTTCTTCAGACCTGACTGCTGAACCTCTGTTTGCTTGTTACTAGGATTTCTTGGCTAAAAAATTTTAGCATTTCCCAGGCAATACAAGAGCCAGTTTATTAGGTAAATAAAGCAGGCCCTAAGCAGTCTTTTCGGCTTCGTGATGGGAACAAGGGTGAATTGGGATGGGGGTTGAGTCAGGGAAAACGACTGAGAAGCAAAGATCTCATCATGTTGCCTTCACCCCAGGCACCAATGGACAGTGAGTAGAGAGTTTACAAATCATCAAACCAACGCTCTGGCTTTGGTTAACTTAACCAGCATCATCCACCCAGTAACGAATATAAGACTCACCCAAGTAAGCAACAAAAATAGCAGCTTTCTTCTCTAGAAATCTAGATCGTCAATGACATTTCACTTATCCCACGTTTACAAGTAACTGGACACTATTTTATAATGCATAAAAATGGAGTTACTGGTGTTGTATTTCATGCAACTGCCAAAATTACTTAACGCTCTTAATGTTATCCAAACCACCCTCTAGTGACAATCTTAATGATGTTAATAAATAAGTAATCCAGAACTAGATCATTTTTCAGAGTCACTAGATCCAAAGGGCATTCTGGCTGTCTAGACAGTATCACAATCAGAAATTAGCATATTTATGTGTTGGTGGTACAGTTGTTAAAGCATTCAGCTGCTAACCAAAAAGTCAGTGGTTCAAACCCACTAGCCACTCCACTCTGAGGGACAGAGATGAGGCAGTCTGCTTCCACAAAGATTTACAGCCTTGGAAACCCTATGAGGCAGTTCTACTCTGTCCTATAAGGTCACTAGGAGTTGGAATTGACTTGATGGCAGTGGGTTTTAGTTTTTATACAGCTAACCTCCCTTGCCAATGCGATATAAACTCCATGAGGGCAGGGACCACTGCTGTATTCTCCCTCTCCCGCCTAGCACCCAGTAAAAGCCAAGAAACATTCGTCAAACCAAGGGATGTTATTTCTTTATGAAAATGCATCATGTCTTTGAAAGCTTCCAGCTGCCACACCTCAAAGACTACAAGATGAGAACAAGAGGCAATTCTTCCTCTACTGGGGTATTTCTCCACTGAACATGAGCACATGAGTCCGAGTTTCCTATGGTTCCCACCTTTCCAATGAAAACAAATCTTATAATAAATGCCAGACATGTTTACTCTTACTTAAAGCTGGGGGTCGTGGGTGTATATATATAATATACATTCTCAAAAAGTTATACAGGCACTAAAGCTACTTTGTTGGAAAATATGTAGAAATAGAAATGTTTCAGACTTCAAGAAGGGAAGAAAAGCCAGTCACATGGTGTGTAAGATATGTTCCCAAAATAGTTTTAAAAAAGGACAACACATGTAGATACATTATATTTTAAAAATACACTCAAAATTTTAACTGTGATTATTTGTAAGTGGTGGATTTTTCTTTTTATTTTGTTCGCTCTTCCCTACTTAATCATTTTTCTACAGTAACCGTGCTACTTATCAAATCAGAGAAAATGTCAATAAGCCTTTTGTTAAAAAAAAAAAGTAATATATTTGTAAATGAGATAGGTCTCTGCCGCTAGAGCTTTGAAAAAATAAATTACAGCTACGTTGATACAATAGGCACTCACGGTGGTATGTGCTTACAGTATACATACACACATATACACGTGCCCCCTGAGTATATGTGTTTGAAGACATATATACATGTGTCCCCTGGGTATACATGTCTAAAGCAATATAGCAACATTTTAGGGGATTCTGTGTGTGTGTGTGTGTGTGTTTTTTGTATGTATGTATTTTTTGAGAAGAGATTGTTATAGGAGTCTTGAGGAAGTTTTCTCTCTCAGCTTGAAGCAACATGGTTTCACATTTCTGTGTTTTAACAGGAGATTATATTCTAAGATGCTCAATTACTTTGAATAGGTGTGACATTCCAGGCTGATGGGTATTCATACCTGTCAACAGCTGTAAATTAGCATTTCAAAACCCTTCTAAAGTGCCCTACGAGTTTGATGTGAGCATTCGGCACCTCGCAGAAAAGCAAACGTTGAGTGCAAATCAGGGTGAAAGGCTTTCCGATAGGGAATAGCAGTCAAAAGGAATGTTAGAGACCCAGGTGCCAAATACAACTTCAGAGACATGTCCGTCCAAAATTACCACGTCAGGGATCAGGGATACAAACCCTTACCTTAAATTTTTAATTGGGTACTTAGAGGGGTAATAAATATACTTGGGAGGAAAAGCTTTAGGGTGAAGTGGGACAATGGATAATATTACTCATCAAGGTTTTTTCCTCCTTTCTTGTTGTCAGGTAGTGTCCAGTCGGTTTGGACTCATCACAACCTTAGTTACAACAGAAGGAAACACTGCCTGGTCCTGTGGCATCCTCACTCTCGTTGTTATACTGGGGACCATCTTAGCCGCTGTACCGATCCATCCTTTTGAGGTCTTCCTCTTATCCACTGATCCTCTGCTTTCCCAAGCATGGCATACTTCTCCAGCACTGGTCCCTTCTGACCACATGACCAAAGTACATGAGATAGAGTCTGGCTATTCTCACTTCTAAGGAGCATTCCAGCTGTACTTCTTCAAACACAGGTTTGTTCATTCTGGCTGTCCGTAGTATTTTCGATATTCTTTGCCAACACCACAGTTCAAATGCATCAATTCTTCTTCTGTCTTCCTTATTCACTGTCCAACTTTCACATGCCATGGCTTGGGTCAGGCACATCTTAGACTTCAAAATGACCTTTTTGCTCTTTAACACTTTAAAGAGGTCTTTGCAGCAGATTTGCCCAGTGCAACATGACAATGTCTGCTTTCTTGACTGCTGCTTCGATGGATGTTGATTGAAGATTCAAGTAAAATTAAATCCCTGACAACTTCAATCTTGTCTCCATTTATGGTGATGTTACTTACTGGTCCAGTTGTATGGATTTTTTTGATTTTTGTTTTCTTTATGTTGAGGTATAATCCATACCGAAGGCTGTAGTCTTTGACCTTCAACACTAAGTGCTTCAAGTCACCCTCACTTTCAGCAAGTAAAAGACTGTGCCATCTGCATATTGCAGTTTGTTAATGAGTCTTTTGCCCCTTAGCATCACTTTTTTTTTAAGTACCTTCCCTCTCTTGGTGCAGTGATTAAGGCATCGGGCTGCTAAACAAAAGGTCGGCAGTTCAATCCAGCTGCTCCCACAGGAGCAAGATATGGGAGTCTGCTACCATAAAGATTCATAGTTTGGAAACCCTATGGTGCAGTTCTAATCTGTGCTATAAGGTTGCTATGAGTCAGAATTGACATGAAGGCGGTGGATTTGGTTGTGTTCCCGTGTTCTTATTCCTACAAGGCTACAGCTAAAAATAGGTGGTAATGGGGGGGGGGGACGAGGATGAGGTTCAGAACAATTACATAAATGCTTATTTCAACTCAAAACATTCCCTTGAAAATGTAACTTTCACATAAAATGGAATCAGATAGTTTTAACTGCTCAAGAAACAATACAAGGCAACCAAGAGCTTCACATATCAAAAAGACTCTTAGACAATGCCTAAGAGGATTGGAAAGAAATCTCTGAAACATGTCATCCCTTCAAACACATGTGAAAAAAATATCTTGAAAATTCCACAGGAAAATACACATTCATTTTACAAATAAACTTTGAAGTTCAAAAATTAAAGAGAAAAAGCTGCTTCCCTGTTTTGTACTAAACACTGTTTCAGTTGTGGAAGAAAAAGAATTCATCAGTCTTTCAAACCAAAAACCAAACCAAACTCATTGCCACTGAATTGATTCTGAAGCACAGGGACTCCCACTGGGTTTCTGAGGCTATACATCTTTACAGCAGTAGATCACCCCATCTTCCTTCCAGGGAGCAGCTGGTAGGTTATGAACTACTGACCTTCTGGTTGGCAGCCAAATGCCTTATCCACTATGCCACCAGAGCTTCTTAGTATTTCAAAACCAAAAAAAAAAAACCAAACTCACTCCTGTTGAGTTGATCCGACTCACAGTGACTCCCCCCCCTTGGGTTTCCAAGGCGGTATCTGTACAGAAGTAGATTGCTCAGTCCTCCTACCAAGGAGTGGCTGGTGGGTTTGAACCACTGGCCTTCTGGTTAACAGTCAAAATGCCTGAGGCACTATACCACCACAGCTCCTTAGTATTTCAAACTACCTCCCAAACCAATTGAATCAGAATTTCTAGGAAGGGAGAGTCCAGGCATTGGTAGTTTTTAAACCTCTCCGGTGATTCTGATGTGTGGCCGGAGCAGGGAAGGGCTGTCCTAGAGCCTTTCCACTCAGCGGGAGGCCTTGAGCCAGGAGCATGCCCTCCGCACCACCCTGGACGGACAAGCAGACTCTCAGCTCCTCTGCTCCAACCCTGCTGAAGCAGAAACTGCATTAACAAGAGCCCCAAGGGCCCTGAAGGAGCTTTCCCAGGGGTGTGCCTCCAAGCTGAATCCTGAAATACTGAAAAGCTCCCGAAGGGAAATGAGAAATACAAAAACGTAGGTATGCTGCATAGAGGTCCAAAGCGACCGAAATAAAGACCCAAGGGGCAGAGGTGTATCTACGGAAAACAGCACTTATGGCAGTTAAGTTTTAAACTGCTGAATAATCTCTCCTAACTGGAGACGGAACCTTGGGAGGATGGGGCAATCTACTTCCACAGTGATACTGCCTCGGAAACCCAAGGAGGGGTCGCTATGAGTCGAGTTCGACTCGACGGCACATAACAACAACTGGAGATGGAAATTGCATGGAGAAGACAAACTGCTCATCGGCAGCCCCCTCAAGAAGCACCCAGGGCATGGGCCACACCTGCCACATCCCAGACATGCCTGTGTTGAGGGGGTATGGCAACTCGTTCAAGAGAGCCAGATCCTAGTCCACGAGAGAGAAAGAGGAGAACGTGTGTGAGTATGTGTACGAGTGTAGGAGGGAGAAGGTGCAAGATGGCAGAAGGAGGGGGAGTTGAAGGAAGGAATGGAGAGATTCGACCTGGGACTACATCTTGCTGAACTATGTAAGCCATACTATCTGGTAGCGTAGTGGCTAAGGCACTTGACTGCTAACCAGAAGGCTGGCGATTCAAACCACCAGCCACTCCTCGGAAGGAAGGTTGGGCAATCTACTTCTGTAGTGATACCACCTCGGAAACCCAAGGAGGGGTTGCTATGAGTCGGGTCTGACTCAATGGCACATAACAACAACAACAACAGAGGGTAGACATGTATTAACGTGGGTGAAAGGAAAGACAATATATAAGGAGGAGGTCAGCACAATATGACCAAGACAAAGGAAGACACTGAGAGGTGAACAAGAGTTACAGACAACAAAGGTAAATACTATTACACACAGAACCTGCCACAACAGTAATAACAAACAATAACCTACGAGTAGCTACATAGGCAGACATGCGAGCTGAACGGGTATGGGAAGGCAAATAGGACTACACCTCTGAGCACATGTACATCTGGCAGAAGATACTTCTATATACCTATTTGTATATGCAAGGGGCTCTGGTGGCGTAGTGCCTAAGGCATTTGACTGCTAACCAGAAGGCTGGCGGTTCAAACCCACCAGCCACTCCTCGGAAGGAAGGTTGGGCAATCCTACTTCCGTAGTGATACTGCCTCGGAAACCCAAGGAGGGGTCGCTATGAGTCGGGGCTGACTCCACGGCAAATAACAACAACAACAACAACATCTGTATGCGCAAGGAGCTCTGGTAGCATAGTGCCTAAGGCATTTGACTACTAATCAGAAAGTTGGCGGTTCAAACCCACCAGCCGATCTGTGGAAGGAAGACTGGGCAACCTACTTCCATAAAGATCTACCACCTCAGAAACCCAACAGTGGTCTCTATGAGTTGGAATCAACTCCATGGCAGTGAGTTTGGTTTTCTGGTATTTGTATGTGCTACAAATATATCCATAAATATAGCAGAGCAAATATGGGGCATAATTATGAAAACTTCCTAGCTATAACCAAACACCTTTGAGGGAATGAGTAACTGGGCTTGAGGGCTTAGGACCATAGTCTCAGGGGACATCTACATGAACTGGCACAGCATAGTTCACAAAGACAATGTCCTACACCTTACTGTGGTGAGTAGTGACTGGGGTCTTCAAAGCTAGAGAATAGCCATCTAAGATACAACTATTGGTCTCTCCCCATCCAGGGTAAAGAAGGATGAAGAAAATCAAAGACTTGAGGGAATAATTATCCAGAAAACTAACGGACCACATGAACCACGGCCTCCACTGCTTGGAGCCAGAGGAACTAGATGGTGTCCTGCTCCCACTTTCAATTGCTCTGATCAGGACCACAGAAAGTCTTTAACAGAATGGGAGAAAGAAGCAGAACAAAATTCAAAATCGTAAAAAAGACCAGACTCACTGGTCTGACATACTGGTAGAACCCCCAAGGCTGTGGTCCTTGGACACCCTTCAAACACGGAACTGAATCCAACTCCAGGGGTCACCTTTCAGCCAAACAACAGAGAGGCCTATGAACTGAACAGTAACACTAGTGAGGAACACACTCCTGAGAACAATGAACCACAGAAGGCAAAAATTGCAGCGTCTGTCCCAAACAAAGCTCAGAAGGCAGGAAGGGGCAGGAAAGAAGGATGGATGGATACAGGGAACCCAGGAAGGAAGTGGGAAGAGGACTGTTATATTGAGGAAATTGCAACTAATACTATGAAATGAAATGTATCTAAATTGTTGAATGGACTAATTTACTCCATAAACTTTCACCCAAACCACACACACACACAAATACAGTTCCAGTCGAGTTGACTCTGAATCCTGCAAACCCTGTGTGTGTCAGAGTAGGGTTTTCAACAGCTGGTGCCATGCAGTGAATTACTTACTATGGCTCTTCCAGCCATGGTCTTTGTGAATCCCACCAGATGACTGGTGGGACTATGCAAATATCTTCTGTGGGCTTGTGGCCCTTAAAGAAGGGGACTGGCTAGCTTGTGAATAATGAAAATAAGGTACATGACATCTTTGTGGGGGTGGGACCATGGAAATAAGGGAAGCTAATGTGGGGACTGATCAGTTTTGCCTTCGGCTAGGCTTCAAATGGGCCATCTCAGAGCCAGAAAGGGGGATCTCAGTGTCATCAAGAGAGAAGAGCTGGGAGTGAAGATGTCCTTGGACTCCAAGTCCCTGGGCTGGACCTGCTTGGCTGAGAGATGGCAGAGAGGCAGTAGCAGCAGAGGCAGCAAAACCAAGAAACGAGCACAAGACAGAGCAACAGACTTGCGGGCCCATGAAGCCAGAAAGCGCAGTGCCTTCAGGCAGGAGGCGTGCTGACGAAGTAAGGTACACCTATCCGCAGAGCTAAAAGATCTTTGTAACACTTGTCAGTGGAGGGCAGAGGCCAGGCCGAGAGGCTGGGGGCCAAGGCGAGGCCCGACTGCAGACATGGCCAAGTGGAGACTGTCTTGATTGAAGAACCATATCGGGTTGGTATCAGAATTGGTTTAAAAAAAAAAAAAAAAGGTTGGATAGTGGAGGTATGTCTGAGCTCTGCCTCTTAGGAATCAGCCTTGGGCTGCTGATCATGCTCCTCTCTCTCCGCCTTGTGAAGTTAGAGGAGGTCAGATGCGGCCCCCACGCCCTTTTGACAAGTGGCTCCTCAGAAGGACTCAACCCTCCAACCTTTCCCTTACCAGCAGAGCCCAATGAGTACATGCGCAGTTTGCCTCTCCCAGGGGAAAGCACTCATCAGCTATGGCGGTCACTGAGTACATGCGCAGTTTACCTCTCCCAGGGGAAAGCACTGATCACCTATTGTGGTGGCTGAGGTCCTATCTGTTCTGTGGTGGTTGTGATGCATCCTGGTCTCTCCTGCTAAATTTCAGCAACCGAAAGGCGGAGCTTCTGCACCTCGGTAACCTCCCTAGAGCACAGCACTGTGCAAGGTACTCAGTAAAAATGTAACCAGTGAGTGAAAGACGGCTATGTCATGGGAGCCCAAATATAATAAATAACGGTTGGTTTGGAATCTGCACCTGTGTGGGAAGCCTCCGAACACTTCTGCGGCTGGTGCTTCTGTTTTCTCAGCCTGTCAAAGAGAGCAGCTGCCTCATTCCCTCCGTGACCTCTTCTCATTCATCGAACCAGGAAATGGCTGTGATTTTTGCCCCCACATGGACTCTCTCAGCATTTCATAGCCCCCTAAACCCTCAAATGTAAATATGGTAACATTCCATGTAAAAAATTTATTGCACTGAATTTTTATAAAATAAAAGTAACAAAAAGATATTAAAGGCATCTGGTTATATGAATAAATAGAGATGTTTTATTACCTAAATTTACCTGTGGAAATGTAAAAGTGATACACATTGGTATATTTTTCTTTTAGCATTTCAATCTTGAATTCATAGGATAAATATTCAATTTCTGATTTTCCAGAAAATCCACTCTGACAGATCCTAAAACCATTCTGAAAAGTGGAATTTTTACTCTCTTTATTTTTCATTTTACAGTGAATGTATTAATATTTAATATCCATGATACACATGAAATTGTATTTACATTGTAACTTTAAGGGATTATGTTTCTCTGGTTGGTACTACCTTAAGAGTGTAATGTAAAAAAAATTTTAATTAAGCAATTTTACATAGAAATTCAGATTTCTGGATTTCCTTGAAAAATCATAAAAGACAGTGTTACTGAGCCCTAGTTGCTACAACCATCTGTGGCTGACCCCTTGTAAGAGGGCGTGAGCTCTCTCATTCAACACCTCTCCACTACAAAGTGTCACTTGTTTCTGTACATGCCCAACTTTTGCAGGTATTTGGCTCCCTGTGGTGAACACAAAGAAGAAGGCATGGTTCCCTTACTAAAGAAATTTATATTCAAGTATTTTTTTTTAATAAACTGAAGAGTAAAATATGTATCATTAGCACAGAGAGAAAATAGAGTATTAGGCACAATAAGACACAACACCTAAATGGTGCTAAAGGAAGACTGGAAGCAGTGAGGACATCAGTGTGGGCAAATGCTAATAGGCAGGAAGTCCAGCCATGTTTGGGGAGGCAGAGAGGCTGGTGGTTCAGTGGTAGAATTCTTGCCTCCCATGAAAAAGATCCAGCTTTGATTCCCGGCCAACGCAGCTCATATAGTCCCCTTCGTCAGCAGAGGGTTGCGTGCTGCTTTGATGCTGAACAGGTTTCAGTGGCGCTTCCAGACTAAGCTGGACTAGAAACAAAACGTCTGCCGATCTATTTCCAACACTCAGCCAGACAAAACCCTATGGGGATCACAACCATGTGATCTACACCCTATCATGTGATTGGCACAGGCCCAGGCAGCATTTTGCTGTACTGGTCATGGGTTGTCGGGATGCAAGACTGACTCAACGGCTGCTAACAACAACGTGTCTGGAGGAGTGGACATGAACTGCTCTGGCTGGAACGGAAAGTTTCCACAGTGGCACAGGAACGAGTGGAAGGTTTCCACAGGGGCGTAGGAATAAGGCAGATAAGACCATGGGTAGAGAGACTGCGAGGCCCTTGGATCCAGAGCAGGAGAGTGTAGGGCGTGGGCTATGTTCTGGGGCAGGCAGGAACTCGGGAACATTTACTGTGATGGGCCTGGCAAAATGAGAGCGGTGTTTCAGAACCGTTAAGGTGGCAGCCCTATCTAAGATGCACAGGAGAGAAGTGGGCGAAGGCAGACGGGGAGATGGAGGGACCCAGCAGGAAGCCACAGCTGTCGCCGACATGGCCCGCATGAGCGGTGACAGAGTACAGAAGGGAGAGACCTGAGTGTGTGAGAATTCCTGTGGCCTGATGGGCAATAATGAAGGAAGAGGCAGAGGAAGGACTCAAATGTGAAAGACACTGTCCAGCTTGAGCCACTGGAAGAATGGTGGCAACTAAACACAAATAAGAGAGTGAAATCAGCTCTTTGTTCTGGTTTCACGTATACACGGGTATGTGCATGTGCACATGTGTTTACAGCAGTGGGCAGGGGGCTAAATGATGAATTTGGTTGTAGACATGTCTAGCACCACGAAACAATGATCCCAAGGAAGGTGTGTGGGCCCAGAGCACATTCAGATGAGAGGTGCAAGTGGGGCAGGCACAGAGCTGTGGGGACAACTGGAACTGAGGGCTGGAGAAGACCCCTGAGAAAGAAAAGCAGACACCCGAAGACGATAGGTACCACAAAACCCAGACACATCTCTACCCCATCTCAAGAAACAGCAAGAGATTTCATTCTTCAACACGTAGCCGTAGAAACCAAACCAAACTGTTGCCCTAGATACTCCCAACAAGTCCAACTGTTTCACTTAGCCTTTGGAATGATGGATGGGGCTCAGTTTACCCACAGACAGTAAAACTTGATAAAAGGGGTTCATTGCAGCTGTTGTTCCCACTGTGAGGGATAAAGAGCCAGAACAAAGTCATGACGAATCTAGGACTATTCAAACAGCCAAGCTGACCATTGTAACTAAGTGTCTTCCCTCTTAAAACAAAACACAACATACTTTTAGCCATATTCCTGCTTCTCAGAGCCTCTCATATAAAGTATCCAAAAGTGAACGATGCCTAAATAATCCTAGACCCTAAAGAGGCCTTTATTCATCAATTTCTGACTGGTTCTCAAGCACCCTCTTTCCATACCCTTCCCACTTCTTCATAACTGAGCTGTAAATTCTGCCATCTGATTGGGGTGGCAGCAATGGTGGAGATGGTTGTCAGCCCAAGGGTGGGGAGGTGGAGCGGAGTTTCCATCTGGGACAAGACAAGCACGCTCACTGGCAAGGGCTGCCTCCAGATTTGTCACAGCCTGCTCCTGTTCAGACTCACCCCGCCACCCTCACCCCTCCTCATGCTCCCTCGGCCTCCCCATCTCCTCCCCATCTGCCGCATCAGGCCTCCCTGCCGCCACTGCCTTCTCCTGGCTGTGCTCACCACTGCACTGGGGACAAGGTGTTTCCACACCTTCTATCATTTTGGTTTGGGTGCTTTTTTAAAAAAAAAAAAATCAGGTTAATCAATGAATAGAATTTAAAAGCTATTTTTTACTCAGGTTCCTTTAAGTTTGTAAAAAGTTTTTTTTTTTTTTTTTTAAAGAGGAGATAAACACATTACGTGAGCAACAATGAGTACATATTAACTGATTCATAGCATAACTGTGTAAGTTACATAATATGAAAATGACCACTCAATCTACCTTGCTCGTGGCCCACAGGTATAGGACCTATTGTGGGTCCTTTGGCTGCATAGGCACAGGACCTGTCCTGTACTTCCTTGTAGATTTCACCTTCTAAGCAAAGGGGACATTTCCCATTTGATTTGGGGATGGAGGAGTGAAGAGAGTGAAAGCTGTGCAAGATTTACTACCAAGACTCCTTTCCAAGACCACGGAGGCTCCAGATACAATACTGAGGCTGGACAGTATGTCTCGGACACTGAACTTCCTTCTTTCTTGTTCTCTCTGCAATCCCTAGTCCTGTTCTACCCCCAGGTACCCTGCTACCTCAGCCGTCTCCAGCCTGCCAAGATTCACAGTGTCACCTCCTCCAGGCTGCCTCCCACCCCACACACTTCCCTCAGGTCATAAAATCACTTTCCCATCAACATTCCCATTCCCCTTAACATGGATGATTTCCTGACAATTAAAAAAAAAAAAAAAAATTACTCTCCCCACCCCCCCACCAAACTGAACCTTTCCATCTGTTAGTAATTTGTCAGCTTACACCATGGATCATAACTTGGAAGCCAAGGAGGCAAGTCTGGTGTGCAGGTTTGTTTTGACCCAGGCAGTATTGTAAAATTGGCAAATTTCACATAAAATCAGGTTTTTCTTTCTTTAGAAACAGAAAGGTGGGGGGGAGCAGCGGCAGATCTGATAGCTCTGGCCCCCAGTTTTGTATCAACAATGAAAGGGGTGGAGAGCAAGCTTCCATCTGTAGATGATGGGTGGAAGCGCTCCAGTTCACAGAGTACCCATCACTCCCGACTGTCATATACCTGTCACTTCACAGGGCATCCACCACCCCTGACTGCCACATACTTGCTCTGCTTCTCTCATTTCTTCTCCTGACCAGCATTTGAATTTGTGGTCTCTAGCCTAAATGACTCTCCAAATAACAGTGTAAGTAAATAAATAATTTCACAGAGGTAGGGAAAAGAAAAGGAGCTCTGGTGGCGTAGTGCCTAGGCCATCTGACTGCTAATCAGAAGGCTCGTGGTTTAAACCCACCAACCACTCCTCAGAAGGAAGATTGGGCAATCTACCTCCGTAGTGATACCGCCTCGGAAACCCAAGGACGGGTCGCTATGAGTCGGATCCAACTTGACAGCAGTGAGTTTGGTTTCTGGTATAAAGAGAAAAGAAATACTTTGAGGTATGGGTCTGTTATGGACTGAATCATGTCCTCCAAAAATATGTGTTGTAAATCCTAACCTCTATGCCTGTGGTTATAATCCCATTTGGAAATGGGCTGACTGTGTTATGTTAATGAGGCAGGATTATTATAGGATATATCTTGAGTCGATCTCTTGATTTCTTTTGAGATATAAAAGAGATTAAACAAGCAAACAGAATAGAGATGGGGGTAGATAAATGCCAAGACACAGGAGATCTCCAAGGAACCAGGAAGTGGAAGCTGAAGAAACAAGGACTTTTCCCCAAAGCTGACACAGACGGAAAGCCTTCCCCTCTAGACGGTGTTCTGAATTCAGAGTCGTAGCCTCCCAAACTGAGAAAATAAATTTCTGTTTCAAAGCCCTCCCCTTGCGGTATTTCTGTTACAGCAGCGTCGGACAACTGAGACAGGGTCTTTTCTAGTTTTCTGCCGTACACCTGGCCATCTACAATGCCTAATCCAGAAACATCCATATTTTTCAGATGATTCAGGAAATCTTCTAAAAAATAAGTCACTGTTGGTCCCTTCACTATTAAGACAAAGAAAAGTAACCATGGTATATGAAGCAGATTCCGTGCGGGAACATGGGGCACTCCTGGCAGAGGGCCTCTTCTTGCCTTTCAGTCCCTCTCTTCTCTGCCTTCTTTACCCTGCCCCCTTAAATTTCCTTTCTGTCACCTCTCTTTTTCTCCTCCCCATCTCTCTCTCCTTGACTCAACCATTTAATTACCATAGGAGCACACATCTTTCAGAAGTCTGCCTATCCGTTCCACTTAACCTCAATCCTCAATACTCTGGCATCTTAGTGTGTCATGGAAAATTAAGAACTTTTGAGAGGTTCCATGGAAAGAAATGGGTCAGCAAGCAATGACCACAAACCACTAACACTAGTCACATCTGGTCACTGCTCTTTACAAAACTCAAAAATGGTATCAAACAGTCAGTTGGGGGGCCTTCTAGCCTATGCAGGCCTAAGGGTTGACTTCACATGCATCCAAATATTTTGGGGAAAAGAAAATGAACTTAGAAACCAGGAGGCCAGGAAGTGAACAGACTTCTTAGAATTCCCAACTTGCTGACTGGCGATAGTAACATCCTAAGAACAACCATATTGAGTCAGACGTCATGTTCCTCTCTTGCCAGTTTTACAGTGGTGACATAGAGGGACACATTGCAATGCCTCTTCTTTCAGTAGCTTCAGAGGTTAGATGTGCCCCAACTTTCCCTAGTTTACTTTAATAACCCATTATCATTCTATATGAAAAAAAAAGAAAAGAAAAACCAAACCCACTGCCGTCGAGTCAGATCCGACTCATAGTGACCCCTCTTTGGGTTTCCAAGTCCGTATCACTATGGAAGTTGATTGCTCAACCTTCCTTCAGAGAAATGGATGGTGGATTTGAACCACCAGCCTTCTGGTTAGCAGGCAAATGCCTTAGGCACTACGCCTCCAGAGCTCCTATTCTAATATGAAGTGGTTCTTAATCTTTTGAGATTAAGTATCCTACTCTGTAGGATAGAGTAGAACTGTCCCCATAGGGTTTCCAAGGCTATAAATTTTTATGGAAGCAGACTGCCTCATCTTTCTCCCATGGAGCAGCTGCTGGGTTTGAACTACCAACCTTTTGTTTAGCAGATGAATGCTTTAACCACTTCGCCACCAGAGTGCCTTAGGAAACTCCCAGCCTCCACAAATTTCCTGTGCTGCCTCAAGCCAAAGGAAAATCACTCTTTATGAAAATCAATCTTTGCTTTTAATGGAGCAGTGCTCTGTGTAAAAGCCTTTTCTCCATTTTTCTTTTATTGTGGTAACATACATATGATAAAATTTATCATTTTAACCATTTTAAAGTGGACAATTTCATGGCATTAAGTAAATTTGCAATGTTGTACAACCATCACCACTATCTTGTTCTAGAACTTTTTCATCACCCCAAAGAGAAATTCCATGCCCATAAAGCAGTCACTCCCCACTTCCCCCAGCCCCTGGCAACCACTAATCTGCCTTCTGTCTCTGTGGATCGGCCCATTCTGAACATTCCATATAAATGGAATCATACACTATGTGGCCTTTTGTAGCTGGTTCTTTCCCTCAGCATAATGTTTTCAAGGTTCATTCACGCTGTAGCATGTATCATTACTTCATTCCTTTTTACTGCCAAATAATATGCCATTGTATGGTGTGTGTAGAAGCTTTTAAGAAAACAAATAATGGTAACTGGGTAGGATATGGCTTATATGCTACAAAGCTTAAGGAATTTATCTGATGTGACAAGTGGTATTCTGTTCTTATTTGTCCCAATCATCTCAATACTGTCAAATATGGAGAACAAATCCAAGTATACCCTATCAAACCATTCATAATTTGATCAATTGTCCATTCTTGTTCAAATGTCATCTCTCTAGATTGACAAGTCCTTAAAAATGAAAAGTGTAAAGACTGAAAATCATCTACACTATTCCAGTTGCCTTTCACATAAATTCAATTCAAAGCCAATCATTTTGCTGGTTTCTGGGGATCAGAGTGAAAAGATACTGTTACTGCCCTCGAGAAGCGCAAGGTCTAGTGAGAAGATAGACAATTTCACCACAATGTGACCACTTTCAGTATGGACGTCTACATTGTCAGCACTCAAGTTCACAAAGCACTCCACGGAGGAAGCACATTCATTTAACACAAAGACTGAAATGTGCTGGTTTCTTACCTTCTTGATGACCAAGGTCTTTTGGGAAAAGCCTACAATGGGACCAATGTTTCTTTCTTGAATGGCTAAAGCCTTATGATCTTATAGGTGCAGTATCTATTATGTTTGGTATGGCAAATCTTGCTCACATTAAAATGCATTTGTCCTTAAAGATCTTCCTGAGATTTAAAATCAGATTTGAAAGAACTTCTTAGTATGGTACATCTAGACATTTCACTAGGTATTCATCTGTCTACTGGGATAGCTTACATGTTACTATGAAACTGAAAGCTATGCCACTGGCATTTCAAATACCAGCAGGGTCGCACATGGTAGATGGGGTTCAGTGGAATTTCCATACTAAGACAGACTAGGAAGAAAGGGCTGGAATTTTTTTTTTCTGAAAATGAGCTAATGAAAACCTTATGGACCACAACAGAATATTGTCTCATACAGTGTATGCAAAATACACAGTGGCCAGAAACAACGGAGTCATGCACACCAACGACTATGAAGACGGTGCAGGACCAGGAAACCCTCTGTCCTGTTGTACACGCGACCTTCATGGGTCGATGGCAACTAACCGCAACATGTGAAAACATGAACAAAGACACAATGCACAAAACTTCACTGCCCATCTAGCTGTCCTTTATCTACAGCTTTTTATTTTAAAAAATTCCAAACCCCCATAGAAAAAGTAATACAATGAGTACCTATATCCCCTTCATGAGATTCACCAACTGACATTCTGCCGTATTTGCTTTCTCTATGTGCCTACATGTGTGTATGTTTTGCTAAAACTTTTAAAAGTAAGCTGCAAACAAACATCCTAAAAACTCCACCATGCAGCACGAAGTCTTGAGCTCTTAAGAACAAGGACTTTCTCCAACAAAATCACAACACCATTGTTATATCCAAGAATTTTAACACAGATAGAATACTACCTAATATAGTTCGTAATAAAATTCTCTCATTATTTTAATGATGTAATTTTAGCTCTGTTTTTTAAAATCTAGAATCCAATCAAAATCACAAATTGCATTTAGTTGTCATATCTTTTCAGTTTCCCTTAATCCAGAACAGTCCTTCCATTTTTCCCCTTTCTTTCATGACACTAACATTTTGAAAGGGGACAGGATGTTGTCTTACAGACTGCCCCTTATTCTGAATTACTCTTCCTGTTTGTCTTCATTAGATTTGGGGAGTCCTTGGATGGTACAAATGGTTAATGCAGTCAACTGCTAACTGAGGCTGGAGGCTCAAGTCTAGGCAGAAGCACCTTAGAAGAAAGGATTGATGATCTACTTCCAAAAAATCAGCGATTGAAAATCCTACGCTATACAGTTCTGCTCTGACATACATGGGGCCCCCATGACTTGGAAGCAGCTCAGTGCCAGTTGGAGGGGGAGGCTGACTAGATTGAAGCTAACTTTTTTGGCATAAATACTATGTAGGTGATGCTATGTTACTGCCACTGCATCACCTTTGGAACCACATAATGCTAGGTTGTTACACTACTCTCACTGCCGTTGACTCAGATCTGACTCATATTGACGCCTCTTTGGGTTTCCAGGGTAGTATCACTACAGAAGTAGATTGCCCAATCTTCCTTACAAGGACTGGCTGGTGGATTTGAACCACCAGCCTTCTGGTTAGCAGTCAAATGCCTCAGGCACTACGCCACCAGAGCCCCTTGCATATACAAATAGGTATATAGAAGTATCTTCTACCAGATGTACGTGTGCTCAGAGGTGTAGTCCTATTTGCCTTCCCATACCTGTTCAGCTCGCATGTCTGCCTATGTAGCTACTCGTAGGTTATTGTTTGTTATTATTGTTGTGGCAGGTTCTGTGTGTAATAGTGTTTACCTTTGTTGTCTGTAACTCTTGTTCACCTCTCAGTGTCTTCCTTTGTCTTGGTCATATTGTGCTGAACTCCTCCCTATATATATATATCTTTCCTTTCACCCATGTTAATACATGTCTACCCTCTGTTGTTGTTGTTGTTGTTGTTATGTGCCATCGAGTCGGACCCGACTCATAGCAACCCCTCCTTGGGTTTCCGAGGTGGTATCACTACAGAAGTAGATTGCCCAACCTTCCTTCCCAGGAGTGGCTAGTGAGTTTGAACTGCCAGCCTTCTGGTTAGCAATCAAGTACCTTAGGCACTATGCTACCAGAGCTCCCACCAGAGTTCTTAGTGATGCTAAATTCCATCAGTAAGAGTATTGTTATGGATTGAATTGTGACCCAAAATTATGTGTTATAAACTCTAACCCCTATACCTCTGGTTATAACCCCATTTGAGAATGGATTTCCTGTGTTATGTTAATGAAGCAGTATTAGTGTACGGTGTGTCTGAAGTCAATCTCTTTGAAGATATAAAAGCAAAGACGAAGAAAGAGAGATGCCAAGCCACGTGAAGATCGCTGAGGAACAGAAGCTGAAAAGAGACAAGGACCATCCTGCAGAGCTGACAGAGAGAAAGCCTTCCCCCAGAGCTGGTATTTGTATTATAGTGATAATGAGGTGCTAATTAATCAAATTATGTGATATAACTATAAGGAAGATAGGAGCTCTGGTGGCTTAGTGCCTAAGGCATTTGACTGCTAACCAGAAGCAAATGACTGGTTTGAACCGCCAGCCACTCCTCAGAAGGAAGGTTGGGCAATCTATTTCTGCAGAGATACCACTTCAGAAACCCAAGGAGGGGTCGCTATGAGTCAGAATCAACTCAAAGGCAGTGAGTTTGGTTTTTTGTTTATTTGTTTTTTACCTTGATTACTGGCAAGAAGAGCCTTTTCCCATCCTTACTCCCACCTCTGTTGAGTCTCGCTGTGGATTCATGGATGTATTTGTTAATTCCATGTTTATAACCCATTACCATCATAATTTTTTTTATTGCTCCAATTGCCCCACCTTTGACCAACTGGAGTTCCTTTAAGCCAGCTCCTGTGTTCTTTGGAGATGACCTCATACTCTGAGCATTTCCTTGATTTCTGACACAGGAAGTTCTAGACTTACCTTATATTTCCCTGTGCTAGGCCTGGAATGGGAGCTCTGGTAGCATAGTGCCTATGGCACTTGACTGCTCACCAGAAGGCTGGTGGTTCAAACCCACCAGCCACTCCTCGGAAGGAAGGTTGGGCAATCCTACTTCCATAGTGATACTGCCTCGGAAACCCAAAGAGGGGTCGCTATGAGTCAGGGCCGACTCGACAGCAAACAACAAGAAGGCCTGGAATCAGTTTTTCTGCAAGCAGCCTTGGTTCCATTTTGTGGTGAATAGCATTTAGAAACCAAGATCTGGGTGCTAACTACACTCACTGCTGCTGCAGTATCATTGCCTCTAGTTTCTTTCAGCGGTTAAAGGCAGGAAACTTATTATTATTTTTAAATCATAAGTCCATAATGGTACTTCTAACTCAAATCTAACATTATGCTATGGACTGAATTGTGTCCCTCAAAAAGATATGTTACGGTCCTAACCCCGGTGGTACCTGTAAATATGACCTTGTTTAGAAATGGGGTCTTTGAAGATGTTATCAGCTAAGTTAACATGACTTCACACTGGACTGTGCTGGGTCCTAATCCAATCTGGGTGGTGTTCTATCAAAGAAGAGACACTGACAAACAGGCACAGGAAGGACAGCCACGTGAAGACGGGTCTATAAATTGAGGAATGCCTTGGGGCTACCAGAAGCCAGGAAAGACGAGAAAAGACCTTCCCTGTAGACTTCAGGGAGCACAACTGGGCCAACAGGTAATTTGGACTCCTAGCATCCTGAACAGGAGCTCTGGTAGCATAGCACCTAAGGCACTTGACTGCTAACTAGAAGGCTGGAGGTTCAAACATACCAGCCACTCCTTGGAAGGAAGGTTGGGCAATCTACTTCCATAGTGATACCGCCTCGGAAACCCAAGGAGGTCTCGCTATGAGTTGAGTCCGACTCGATGGCACATAACAACAACAACAGCATCCTGAACTGTGAGACAATAAATTTTTGTTGTTATAAGTCACCTAGTTTGTGGTATTTTCTTATGGGAGCCCTAAGAAACTAATACATACCATTAAATTTCTTTCTTAATTTCCTATTTGTATCCCCCTGGTTCCCCATAGAATCAATATAATAGAATCACTCCTATAAATACACAAAGTAGTTTCAGAATTTCTCTACTAATACCACTCCCAACAACAAATCTACTTAGTAAAGTTCTAAGTACATTTCTACAGTTCATTGTTCTTAGAATATATCCTAAGGCACTTGACTGCTAACCAGAAGGTTGGTGGTTCAAACCCCACCAGCCACTCCTCAGATGGAAGGTTGGGCAATCTACTTCCGTTGTGACACCACCTAGGAAACCCAAGGAGGGGTCGCTATGAGTAGGATCCAGCTCCACGGCAGTGAATTTGGTTTGGTTTTATTAAGTCAAATAACACACTATGTTTCCTTTTTTTTTTTTTTTTTCGGTATTACTTTTTGTTTTCCTGGAGTTAATAACTGCCTTACTTTTTCAATTGCTTAGAGTCCCTCCAACTAAATCTTCCCCAACCTCATACAGCAAAACTGTTTTCCCCGATCTTTATTCTGAAATGGTCTGTTGTTCTATCGCACAGTTGACATCCTGAGTCTTCCCACTGCTATCATCCTGGGTATTCCCTCATTTCTGGCATCCCAGTTCTTTTTTCTAGGGCTATTTCCTCATTGAAGGGAAGTACATCTGCCAATAGCTTCCCACAATACTCCACTGCCATCCAGTGTTTATGCTAGAGGCCATTCTGATTTCATATCCTTTAACGCCATCTGTTTTTGTTGTTATATTTTCTATCCCTTAGAAGCTTACTGGAACTTCTCTTTATCTGGATGTTCTGAAATTTCATTATGCTATGAAATTTATACTGGCCTTTTCTCATTTCTTAAGCTAGGAACCTAGTGGACTCTTTCAAAATGGTCACTCATGTCCTCCTTCAGTTCTAGGGAGAGTCTTACATTATTTTCTTTGACAATTTCCTCAGACCTGTTTTCTCAGGATGGCATTCCTATTATTTGGCTCTTGGACAGATCTCCTAATTTTTATATCCTTTCTTAGTCTTTTGGCTCTACTTTCTGGAAAACTTCCTCAACTTCATCTTCCAATCTCAGGTGGTGGCCAGTAGTTCTTTCTGGGTATCACTTTATTCATAGATCAATTCTCACAGTCCCTTCTTCACAAAGAGAGAGGAAGGAAATAACCAAGGGATTTAAGGCAATCAAATGGTAAGACACTAAGTCTATGTGCTGTACATTTGTACACAGAACTATTTAATATGTAGATGGCAGGTTAATTTGCCAAGCAATAGAAATGGCATCAATCCTTCCACTAGACCAATGTGACAGCACTGTTCCTTCTGTTAATGACAATCTATGATTTTGGGATATTTTGAAATTCATATTGCCTACCATGATTTGAAGAATGCTTTGAACCAAACACTCCTTTAGAACACACAGAGACCTTTTCCAGTGTAATAGTCCATGAAGAACCTGATGATTGCTGGGAAAATCAAAGGGTGATTTTCAATGAAATAGACACATCACAATGTACCCCATCTAAAGAACATGTCCCCACTGTTTGCCTATGTGACAGATATTACCTGTTGCCTCTCAGCTCTACCCCCGCCCTTTTCTACTTTGCTGTGATGCTAGGGCAGCGAGTCATCAAACTACTTTTCCCAGGCTCCCTTGCCAGCTGGCTTCCTGTTATGTTCTGCCAATACATGGTACTGGCAGAGGTTCAGAAAGCAAGAAGAGGGGTGAAGCTGTTCTTCCTCTCTTTCCCCATCTGCTTCTAGCAGTGTCTCTGGAAGTGTCTACATTCCCTCAGTGTTTCCAGCTTCAGCATGACAGCCTCTCCTTAGCAGTCCTAGAACCAGTTAAGACAGCTTCTCCTGTGGGCTGGTGACATCTTCTCATGGTCCCAGACTTAGCTCAGGAGCCCTCCTAGGTGGTTCCAGGAACGGCTGAGAGTGATCCCAGGAGTGCAGCAGTGAGTATGCTCCTGGGCTCTGGTAATACTCGCCTACATCTTTGTTCTCCTGGGTCTATGGGTGGCAGCTGCTTTACACAGTTACAATTTCTTCTTTACACACTCTCAGTCCTCCTAACGTGGTTGTAACAAGTTCTTTGTATTAAATTCCCTCTGGGTAAAATGCACTCACTCCTGACTTACCGACGTGGTTCAGTTCCAAAGATAAGGTCATTATGTGAAAATCAGGGTATGCAAAAATGGAGGATGACCACATCAGATCACAAGATGGTGGATGACTACATCATTACATAACTGCCAAACAAGTGAGAATCATGGCCCAACCAAGCTGACAATTTTAACCATCACAGCCAGCTCCACCTCTCACCTGGTTGTTCGTTACTGCCAGACATATGTTGTTAATGCACAAAATAGTCAGATAGTAGAGTTTTTACTTTCCTGTAAATGTGGAACGTTGGATAATGAGATAGTAAGTGAGGAGTAAGTGTACTTCGTATAAAAAAACAAACTCACTGGCATCGAGTCAATTCTAACTCATAGCGACCCCACCCTGAGTCTCCGAGGCAGATCTCTACAGAAGTAGATTACCCAGTCTTCCTTCTGAGGAGTGGCTGGTGGGTTTGAACTGCCAGCCTTCTGGTTAGCAGTCAAATGCCTTAAGTACTTACTATACCACCAGAGCTCCCACTTAGTATGGTTTCTCTTTTCCCAACTGGCCCCTGTCTGATAGGATCACCTTCAAGGATTTAAAAAAAAAGCCTCTAGAAGTTCCATTAGCAGAAAGAGCTATGGCACAAAGCCTCATCTATGGTCATGATTGCAAAACTATAATATGACGTTAGTTGTTTCATGGATAAAATCACTGTGTAATAAAGAATGGCCTTTGTCCCTGGTCCCTGGGAGGTAGCCTCTAAACCCATAGAATTTCCCAAGTGATTGGAATGTCTTCGTTACTCATAGTGGGTCTCTATGACCACACCTGATCATTTATGCTAACAGGGTGACTCATGATGGGCTCCTGGATAGTTTATGTTAAGGAAATGATTCAGTTTATGCCGAAAAGACTAACTATATGATTACAGACTTGGAGATTTGAGCCACATACCATCAGCTTCACCACAGAAATAGAAAAGGGCCTGGAGAGTGTGTTCAATCACATGGCCAATGATGTAATCATTAATGCCTATGCAATGACGCAGGGTGACATGTCCTGATGTCATGGGGAGACAGCCCTCCCAGACCTCACCCTAAGTGTTTCTCCCTTTGGCTAGTTCTGTATTATATCCTTTCGTTATAACAAAACTGTAATTGTAAGTATTGTACTTTCAGTGAGTACTGTGAATTGTTCCAATACATTATCAAACCTGAGTGGGTAGTGGGAATCCCTGAATTTGTAGCCAGATCATCAGAAGTGAGGTGGTCTAGGATTCCTTGGAGTAGTGGCTGGTGACTGAAGTCTTGGGCAGACTTAGAAGTCTGGAGGACTGTGATCCTAATCTGTGAAGTTTGGCCCAACTCTGGTAAGTAGGTGAAGAGGTCCTTTGAAGTCATAAATCTTTAGAAGATGGTAAAGGTACCCCAATGTGAACTAAATTAAAGAGGATATACATTTGTTTCTAAAATAAGTGGTTAAGTGAATCAAAACCTCTCCCCTTCCCCTTCATAAGTTGTGACTGATGCAAAACCAAGGAAAATGATTTGCATATTGCTAAGATGACAAAATACAAAAATGAAAAAGAAACATCTTTTAATGAAGTGACTAAACTCAATTGGGAAAAGGTTGCACCAGTCTTTAAATCAATTTTGCCAAAAGGCAACCATGCTACACCGTTCAGGTGTTAACTTACTATTGCCAGCACACTTTTAAAGCAGGTAATGTAAATGGCAAGAAAACAGATACTTAAGATATATTTTTTTAAAGTAAATTGTAGAGTATATCATAAAGATATTTGTTGTTGTTGTTGTTGTTGTTGTTATGTGCCGTCGAGTCGGCCCCGACTCATAGCGACCCCTCCTTGGGTTTCCGAGGCAGTATCACTATGGAAGTAGGATTGCCCAACCTTCCTTCCGAGGAGTGGCTGGTGGGTTTGAACCACCAGCCGTCTGGTTAGCAGGCAAGTGTCTTAGCCACTATGCTACCAGAGCTCCCTATAAAGATATTAGATAATAACATTTTAAAAACTGCATTTCTAGGACTATTTATATATTCTGATATATCCTGTAACACCCTTCCAGATGGCTGCATGCTCTCTGACACATCAAAGAGAAGAAGTGGCTGGCTGGGACAGACAAAACAAAACAGGATGGCAAGGCTTCATGCATGCTGGCCGAGAGGGTAGGAGAGGTGTGGGGCCTTTAAAAGGAATATTCTTGACTGAGATAAGAAATTGAGAAGATCTGTGAAGAGAGGAAGACTGAAGGTCTGAGAGAAAACAGACAAGAAGTGAAAGAAAAAGAAGATGACTTCTTTAAAAATAAAAGACCTTCTTTTGTAAAAGAAGGTTGCAGAGAAGAAAAGAAAGAGGAGAGAAAGGTAGAGTGTAGGAAAAGCAGGGGAGAAGTAACCTAAAGATGGCCGAAAGAAATGATGGCTACTTGACTAGCATATGCACAACAGTCCAGAGCTCACTGGCTGCTCAAGAATATGAGACACAGCTTAACAAATACTTATGTGAAGAAAAAACAGAGGTAGTTCCAAAACACTTTAAAAAAAAAAAGAAAAGAAAAGAAAAAAGAAGCAGAGTTGTAAAAACAGGCAAATTGGAATCCTCATCCGATGCTAATAGGAAAGTACAATGGAAACAGATAGGATAATCATTCTTTTTTGTTTTGTTCTGGAAACTGGAAGTTTAATCTTTCTAAGGAACAGAAAGTAAAAACGACAAACTCAGTGTCACAATAAAATATTCACACTCTTAACTCTCTGAAACCTGATTTATCCATATACAAATTGGAAGTCAGAGTAGCAAAATGAAATAAAAGGCATCCTTTATTTATCAAAGATATAAAGAATATGGTTTTTTTTTTTTAAAGTATATGTTAGTGAAATTATATAAAAAGTATAAAGTCAGAGAACTGATAATAAGAAGGGAAAAGTCACTGCAAATTAAATATTTTAGTCATAAAATTTTCCTTCCAGGTTTCAAAATAAATTGTCAGTATTTTGGATGTATATGTGTATATATATATATATATATTTGTTGTTGTTGTTGTTATGTGCTGTCAAGTCGGACCCAACTCATAGCGACCCCTCCTTGGGTTTCTGAGGCAGAATCAATGCGGAAGTAGATTGCCCCATCTTCCTTCCGAGGAGTGGTTGGTGGGTTTGAACCACCAGCCTTCTGGTTAGCAGTCAAGTGCCTTCGGCACTACGCTACCAGAGCTCCCAGATATAGATATAGATATAGATATAGATATAGATATAGATATAGATAGATAGATATAGATGTATATAAAAAAACCAAAGACACTGCCATGGAGTCAGATCTGACTCACAGCAACCCCTTCTTGGGTTTACGAGGCAGTATCACTATGGAAGTAGATTGCCCAACCTGCCTTCCAAGGAATGGCTGGTGGGTTAGAACCACCAACCTTCTGGTTAGCAGTCAAATGCCTTAGTCACTGCACCAAAAGAGCTCCATAATATATATATATGTATACACACACACACACACACACACACACATCAATCAGTGATCAGTTAACTGTGCTTTGCTAATATTAAGTGGCAAGAATGAGATACAGCAATAATAATCCTTAATTCATACACGGACAGGTGTTGGGGTGCTACTTCTCCCATAAGTAGGTATATAAATAATAGGCCGTGTATACTGTGAGTGGGAGCTCTGGTAGCATAGTG
>NW_006921917.1:1408615-1432028 GCF_000298275.1 Orycteropus afer afer
AATCCTACTTCCGTAGTGATACTGCCTTGGAAACCCAAGGAGGGGTCGCTATGAGTCGGGGCCGACTCGATGGCACATAACAACAACAACAACAACTGTGAGTATGCAAAACTTACTCTGTCCCAGGACTACTGAAGGTGCTTCTAAGCCCAGCCAGTATTTTCTGGCCCTGCAGGGCTGGGTGAAAGCAGGTGAATTAATTGGTGAACAAACATTACCAGAGAACATGCACAAACATGTACATCAGTAATATCATCACTCAAGGCCTATACGGTGTAATTATTACTCAACAGAAAGAGAAACCACTCCTAGAAATCACACATTATCTTTCCAAACCACACCAAGCAAAAGCAATAATCAAAAAATGATTCTACTTTGTGATCATCTCTGATCCTGTAATGATAACAAAAATGACTGCCTCATAACAGTTGATAAGAAGTGTGGTGGTGTCTGAGGTGGTCATGGTGATACCTCTGAAGCTGTCAGCCCATATCAATCACTTTCTATTAAATAAAGGCTTTCCAATTTTGTCTTCTCTCAGAGGCTTCATTTTTCCTGGATTAAGCTGAAGCATCAATATTTGAACTTACTACTCCTATTCCCATTCCCGAAATAAATACTGTTAGCAGAAAAATAGGCTTTCCCCAGTAAAACTCAAAGCAGACAACAGTGGTGGGTCATGTATAAAAAACACTTTGACTGCAAACATTTAACATGTACATTATACAAAGTTCATGAGCAACCAAAGGACATGGAGTATTTTAGGGTGCCAAGAGAAGTGGGGAGAAGTCCAAGTGTTATACAATTTATCCCGAGATGAAAATTAAGCAATTCCAAGATAGTCATCGAGGTATTCTCTTGTACGACACAAGCAGGTCCCCTATGAGTTTTACACTAGATAGTTTCACTACTCACTATCGTGGGACAGTGGTATTCAGTGATAGAACTCTCACCTTTCATGCAGGAGACCTGGGTTAGATAACTGGTCACTGTACTCCATGTGCAGCCACCTACCGTCTGTCAGGGAGGCCTGACTGTTGCTCTGGTGCTCAACAGGTTCCAGCAGAGCTTCCAGACTAAGACAGACGAGGAAGAAAGGCCTGGTGATCTACTTCTGAAAATCACCCAGTGAGAATCCTACGGCCCACAATGGCCTGCTCCTGTTGCGCATGGAGATGCCATGAGTTGGGGATTAACTGAACAACACTTACTACCGATTATCTCCATGATGGGAAAGAGCCACTTTTCTAAAATATTTCAGAATGTCTAGGGAGTTAAATAGTTTTAAATCAACTGAAAAGGTCATGCTTAAGTAATAACAGTAACTGAAGAAGAGGGTTCTGTCCTATTTATCTTTGCAATACTGATAGCTGGGCAGATGTTAGCTGCATTAATATACTAAAACCATAAGATGGGAATTAGAGTCTTTATAAATATTATCAAAGTTATAATCATGCACACTTTTCTGTGCCAAAAATGAGAGTTCTTTATTACCAGTTATTAATTTTTTATTGTAGTAATATACATATAAAATTTACCATCTTAATCATTTTTAAGTGTACAATTCAGTGGCATTAATTATAAGCATAATGCCATGTAACCATCACTACTATTTGTTTCCAAAACTTTTAACTCACTCCAAACAGAAACTCAGTACCCTTTAAACATTAACTTCTCATTCCCCTTTCCCCTTGCCCCAGGAAACCACTAATCTACTTTTTGTCTCTATGCATTTGCCTATTCATGTCACTTCATATGAGTGGGATCATACAATATTTGTCCTTTTGTGTCTGGCTTATTTCACTCAACCTAATGTTTTCAGGGTTCATCCATGTTGTACCATGTATCAGGACTTAATTTCTCTTCACGGTTGAGTAATAATACTCCATTGTATGGATATACCACATTTTGTTTATCCATTCTTCTATTGATGGACAGTTGGGTTGTTTCCATCTTTCGGCTGTTGTGAATAGTGCTGCAATGAACACTGGCGTTTAAGACTCCATTTGAGTCCCTGTTTTCCAGTCTTTTGAGTATATGTCAAGGAGTGGAATTGCTGGGTCATATGGTAATTCTATGTTTAACTTTTTGAGACCTGCCAAAATATTTTCCATAGTGCTGTTCCATTTTATATTCCCATCAGCAATGGACAAGGGTTCCAGTTTCTCATGTTATCATTTTTAACAGCCACATAAATGTCACAAGGCCAGAAATAATGTGATGAGGACTACAAAAAGGGCATGTGGACAGCACCTTCTGACCTCCTCTAACTTCATAACAGGAAGACAGAATTACAACCAATAGGCCAAGGCTTATTCCTATGAGGCCAGATATGCCACCAGCCTCCAACCTTTTTACTAACTCTGACACCAGCTGTCCCTCCCAAGGCACTCACTACTTCTCTGCTGGGTTCGATAATTCGTTGTAATGGCCACACAGAACTCACAGATAATACTGATGATTACAGGGTTTATCAGGGAAGCGACAAGGTACAATTCAGGTTCAGGAACATGCTCAGGATACAATTCTTCAGTCAGGCAGTCTTCCCTCTGCTGTGCCCTCAGGCTCGCCTCTCCGGCCCTTGGCCTCTTGGCCTGGCCTCTGTCCTGCTTGGGAAAGCATTACAAAGCTCTTTTAGCTCTGCCAATTGGTACACCGTTGGGCACCCCCTCCACCAGCAAGCCTCCTGCCCAAGGGCACTCAGCTTTCTTGCTGCATGGGCCAGCAGGCCCGCTGCTCTGTCTCCTGCCTCTTGGTTCCTCTCAGCTGTCTCTCAGCCAGGTGTCCCTCTCTACCAGGCGTCCCTCTCTGCCAGGCGTCTCTCTCTGCCAGGCATCTCTGCCAAGGAGGTTCAGTGCAGGGATCTCAGGTCCAAGGATGCACTCTACCTTCAGCTCTTCTCTCTTGATGGCAGTGCGATGCCCCTCTGTCTCTAGGAAGGCTAATTTTAAGCCTGGCAGAGTAACAAAACTAACCAATCCTAGCATCAGAGTTCCACACACCTTATTCACATGGTCTCACCCACTAATCTGACCAGAGTTAAAAAGACTATGGCTAGAAAAGCCTTACCAAGTAACTCACGGCACCACAAGAACAGAAAGTAATGAAAAAGGATGAGAGAGCTCTCGGAGAACAAACAGCCTAGCAGCTAACCAGGTAGATGCGAAATAGTGGTCTCAAAGTAGTAAACTACAGCTATGTTTTTATTAGTCCCACATGTTTGTTTTTAATAAGAATTTATTACCAACACTAAAAAATTGGGAAATTTTACTTAAAAATCCAGATTTCAGGCTTCTCTTAAAAAACAAAAACCAGATGACCTGGCATTTCTAGGCTATTATTTCCACTTGGCAAAATTCTGTTACTTACTCTAGTTTGCTACCAGAGAGAATCATAATTGCCTGTTTCATTCATAAAGGCTCCTGTCTAGTCTCTGAAGGCATCTGATGGGATGATGAGAGTTTTATACCTAGAAAAATTAGGAACCTGGAAAAAATAGGAAGCATGACAGAGGAAGTTTATTTTGGGATAAAGATAACATGCCCCCCACCCCCAAAACAAAAAAAAACACATAGAGAGGGAAAAGATGTTGGGAGCAGTCAGGAAAAACTGGCAGCTGATAAGAGACATGGACCTTGAGATTCAGGTGAAGTCTAACGTTAAGATGCAGAAGTGTTAGATCCCCACATAAAGGGAATAGGGGAAGACGTCTCAGAGAGTAGATGAAGTGGTTTCAAGAAAAACTGTCAAGAAACAAAGGGCAGAAGACTAAGATCTATTGTCTCAATGGAGTATTGTCTTCCACAGAGAAGAGGCAGAAGAAGAAAACCAAAGACATAAAGAAGACTAAGTTAGCCCCTAGGTTTCTCATGATTTTGTCCCAGCCTAACTCTACCTTCATTTTCAACACCTCTTCAGCAGGCACCCTTGATCTCAGGCAGACGGTTCTATTTCCTGTTTAAGAAAGCCTATGTTGTTTCCTGCCTAGTGCCTTCTTCCAACCTGTATTTCTCATCGTTTGAAATAAATTTCTCCTACTTGCTTTTGTTAAATGTCTATTCAACTTCTAAAATTAGTTCAAAGTTGTCCCAACCAGGTTGCTTCCATATGTTCTATTTATTAGCATCTCTATCACACTCTGCTGAGTTTGCTGTCTGAGTGCTCCACAGGTCAGGGGTCAGGGGCCAGGTAGTATTTGACACTTTATCCTCAGTGTCAACATATAGCGGTATTCCCTAAATAACAGAACAAAGGAAAGGAAGGAGCAAGCCCCTGGAATGGCAGGAGAGACTATGGGATAATGCTGTGTCACTACAGGAAGAAAAAATATTTTTGATGGAGACAACCACTTCCAATTCCAGAAGTTACTCAAGGAGAATGAAGAATGAAGAGAGGCACTGCATTTTTAGCAAAAATCCATCAGCAACTGTCCTAACTATCACAGAGTGGGAGATGTAGTTTCTCAGACATTATTAGAAAATAATTAGGCAGCATATATCAAAAGGCTTAACACCACTCACACCTGTGGCTAAATAAACCTACATGGGAAACATATCTGTAATGGACAACTGTTTTTTAATTTTTCGAACTGTCCAGATCCAAAACCTGCTTTCCATTTTGAGGGCACTTCATCACATTAACTTGACTACTAACCAGAAGGCTGGCGGTTCAAACCCACCAGCCACTCCTCGGAAGGAAGATGGGGCAATCTACCTCCGTAGTGATACTGCCTCAGAAACCCAAGGAGGGGTTGCTATGAGTCAGGTTCGACTCGACGGCATGTAACAACCACCACCACCACCATCACATTAAGTCCTACAGTGTGTCACCTCCCACTCAGGACCCCAAATGGCCAGACCTGGCCAATCAGGCACTGTCTCCTTTGACGGGAAGAGGAGGAGACGGAATTCATTCACACAGCAGAGGTGATGGTTCACTCAGCAACTCTGACCTCAGCTCCTCGACCAGGCTATTTCTGTCCAGAGACAGCTGCTTGTGCCCCTGCCCTCTAGCCTACTGATGATTCCCTGGGCCTCAAGTAACCATCAGGTCCCCACTCTCATAAGTCAGCCTCCAATTCTGGCACCTGGGCACATCCTAACCAATGTCCTATTTGAGAGAAAAAATATCCTAAACATGGAAAAGAGCTTTATTCAGGCAATGCAGCATTATTTATATAGAACAAAATGCAGGAGAGGGAAAGGGAGGGGAGGGGAGGGGAGGGGAAGGGAGGGGAGGAGAGTTTTTTATGGTTGGGGATGGTAATCGGGGTCGTGAAATCAAATGTTTATGAACTGTTGAATGTAAAACAAATCTGCTTTGCAAACTTGCACCCAAAACGCCATACAAACTAATGATAATCTGTCACCATGCCTCGCCCACCCCACCACGCTGAAATCATCAAGGTTAACTAAGTCTGTAGTGTATCCGTTCCACACTTCACTTCATGCTCTAACAAACATTTCCACACAGTACTTCATGTAGGTCTCTCTTTTCTTCCCTTCCTGCTTCCTTCCCTTGAAATGGGATCATACTATACACACTCTGCTTGATTTGGGTTTGATTTTTCACTCCCCACACCCAGAAGTTTCTTCTACTCATTCCTCACACTAGAGTCCCTCAGTGATGTAAATGGCTAATGCTCTTGGCTGCTAAAAAGTGGGAGGTTTGAGCCCACCAAGTGGAAAACTGACACATGGGGTTGCCATGAGTTGGAATCGACTCAACGGCAATTTTTTTTTTTTTTTTTTACATTAATTCTTCAGATCTCTGTTTTAGTGTCACGTCTTCTTGGAAATCTCTGAGCCTTTAGGCTTACTCAGATGCGTTTCCATCTACACAAGCTGCAGTCATTAGTGACAGTCATTAGTGTTAGTGTTCCCTCCTCCACACCCTAAGTGTCCTCAGGGCAGGAACTGTGCCTTCTCTACCTTTTAGCTCTAGTGCCTAGCCTAGTGCCTGGCACATAGACGAGGCCCAATAACTCTGTTGCCATGAAGGATGAAAAGACTGACTGGATGAACAGGAAAATGAATGGGACTGAATGAATGGGAAAATGAATGGGACTGAATGAATGGGAAAGCCTGAGGACAAGATGGCTTTGAATGCAGACATGCACCGAAGGACTAAACATTTTTCACTGAGGCATCACTGAAGATGACATGATAGATATAGAGAAAGACACTAAACCAAACTATATCAGTTCTGACTCATGATGACCCTGGGTGTTACAGAGGAGAACTGCTCCCTAAGTTTTCTTGGTTGTAAATTTTACGGAAACAGTTCTCCAGGCCTTTCTTCCACGGCACCCCTGGGTGGGTTCAAACCACCAACCTGTAGGTTTGTAGTGGAATATAAACCGTTTGCGTCCCCCAGGACCACCTTAAAGATAGACACCATCTATGTAAAGAAGAAGGGAGCTGAGGAAATTAGATTATCTCAGCAAAGGCTGTTAAGAGAAAAAAAAAGTTAAGGACAGCATAGTTGTTGTTATGTGCCATCGAGTCGGACCCGACTCATAGTGATCCCTCCTTGGGTTTCTGAGGCAGTATCACTACGGAAATAGATTGCCCCATCTTCCTTCTGAGGAGTGGCTGGTGGGTTTGAACCGCCAGCCTTTCGGTTAGCAGTCAAGTGCCTTAGGCACTATGCTACCAGAGCTCCCAAGGACAGAGTAATCAAGAAGAAATACTCTTGATAAACAGTAAGAGATAAATTTTAAAAAGCCCACATAGTTATTCTTTTACTCAAGACTGTTATTGTGGTAAGGTTTTTAAAACAATTCTTTGAGGGACTCAAGAGTCTCTAGGGTCAGTCAAATAAACTGCCGGACCACTTGGAACTCACTTTCTTACCAAGGCTTTATTTATAAGGTTCAAAAGCTCTAACATAAGAAAAAATACGTTGAGAGCTACATTAAGGTAAGGCAGCACCATCATCACCCACATAGGCACTAGAGGTAGCATCTACTGATTTCATGATTGATAGCAGGCTTCAGTCACAAAATTCTAATTTAAGTTTATTTGAAAACAACCAGCACTTTTTCTAATCAAATGATGATGTTAACTCTTTAGAATATCTCTACCTAATTTATTCATGTCATCACTGTTCTCCTTACAGGCCCTACTATGCCGGCTTCAGAGCTAAAAGTCTATGAAGAAGGCTCTCAGCAACCAATTTAAATCCATATTTTAAAATGTTGTTAGTTGCTACTGAATTGGCTCTGACTCATGACAGCTCCATGCACAACAGAACAAAACGTTGCCTGGCCCAGTACCACCTTCACAATCACTGACACACATGAGTCCACTGTTAAGGCCACTGTGTATCTGAGAACCTTCTAACAGAGAGGGCTCATCTTGCAGCACTACATTGGACAATATTCGTTGGGATCCACAGGGCTTTCATTGGCTGACTTTTAGAAATAGATTGCCAGGCCTTTCATCCTGGTCTTACTCTAGAAGCTCTGCTGAAACCTGCCCACCATGGCTAACGCTGCTGGTATTTAAAGCACCAGCGGCACAGCTTCCGGCATCATGGCTGCATGCAAGCCACCACAGTGTGACAGACCGGTGACCGGCAGTTTAACATACCTGACATTTATCGAGGCCTCGCTAGTTCCAATCACTATGTTTACCTGCATTTTCTCATTTAATCCATAAAATAACCATGTGTTGTTGTTGTTATTTGCCATCGAGTCGGCCCCGACTCATAGCGACCCCTCCTTGGGTTTCCGAGGTAGTATCACTAACCATAGGTACTAATAATCACTATCCTCATTTTATAAAGGGGGATGCTAAGAGTTAGAGAGGGCGAGTAACTCTCCAAGTCAGCAGCATGTTAAGTGGCAGAGCCCAAGTTCTGACCCAGGTTTGTCTGGCTCCAAGCCCAGGGCGTACCGCCTACTCCCTAAGACCATGAAGACAGTGTGATGAGCCAAAAGGCAACAATGGTTCTAGGCTGTGAGAGTATTAATGCTGTATCAGTTGGGCTTTTTTCTAACCACATCACTGAAACTGAAACATTGCTACAATCACAATAAATGTGCTTAGACAACATTACGTAATAGTCAATATGCTGAGAAGCAACACTGCCCCTCAACCTGTTACTGAGGATTCTTAGTCTGAGCTTTCACAATTGGCTTCCTCATTCAGACCCAGACAAGGCTCTATTTTGAATTCTAATGAGGACGAGGCGCACTGAATATTTAAACTGCAATTACAAGAACCAGATTCTGCTTTTATATAAATGCCCACAATACAAGTCACAGACCTGAAAATGCATATCGATACTGGTAGAAAAACATAAGTCTAATTTACATTTTGCTGTTAGAAAAAAAAAAAAATTCTATCTGCTACTACCAATGGGGCAGGGGAAATGGGAAGAAAAAGGGAAAAACACACAAAGATGGCTAAAGTGTTTAACGTGCAGGATCCGAGTGAAAGGTCCACAAGGAGGCAAAGGAACCTTCATTAACAACTGAATAAACAGATCCAGCATCAGGCCCTGCTTCTGTGTGGCCCACTTGCAATTTGGTCTGTATTTATAACTAGAGATGTCCTCACTGCTAAAGCATCTATGTGTGGTCTATCAGACCAGCAAGGAAGAAACGCTGAGGGAGGGAAAACAAAAGCCCATTTCATGGTTCACAATCTATTTTTGTACCCTTTTGAGTAAAATGATGATGTACAGGCTGCTATCCACAGTTCACTCAAGGCCTCTAGTTAAACAGTAATAGAGTGCCATGTGAACAGTAATCGAATTGCACTTGAACCCCACTTCATTCCACACCATTCAAATAGTTAAAACACACCTTGTTGGCATTTTTGTGTATGTAAGTGGTTTTTAAATATAAAATGATTAATCTAGCCTTGATTTGGGGCAGAGCAGGAGATTAACTCTTTGTTATGTCTTGAGGTTCTTAGCCTAATCTTCTGTCTCCCAGTGCCTTCCTTATTAAGATCTTAATTTAACTTGCATGGCATTTGAGTGTCCTCTTCTAAATGCTAGCACTCAGGGAAAGGGAATATAGCTTAATTTTTTCTGATCTGTCCTTTAGCTGATTCTCTCTACTACTGCTACCAAAGATGCCCAGAGTTTTAAATTGCAGCTATTTTTTTATTTCTACAAGTACTATCTAACCTTTTTGTTTTTCAAATTTGCTTTGTTACATTTCATAGTTTCCTGTTGTCTGAAGATACCTCAAGCTTGTCATTTCTTTCTTTCCATCTAATAACAATAACTGACTTTATACTCCGTGTCTGTTCATTCTAATTCTGCAGGTCAGTGCAGACTGGCTTCCACAGTCTGCTGCTGATCCCTTGGTCATGTTGTCCTGTTTCCGTGTATGCTAGTTATCTTTGGCTACGTGCTGGTCGTTGCTTTTTAAAAATTATTTTTGATCGATTCCTAGAGACCTAGGATAAATATGCCTTTCTCCAGAGAGGTATTTCACTTGCTTTTGTTGCCAGGCACTGGGAACTAAAACAGGCAAGTCTGCCTTAACCCAAATTTAGGGAATGAGGTTCCCTGATCCACACTGAGTATGTATGTGCAGGGCACAAATCCACAACTTTCTGGGACCACAACTTCTCAGGAACTGTATATATATTTTTTCTTTTCTTCTTCCTTCTACTCTGCTCAGTGTTAAGGCTAAAACAATCTCCAAGAGCCGGGGAGAAGGAAGTTCAGTTCTCACTTTTACCATGAAGGTATGGCTCTCTGGGTTCCTGGGGTTAACGTGAGAAGGGTCTATTACACTTTCCAATTTGGGTGGTCCTAAAACAAAAAACAAAACCCACTGCCACTGAGTCAATTCTGACTCACAGCGACTCCCATTGGGTTTCCACAGCATCAATCTTTAGGGAAGTAGATTGCCCCATCTTCCTTCTATGGAGCTGGTGGGTTTGAACTGCCAACCTTCTGGCAATGCCTCAGGCACTTACTTTCCACCCCTCTCTGCCCGCCTATTCAGACCGCCGAAGTCCCTGACTCCTGCCTACAAATTGGTTTTATCAGATTAAGGAGCTATAGGAAAGTACCAAAGAGTTTAGAGGCTGGGAGCAAAACAAGGATCAGTGTAAGTTTGCCCAGGGCTGCTGGCCCTACTCAGGAAATTCTGCACTATGCCTATTCAAAGGCTTAATATTCATCAGCTGAAGAGTTAGAAGCGAACTTTTTAGTATAAATACCAGCCAATCGCTCAAGAGCTTTAGAGGTCATATTCTGAAACTTCATTAATATGCAAAAAGTAGCATTGTATGTCAACAAATCCATGTGAAATTGCAAATCTCCCTTTAAAATTACAACAAAAAAAGCAAATTATTTTCCTTTCCAGACATCAGAAATGATATAAAGATAGTTTTTTTTTTGGCTGTTGAGCTATGATTTCTGGTTAGCAGTCAAATGCCTTAGGCACTATGCCACCAGAGCTCCCTAACACATACATAAGCCCTTAAGAAAGTTGTCACTTAATTGTGAAGACCCTCCCTACTTGAGACATATAATTATAAAAGCTAATACTTACTTGCTCACTGCTTACAATATAAGAAACACTGTTCTAACATATATGTATGGCACACATACAGAAATGAAATTGCAAATAAGGGGTAAGGTGTGTGTGGGTGTGTGTGGGTGTACATTCACTTATTCCCCACAACAATCCTCTGAAGTTGTTCTGGTTCCCTAGTGCCGCTCTGACAGGAATATCACAAATAGGATAGCTTTAACAAACAGGAGTTTATTCTTACAATTTGGAGGCTTTAAGTCTGAGTTCAAAGTGCCAGGCTCCAGGGGCTGGGTGAAAGCTTCTCAACCTTGGGCTTCAGCTCTGCCTCCTGCTCTGGCCCAATGAAGCTGGAGGCTTTTCTTTACTCAGCTACTGGCTGCTGAAGCTGATAAACCCAAGGTCGACAAATAACAAGGCACAGTCCCAATATTACCAAACAACATGGCAGGCCATTAATTCAATTTCATTAAAAGTCCCAAGATTGGCAGAGGATGGCAGGCTGCTGAAAAACGACTCAGCTACATGCAGGGTTCAAGTGTGCCCTAAGCTAGCGACCATTCCTAAAGCTGTTTCTTACATACAGGAAGCAGACCACATACCCAATGCAGCTACTCAGCTGCTCCAATAGATTCCACCATGGAGTTAATTACCAGTCTCATCATGGGAAATAACTACATTCAGCTGCCCAGCCACTCAACCAGGCCCAGCCAAGTTAACACACTAACTTAACCACCAAAGAGGTATATGTCGTTATTATCCCCATTTCAGAGATGGGGAAACCACGGCAAAGGGTAGCTAAGTGGCTTTACTTAACTAAGATTACATAGCTGGTGAGTGGCAGAGCTGAGCTGTGAGCCCTGACTCTACAGTTCACAGCCCCTTAACCACTACGCTATAACACCTCTCCATACACGGAAAGCCAGGGAGGCCGGCCACTGTTAGAAACATTATATATGCTATATAATTTTAGGGAGCTGTGGTGGCACAGTGCCTAAGGCATTTGACTGCTAACCAGAAGGCTGGTGAATCAAACCCACCAGCCACTCCTCAGAAGGAAGGTTGGGCAATCTACTTCTGTAGGGATACTGCCTCAGAAATCCAAGGAGGGGTCGCTATGAGTCAATTCCAACTCACAGCGACTCCCTTTGGGTTTCCGAGGCGGTAAATCTTTACAGAAGTAGATTGCCCAGTCTTCCTTCCGAGGAGCGGCTGGTGAGTTTGAACTGCCAACCTTCTGGTTAGTAGTCAAATGCCTTAGGCACTTCCCCACCAGAACTCCTTAGGCCTTAGCTCAGGCCTGTCGTTTGGCTGAGAGTTAAGCCACAGGAGTGAGATCAATTCCAGGCACAAAGGGTGACAAAGGGCCACATTCTACAGGGTTTCACCAGTCTCTAGGAGACGAATAAGCCTGGTCTTTTTTATGATTTTGAGTTTTGTTCCACATTCTTCTCCCACTCTATACAGGATCTCCAATTTTGATCCCTTTCCAAGTGGTTAACACTGATAGCCAGGCACCATCTAGTTCTGGTCTCTGGGTCATATAGGTTGAGGTTTTCATGGTCCATTAGTCCTTTGGACTGTTTCCATGTCTCTTTGATTTTCTTTTCTCTTCTTTGCTCCAGATGAGCCCATTATTTTTATTGGGTTGTTTTCTTATTGTTGAGTTCCGAGAGTTTTTTTATATAGTCAGGAAACAGATATTTTCTATATCAGATATTTTCTCCCAGTCTGTAATTTATCTTTTCATTCTCTTAGCATTGTCTTTTTCTGGCTCATTTTTAAAACTTTACATTCAACTTAAAAATTTCTGTTAACAATGTGCTTTTGATGACATACCTAAGAACCTTCCTCTGCCTAATTCAGTGGTTCTCAACTTGGGGTGATTTTGATACCCCGGGGACATCTGTCAATGTCTGGAGACATTTTTGGTTGTCACACTATGCTAAACATTCTACAATCCATAGGGAAACCACTACCTCCTCCTGAAAGAATTATCCAAACCAAAGTGCCAATAGCGCTGAGATTGAAAACCCTACTATACCGAGGTCATAAAGATTTTTGCCCTTGTGTTTTCTTTCAGAAGTTTTATAGTTTTGCACTTTACCTTATGGTCTATGTTTCATTTTGAGTTAATTTTTGTGTAACATGTAAGACATGTGTGTTGAGGTTATTTATTTACTTATTGCATGTGGATGCCCAATTGTTCTGGTATCAAATGTTGGAAAGACGCCTTTCTCCTTTTAACTGTAAGGCTGTCATTTTTATGGAAGCAGACTGTCACTCCTTTCTCTAGCAGAGCAGCTGGTGTGTTTGAACTTCCAACTTTCTGGTTACCAGTGAAGTGCTTAACCACTGTACCACCAGGGCTCCCTCATATGAGGTATCATAGAAATAAAGTGACTTATCAAAGAAAACATCACTAAATGTAGGACTTGACCTCAATCAGACTTCAGAACCTAGAATCTTAACCAGCCTGCAGTTCAAGCTTCAACAATTAAGCTTGTGATTTAAAAGGACACAAATGCAAGCTGGAGCATTTTTCAACCCACAAGCTCGACCACCAGCCATCTGCATAATGTCATACAATTTCCCAAGTTACCAGTCTCTATAAATATACAGGAAATCTTCTTTATTAATATAATCATAATAACAATATATTATAGACCTCTAAATCAAAAACAATTCATTTCATTTTTACTAGATTTAAGCATCTTTTAGCAATGTCAATGCTTCATCAAATGGGACTAGCTGTATCCAGCAGAACAACCACCTCCTCATAGTGATCAGACAAAGTGGGAAACCCAAAGCTGAGTAGCTCCACAAGCAATCAGAGAAGCAGAACCCAACTAGAGCCATGTCTTACCACAAGACATTGACTTTCTGTCCACCATATTCACACGCCTCGTCTCAGTGCGAAGTTTCTCATCAGTGTTCTCCACCAGATTGGCGAGATCGTCAATGATCTCTAGGAAAGAAAACAAAGACGCATGATTAAAAAACAAAACGCAACCACTGCCACGGAGTCAGATCTGACTCAGAGAGACCCCACCTTGGGTTTCTGAGGCGGTATCACTATAGAAGTAGATTGTCCCATCTTCCTTCTGAGGAGTGAATACCAGGGTCCACATCACAGCAATACAGATGTGGTATATTCCTAGCAACAACTCTCTCAAGTGCAGTGAGTCGAAAGGTACAGAACTCATGTACATTCTTTGAAAAGTGCAATTCTAATTCAAAAAGGAAAAACAAAAGCAGTAAAGAAAAAAAATAAACAAACTGGTTTAACACAATTCCAGGTGACAGAGGAGATAGGTCAACAAATTCTAGGGAAGAGATATCATGGCCAGCCAAATTGCTCTTTCAGTGTGAAGGGGACAGACAAGCAGTACAGACACCTCCAGGGCTACCTGGGTCCTTCTTGGGAAAACCAAGTGATGACGGAATCTAGCCAACTGAGAGATGAATAAAAATAAAAATCTCTAATCCATAAAAAGAAAAACTTAAAGAGTTGGACTTCATTAAAAACTTCTGCTCTACAAAAGATACTATGAAGAGAATGAGAAGACAAGTCAGAGACTGGGCAAAAATATCTGCAAAAGACTTATCCGATAAACAGCTTGTATCTAAGATATACAAAAACAAAAAACAAAATCAAACTTACTGCCGTGGAGTTGGATGTGCCTCATAGCAACCCCTCCTTGGGTTTCTGAGGTGGTATCACTATGGAAGTGGATTGCCCAACCTTCCTTCCAAGGAGTCGCTGGTGAATTTGAACTGCTAACCTTCTGGTTAGCAGTCAAATGCCTTAGGCACTATGCCACTAGAGCTCCTAAGATATACAGAGAACTCTTTAAAACTCAACAATAAAAAAATAAACCCAGAAACCAAAAAAAAAAAAAACCACTGAATTTTTAAGAATGGACAAAGATATGAACACACATCTTACCAAAGAAGATACACAGATAACAACATATAAAAAGATGCTCAGGATCATATGTTGTTAAAAAACCAAACCCAACCCAGTGCTGTTGAGTCAATTCTGACTCTTAGCAACCCTACTGGAGACAACAGACTGCCCCACAGGGTTTCCAGGGCTATCAACCTTTACAGATGCAGACTACCTCATCTTGCTTCTGCAGAACGGCTGGTGGGTTCAAACTGCTGACCTCTCAGTTAGCAGCTGAGTGCTTTAACCTGTATACTACCAGGGATCCAGCCAGGAATGTATTATTTTCTCATATTTTGATTAATCAAAATTTAAATAACCACATGTGGCTCTTGTATTGAACAATGCAGCTCTAAAGCAGTATTTAAAAAAAGAAAGGAAACCAAATACATACATACACCCCATCAGGAGATATAGCTTCAAATAAAGGGAATAAAATTAAATACCAAAAACACACAATTCACTCAAAAAGAGGAACTGAGGAACAAAAAACAAACACGACAAAAACTCCACAAATATAGAGATGGCAGATTTAAACCCAACCACATCAATGTTGTTATCATTAATTATCAGTTGCTGTCAAGTCGATTCCGACTCATGGCTACTCCTTATGTGCAGAGAAGAACTGCTCCATAGGTTTTCATGGTTGTCACCTGTTAGAAGATCACCAAGTCTCTCTTCCAAGGCACCTCTGGGTGAGTTCAAACAGTCAACCGTTAGGCTAGCAGTCAAGTGCTCAAGCATTTGCGTCACCCAGGGTGCCTCAACCACATCAACAGCATATTAAATGTAAACTGACTAAAGTCCTCAATTAAAAGTCACAGAACGTTAGACAAGGTTAAAAAAATAAAACAAGGAAGACTCAACTATATAGTTCTACAAGAAACTCATATTAAATATAAAGAAGTGATCGTATTTGCATGAGAAAGTTGGCATGGCTATATTAATATCAGACATTCATTACATCATTATGAAAAGGTACATGTAGCAAAATGTGAAAATCCTCTGATATTTGAAAACTAAGGAAATCACTTCTAAATAACCCATGGGTCAAAGATGAAACAATAAGAGAAAAGTACATTGAACCGAATGCCAAAGACAACACAAAATAAAAATCTGTGGGTTGCAAATAAAGTCATGCTTCCAGGGAAGGGTAGCACAGTGGCTAAGGCATTCAGCTGCTAATCAGAAGGTCAGTGGTTCAAATCCAACAGCCACTCCATGGGAGAAAGATGAGGCAGTTTGCTTACGTAAAGATTTACAGCTTTGAAAATCCTATGGGGCAGCTGTACTCTGTCCTACAGAGTAGCTATGAGTTGGACTTTACTCGATGGCAGTGGGTTTGGTTTGGTTTAGTTTGGTTTTGGAGGAAGTTTATCCTCTACATATACTAAAAATGAAGAAGGAGGTAAAATCAATGATCAGAGTAAAGGAAATAATTATATCATCATCTCAATACATGTAGAAAGAGGATTTGACAAAATATAGTGTCCACTCATGATACAAATTTTCAATAAAACAGGAACAAAAGGGAACGAACACCCACAATGTGATGAAGGACATCTTTGAAAACTACGGAGCTATCTAGTGAAACGCTGAATACTTTCTCCGTAAGGTTGAGAACAAGGCAAGGGTATCTGTTCTGGCAACTTCTGTTCAACATTATATTGGAAATCCTACAATGATCAGTAGGCAACAACAATAGAAGGCAAAAAGATTTAGACAGAAGATGTAAAACTGTCTATATGTGCAGATGACATGACATGATGGCGTACACAGAAAATGCTATGGAATCTGTTTTTAAAACCTGCAAGAACTAAGAGGCGAACTTAACAAGTTTGCAAATGAAAAGTTGATTTTACAGAAATGCCTTTGATAACGCTCCCGGCAGCTGGATATTTAACCTTGAGCCGAACACTTCCAGTATTCCAGTGCCCAGTACCACGGAACTCATGAGAAAATCAGTTCCATGGCTGAACTGAGGGTGACTCTTCTCATTACAAAGTCCTTGACATTGAACTGAAATCTTACCAGCTTCCAACTTTCACCTTAGTTATTTCTGGAATAACAAAATACTAGTGTTCTTTATTGCACAAGGCAATTCTCCTAATATAGCTCCTTAGTCTTCTCTAAGCTACAGACACTTAGCTCCAAACATTAGCAAATCCTCAAAGGAAGTGATTTCCAGATCTTATGACATCATGATACTACGTTTAGGCAGTATTCTTCATAAAACATGATGCAAGGACTTAGCTACGTCATTTCAGGTGTTTCTGGTTTTTTTTTTTTTTTTTCTTTTTCTGGTCAGCATAGAAGACAGTTGAGTTTATATATAGTAGCATATATAAAAGTGAGTATTTTTAGGATCCATTTCTCATGCCCTAACAATACAGTAACAGCTTTGCTTTGTACAGTGTCTTTGATGCATTGTTCTTTTGCAATTAATTATAGTCAGGGTTGCATGATATGTTTTAATGCCTCAATATGTGCTATAAAATTCAGGCTTAATAAGCTTAAGTCATTATAAGAAAAGCAAGTACAAAATAATCTTTGTTTGACACTAAATATATCAGCTGTTATATGTCAACTGAGTTTCTAGATAGATTTTTTTTCAGTTTGTGAATATTCATAAGTACCACACTGTGGTTAAGTGCTGTTGATTCATGGTGACCTTATGTACAATGGAACAAAATGTCATCCAATCCTGTGTTATCCTCACAGTTGCCAACATGTTCAAGTCTATCATTGCAGCTATTGTGCCAATCCTTCTTATCTCCCACACTCTCAATGGCCTTCTGTTGCTGTTTGCTGTCAAACAGATTGCAACTCACAGCTACCTTAGATGGCAAAGTAGAATTGCCCCACAAGGTTGCCAAGGTATAAATCTTCACCAAAGTAGACTGCCACATCTCTCTCCCACAGACCAGCCGGTGAGTTCAAACCGTGGACCTTTTGGTGAACAGCTGAGTGCTTAACTACTGTGCCACCAGAGCTCCTGTTGGCTCTGCACTTCACCAAACATGCTGTCTTCTAGTGACTGATCCCTTCTGATGACGTGTCTAACAACAAGACAGTCAGACAATATCCTGTTGTGATCCATAGGGTTTTCATCAGCTAATTTTCAGAAATAGATTTCTTATTGTTGTTATGTGCCATGGAGTCAGACCTGACTCATAGAGACTCCTCATTGGGTTTCCGAGGCAGTATCACTACGAAAGTAGATTGCCCAACCTTCCTTCCAAGGAGTGGCTGGTGGGTTTGAATCGCCAACCTTCTGGTTAGCAGTCAAGTGCCTTAGGCACTACGCCACCAGAGTTCAGAAATAGATTGTTGTTGTTGTTATGTGCTGTCGAGTCAGACCTGACTCATGGCGACCCCTCCTTGGGTTCCAAGGCAGTATCACTACAGAAGTAGATTGCCCAATCTTCCCTCCGAGGAGTAGCTGGTGGGTAAATAGATTACCAGGGTTTTATTCCTAGTCTGTCTTTTCTGGAAGCTCCACAGAAACCTGTCCACCATGGGTAACTTTGCTGGTATTTGAAATGCCGTGCTATAGTGTTCAGTATCACAGCAATATGAAAGCCACCAGAATATGACAAACTGGCAGACAGGTAGTAAAAGTATGACTTAGAGTTAAATCAACATATTTGTAACAAATTAGCTCAGCAAAGATCAGTAGTCAACAACAGTCAACACTCAGACTCACTCCCATTGAGTCAATTCCAACTCACAGTGTCCCCATTGGGTTTCTGAAGTGGTAAATCTTTACAGAAGTCCATTGCCCAGTCTTCCTCCCACACAGTGGCTAATGGGTTTGAACTGCCAACCTCCTGGTTAGTAGTCAAATGCTTTAGGCACTATGCCACCAGAACTCCTTTGAAGGGGTTAAATTTTAACTCAGGGCAAACACAACCTTTTGGTTGCTAAATGTTTTCTGGTAAGTAGGTTTTGTTTGGAGCTCTGGTAGTGTAGTGCTTAAGGTATGTGACCTCTAATTAGAAGGCTGGCTGTTCAAACCCACCAGCCACTCCGCGGAAGGAAGGTTGGGCAATCTACCTCCCTAGTGATACCACCTCAGAAACCCAAGGAGGGTCGCTATGAGTCAGATCTGACTGGATTGCAGTGAGGCTGTCTGTTTGGTTCGGTTTTGTTGTTGTTGTTTGTTTGTTTTTAAATAACTATTTTTTTAAGTCATAAAAATTAATAGCAATTTAAAATGAGAAGGGGAAAAAAATCAACCATTACCTAAATGCCCCAGTATAATAACTTTAGTAATCACATCCTTTGAAAGATTTTACATGGTTTTCTTTAACATATAAAATTGCAATATAAACGTCTTTTTCCCCTTTAACATGGTATCATTTGTACGTTTTATGTAGTGACATAGTCTTCAGTTATAATTTCAACGGTTACAAATATTCAATCAATTAAATAAACATTCATTAAATAATGCTTCTATATTCCTAAGTATGCAATGAATACTTCCTTGCATATCATTTTTTTTCTTTTGCATCATTTCCTTAAGTTAATGAAGTGTGATTATGACTGTGGTGTGAACTTTGAAACATACTGCCAAATTATTTTTTGCAGGTTTGTACTGCCACTGTTGGTTGGTTTGATAGAATTCACTCCACCTGTCAATCATTATGCTCTCAAAAGGAGATTTTCCCAGCCAGGGAGCCTAGAGAATTCCCACCTTGCAGACTACACACCACTAAGGTGGGAATTCCCCTAACCACAGCCTATTAAGAATAAATTAAATACAGGTTTGAGAGTACAGGCTGTGAAACAAACTATTTCAGGTTCCTGACAGTAAAGCCTCCAAAGAGAAACTGATACCTTGCTTCCTACTAAGTACGTATTTGCATTTGGTTTCAAGAAGGAGCCTGTATTCCTACAACGTGTTAATTTGAGACACTGGAGTGCCATTCCAGCACAGAACGGAAAAATGAACAATGTAAAGCTGACAGACTCAAAGGCAGTAAGAAATATTATATGGTATCAGGTATTAAAGTCTGACTCCAATTAAACATCATAATTTTTTAAACTTCCAATGAAGCCTCCACCAATGGAGACTTAGAGGTAGAAAGTATGCTGCATATTTTCAGGTAAATCTGGTGCCTTTTTGTGCTCATTATGGACGCCAGCAGTTGTTAAGTCACTATGTTATTACGACTTTCCTTTTTATCGCTGTTATGGGTTGAATTACGCCCCCCAAAATATGTGTTGTAAATCCTAACTTCTATGCCTGTGGTTATAATCCCACTTGGGAATGGGTTGTCTCTGTCATGTTAAAGAGGCAGGATTAATGTAGGGTGTGTTTTGAGTCAATCTCTTAGAAGATATAAAAAGAGAAGATTAGGACAAGCAAGCAAGCAGAACTGAGAGAAATACAGATGGCCAAGACACATGGAGATCTCCAAGGAACCAGGAAACAGAAGCTGAAGAGACAAAGACCTTCCCCAGAGCCAACAAAGAGAGAAAGCCTTCCCCTAAAACCAACCAGCTCCTTGAATTCAGACGTCTAGCTTCCTGCATTGCAAGAAAATAAATGTGTTAAAACCCAGCCTCTCGTGGTGTTTCTGTTATAGCAGTACTAGGGTAACTAGGATAATTATAGTAATACTTGAGAACAAATGTTAAAACAGTGAATGAAGAATCATCCTGGAGGGTTTACTTTAACTACCTTTACTCCCTACAAACACAGCAAGGATTCTGAGGATGGCGCAGGACCAGGCAACACTTCTGTTTTGTTCGGGTTGCTAAGAGCCAGAGATGACTCAAAGGCAGTAACAACAAAAATAACAACAACTCCCCACAATGAGAACCACATTTGAAACTATCCATGACAACTAAAAATAAGCAAGGGGGAGAATGTCAAATAATACCACACACAAGCACACACATATTCCGAAAACCAAGGACACAAGATAAAAGCAATCTGCGACCCAGCAAAGGAGAAGTCACAGCTCCCCTATGGCATTCTGTGGTGGCCAATTGGCTGGGAACTCCAGTAGACTCCAGCTGAGCCTCTGGGAAGTAGTCAGCCTTTGGAGGCCACAGCGAGTACACCCTGCAGAGGAGACACTTCATACCTGCTCATACTTTACGCACAGCAGGTACACCAGACTCAGCGGAAAGCACAGACCCTTGCTCCTTCTCTACTTCCTTCCCACTGTAAACCAAAGCTTTTTCATTCCTTCTTCATCTGGTCTTAATATATGTAAACACAGGCCTCCACTAAGATAGAACCCTTCCCAATTTCTAATAATGGACAGATATGGGACACTGTCTGCAGATGAGCAAACACAACAGATAGAAATAAAGATTTCAAAATGAGAATTATCTGAGGAGGATCAGAGTGAACGACCTCTCCCTCTTTCTCCTTCTGCCTAGAAAGGGAGGAATCTTGAGAAACTGTTTAATTTCTTTTTTAAGACAAGATTCAAGATGACACTAAATCAATTCAACAAGAGCACAAGGCCACAATGAGGGCACACTTTTAAGATTACTGGAAACACTGAAAACAGAAACATAATTGGCAAATTAAAAACCACAATGAAGGCAAGTTAGGCAGACTGTAAAAGAGATAAGAGATTTTTAAAAGGTTTGAATAATTACCCAGAAGTTATAGAAAAAAGTTTGGAGGGTATAAAATATATGAAAGGGGGGAAAAAGAGAGAGAAGGATACAGACTTAGGAAAACAGGAACAAAAACAACAACCCAGTAAATAACAAAATTTTCCATGAGCTGAAAATACAATTGAGTCCAATACAATGATATATGTATCATTAAGTTCTAAGCAAAATTAGTGAAAAGGGACTAGAAATATTTCAGGAAACTTCTGAATAAGAAAAAAAAAAAAATCTGCAAGTATCCAAATGGCAGGCAGAGGGAAAGGAAGCTTACTGATAAAGGAAGAAAATTAAACTAGCATCAGACTCTTCCTATGACACATTAAACATTAGAAGATATTGGAGTAAAAAAGTGGGAAGAGGAGCAAAGACTGTGACCTAAGGATTCAATATCGAGCTAATATCTTGATTTTCAGAGATAAGAGAAAGATACTCCTAATTGTAAAAGGAGTCAGGAAGTACTCACATATCTTGTCAATGTGGAGAACCAAACCAGTTGAAATGGAATTGATTCTGACTCATAGTGACCTCATGTGTGCCAGAGTAGATCTGTTCATTATTGTTATTATTTTATTGTGTTTTCAGTGAATGTTCACACAGCAAATTAGGTTCCCATTTAACAATTTTCTACACAAATTGTTCAGTGACACTGGCTACATTTCACACAGTCTGTCAACATTATAATAATTTCCATTCTGGTTGTTCTGTTTTCAATAATCTAGTCTCCCTCCACTTAAGTGTTTCTATCTTTTTGCTATTGTGAATAGTGCTGCAGTGACATAGGTGTGCATTTATCTGTTCATATTTCTTCTACTAGATTTCCAAGGTATATACCTAGAGTAAGAATGCTGGATCCTAAGGTAATTTTATTTCTAGTTTTTTTGAGGAAGTACCATATTATTTTCCAAAGTGGTTGTACCATTTTCCAATTCCACCAGCAGCAGATCAGGGTTCTAATCTTCCCACATCCTCACCAGTATTTGTTGATTCCAGCAGAAATAAATGAGACAGAAAACAGAAAAACAATAGAAAAAATCAACAAGACTAGAAGTTGGTTTTTTGAAAAGATTAATAAAATTGACAACCACTGGCAAATTTAACAAATGAAAAGAGGGAGAAAATACAAATAACACAAATAAGAAACAAATTGGGTGATGTCACAACAGAACCAAGAGAAATTAAAAGGATAGTATCAGGATACTATGAAGAACCATATTCCAACAAATTTGAAAATCTGGAAAAAATGGACAGATTTCTAGAAACATACTACTTACCTAAACTAACACAGACTAAGGTGAAAAAGTTGAATAGACTCAAAACAAAAGAAGAAATTGAACAGGTCATAAAAAAATTACCAACAACCAAAAAAATCCTGGCCCAGATGCTTTCACCAGAGAATTCTATCAAACGTTCAGAGAAGAACCGACATCAATCCTACTCAAACTATTCCAGAACATAGAAAAGGATGGAATCCTCCCCAATTCATGTTATGAAGCAAGCATAACCTTGATACCAAAACCATGCAAAGACATCACTAAAAAGGAAAACTACAGACCAATATCCCTCATGAATATAGATGCAAAAATCTTCGACAAAATACTAGCCAACAGACTCCAACAACACATCAAAAAAATAATACATTATGACCAAGTGGGGTTCCTACCAGGTATAAAAGGATGGTTCAACATTACAAAAGCAATCAACGTCATCCCATCACATAAATAAAACAAAGAAAAAGAGCCACGTGATCGTGTCAATTGATTCAGAAAAGGCATTTGATAAAATTCAACACCCATTCCTGATCAAAACTCTCAGCAAAATAGGAATGGAAAGGACATTCCTCAACATAATAAAGGGCATCTATGCAAAACCAACGGCAGACATTATTCGCAATGGAGAGAGACTGAAACCAGTCCCCTTGCAAACAGGAACCAGACAAGGATGCGCTCTATTACCACTTCTATTCAACATTGTATTGGAAGTCCTAGCCAGGGCCATAAGGCAAGAAAGGGAAATCAAAGGCATCCAAATTAGTAAGGAAGAAGTTAAAACTATCCCTATTTGCTGATGATATGATCCTCTACCTAGAAAACCCAAGAGATTTAGTAAAATAAAATCTATTGGTACTAATTGAGAGATTTAGCATAGTGGTGGGATACAAGATCAACATCCAAAAATCAGCTAGATTCCTCTACACCAGCAAAGAGATTGCTGAAAAGGAAATAAGGAAATCGATACCATTTGCAACAGCTACCAAAAAATAAAATACTTGGGAATAACTCTTACCAGGGACACAGAAGACCTGAATAAAGAAAACTATAAAA
>NW_006921917.1:1433646-1435820 GCF_000298275.1 Orycteropus afer afer
ATATATGCACACCCATGTTCATCGCAGCTCTATTTACAACAGTAAAATGATGGAAACAACCTAGGTGTCCATCAACTGAGGAATGGATAAACAAACGATGGTACATACACCCAATGGAATACTATGCAACTCTAAAGAATAACATGGACTCTGCAAAACACCACATAACATGGATGAACTTGGAGGACACTATGCTGAGTGAAATAAGTCAATCACAAAAGAACAAATAGTGTATTAGTCCACTATTGTGAAAAGTCAAGGAAAGGTTTATACATGGAACAAAACGTTGTTGGTTACCTGGGGTGGAAAGGAGGAACACTGATAGATAGGTAGAGACAAGTATTGATTTGGATTAAGGGAAGGGCAACACACCAAATGTCAGTGATCAATACAGTGGCATTAAGGAAGAGGAAGACATAGAGAGGTACATGGGAGATACAGACAACAAAGATGAACCCAGTACTGCATTGTCAGTGATGACAAACCTTGATCTACAGGTGGATAGATGGGTGGACAGGCTGAATGATCAGGTATGTGTAGGCAGTGGGGAGTGTGCCTATGATCACGTATATAGGGTTGGCAGATGATTTTTACACAAGCGTATTTGTATGTTCTGTAAGAACATCCAGGTATATAGTAGAGCTGACAAGGAATAAGGTTGTGGTGACTTCTTGGCCATAGCCAGCCACCCAGAGAGAGAAAGTAGTTAGACCTGTGGGCTCAGGACCATGGTCGCAGGGGACATCAAGCTCAACTGGCATAACATACTACACAAAAGCATTGTTTCACATCCTACTTTGGTGAGTAGCGACTGGGACCTTAAAAGCTTGCAAGCAGCCATCCAAAGCACAACAATTGGTCTCTATTCACCTGGAACAACAAAGGAAGGAAGAAATGTAGGATTAGAAGGAGGATATGGAATGTGTGCCTAATAGCCTCCATGAATAACTGCCTCCTTTGCTATTAGACCGGCAAAACTAGATGGTGCTCAGCTACCATTACTGAACATTTTAATCAAAGATTCTATAGAGAATCCATATCAAAAGGGAGAAAATATAGAACAGAATTTCATATTCTTATGGACTACAGACTTTCTGGAGCCATGCAGGGTAGAAGAACCCTTGAAACTACTGCCCTGAAATCATCTTTAAATTTGAAGCCCAAAATAACTCCTGAAACCATCTTAAGACCAAACAATAGCTTAGCTTAACTAGTAAAAATGTCTGTCTTAAACATTATGCTCTTTTATGAACTACATGTCTATATTGGATCAAAATGTAAATGACAACTCAAAAGATTATACAGGAACCTTAGGGAGGTGGTGTGTTTAAGTTAATTGGAGAGGAAGAACTCAGAAAAAGAGGATGAGAATGGGTGCGTAACTCAAATGTAATCAATGTCACTGAATTATACATGTAGAAACATATATGGACATGTAGAAATGTACATGGATATGTAGAAATGGTTGAATTGATGTATGCTTTGCTGTGTATATTCTCAACAACAAAATAAATTTTTAAAATGTACAATTTAATGTATTAAAAGAAAGTGAATATCCATTTAATTATGAACTAATTAAAAAAAAAAAAAGGCGGCTAACATGTCAAACGCCCCAGCATGTGTCCTCATCTAAGTACTACCTCTTTTCTCTCCTCCCTAAGTATTCAATATTCTGACTTTTATATAATTATTTCCATGGTTTTCCTTATAGTTTTCCCACCTATAAAAAGCCAAAGACTCACACCATTTTGCAACTACCAATGTAGTAACTGAATGAAGGAAGGATCATCAATTGAGGTCAAAACACTGGGTAAGAAGCTGTTGGGAACCAGTATGTTCACAATCTCAAAATATCAGCCCACAGATTACTTGTCAGTTACAGAGGGAAAAAGTATGTTTCCAGTGAAGAATTATGGGTGACACCATTTTAACCAAGTGATCAAATAGCATCAGCAATAATACCCTGGTGTGATGCAATGGAAAGTATAAAATTTCACTTTTGTGGTCTTTTTGCCAAAAATGTTTAACCCAAATGTACTCATAAGGAAACACTCAGACAAATCGAGACTCTGGAAACTCCTACAAAATAACTGCATGGATCTCTTTAAAAATGTCAGTGGCAAAAAAATAAAATGAGAGGGACTATTCTAAATTAAAAGGAGCTCTGGTGGTGT
>NW_006921917.1:1436793-1440473 GCF_000298275.1 Orycteropus afer afer
AGAGAAATAAAGGACATTATTGGGGCAACTGAAGAAATTTAATTATGGGCTCTATATTAAACAATATAATTATATTAAAGTTAAGTTTCTTGGATATCCTAATGATATCGTGCTTATGTAGGAGAATATCCTAATTCTTATGTATCTTTTAAATGTATGTATGCTTTTAAATGGTTCACAGAAATATTATATACAAAGAGAAGTAGGAAGGGAGGGAGGGAAGGAAGGAAGAAGACAGAGAAAAGAAGGAAAAAAGAGAGGGACAGAGGGAGAGAGAAAGAAGGAAGTAAAATGTTAACAGTGGGTGAATCTAGATAAAGGGTGACTAGGCATGCCCTTTAGGCATATCTTCAATCTCTTTGTAAGTTTGAGAAGATTTTTAAAAAGAAAGTTCTCTTTCCCACAATAAAATGCCAAATCTCAGATAACATTAAAGGAAAAAAGAAACCCTACCACTTTATACTGTAGCAAGCGGATGGCAGAATGGGGTAAATAAAGCCTCAGATTTCAAGCAGAAGGAGCAAAAAGGAGAGCCAGAAGGAATCAAAATGTACCAAGAAGACCATGGAGAGGGTGGTGCTTGGGAAAGGAACTGATGAAAGGTGTTTATGAACTCCTGGACTCACTCCTGATCTGGGCATGCATGGATCAGATCCTAAACCGCATACATAGACAGAGAGAACCGAATTACACCCAAGTCCAAGACTGGTCACTGACTGGCTTCATACAGAACACAGCACGGCAAAACCTGTGAAAACTTAACTGAGACAGTACCCACAATGCATAGAAGGCCGGTCAGAACTTGGGGCCTGAACCCAACTGGGACTTTTTTTTTTTTCCTAAAACAAAAACATCAACATTATTCAGAGGATTTCAAGAAAAAGTTGAGTGTTATAACATGATAATCAAAATGTCCATGATATGATTCAAAATTACTTAGCATATGAAGAACTAGATAATCTCATGTTGCATGGGAAAAGACAATTAATAGGCACCAACACTGAGATGACACAGTAACTGTAATTATCAAAGACTTTATAACAGCTGTAATAAAAATGTTCCAATGTGTAAAGATTGAAATAAATAGGAAGAGAAAGTCTTAGCAAAGAAATAGAAGATACAGAAAAGAAACAAATATAAATTTTGGAACTGAAAGATGTAATAACAAGTCTAAAAATTCACCGGGTGAGCTCAATAGCAGATGGAGATGACAGAGGAAAAAGTCAGAGTATTGGCAGATATAGGTCAATAGAAATCATCCAATCTGAACAATGAGGAGAACAGAGATTAGAAAAATATCTACAACAAACAGAACCACAGGGACCTGTGGGAAAGTGCCAAAGGTCTAATATTCATATCACAGGAGTTCCATAGGAGTGGTGGTGTAGTGCCTAAGGCACTTGACTGCTAACCAGAAGGCTGGCGGTTCAAAGCCACCGGCTACTCCTCGTAAGAAAGGGTCAATCTACTTCTGTAGTGATACTGCCTCACAAAACCAAGGAGGGGGAGAAGTTCTACATACAGAGGAAAGAGAGCATGCTGGGGGGGAGGGGAATATATATATATATGCTGAAAATTTCCTGACTTGGGAAATAATATAAACCTACAGATTCAAGAAGTTCAGCAAATCCCCAGTAAGAAAAAACAAAGAAATCCATGCCCAGACACATCACAATTAAGTTACTGAACATGAAAGATAAAAAGATTAAAAACAATAAAAGAAAAATGACATTATTTATAGAAGAACAAAGATCTGAAAGACTGGATTTCTCATAAAAAATCACGGAGGCTGGAGGAAAGTGGAACAACATTTCTAAAGTGCTGAAAGAAACAAACTATTAATACAGAATTCTATATCCACTGAAAATATCCTTCAGGAATAAATGTGAAATAAAGATATTCTCAGAAGAAGAAAAAATGAAGAGGATCTGTTGTCTGCACACCTACTCTAAATGAACTATCAAAGGAAGTTCCTTAGAAGGGAAATTACATCAGTAAGACACTTGGAATATAAGGAATTAAAGAAAAGCAACATAAATGGTAAATATCTAAGTAAATATAACAGACTACTCTTTGGTTGAATTCTTTAATACACGTTTGACTGAAAAAAATAAAAAGCAAAACTTACAGTGTCTGATTTTCAATGTATGTAAATACAATACATATGACAACTACAACATTAAGGGTAGAAGGTAAAGGGACCTATATGGTGGTAAGTTTTCTACACCTCCTTTAAAATGGTAAAACATTGATTCCTGTAGACTATAAAATGTTAAGTAAGCATGTATATTGTCATGTCTAAAGCAATGACCCAAAAATCTATAAAAAAGAGATACACTAAAAAGCACAATGGAAACATTAAAATGGAGTACTGAAAAAGTTCACATGGATGAGTCCATTTATATGACGTTCGGCAAAAGAAAGAACTACAGTGATGGAGACAGATCAGTCAGCGGTCGCCAGGGGTCAGAAATGGGGGAGGGTGTGACTGCAAAGGAATAGCCTAGGGAGGTTTCTGGAGTGACAGACCTGAGTTCTACTTGTGGCAGTGGTTCTACACGTGTTAAAATCCATGAAAGTACATACAAAAAAAGGGTCACTTTACTGTAAGTTAATTTAAAAATTAAAAATATAAAGAACAAAGGAAGGTAGGAGTAAAGATAGAATCTCATTGAACACTTAAAGACAAAGAGAGAGAAAAAACCAAAACAGAAAAACAGAAACCAAAACCAAACTGATTGCCGCTGAGTAAGCTCCTACTCATAGAGACCCCTCCTTGGGTTTCCGAAGCAGTATCACTATGGAAGTAGATTGTCCAACCTTCCTTCCGAGGAGTGGCTGGTGGGTTTGAACTGCCACCCTTCTGGTTAGCAGTCAAGTGCCTTGGCCACTATCTTAGCACTTAGCTACCAGAGTTCCTGGAGTTGGATATGGAAACACCTTTTAAAGGTAAAAAAAGAAAAAAATCTTCTACACCCCTTAAGTATTGATGTTATTTTACTTAAATAATTTAATAAAACATAAGAACAAATGTAGGTATACATTCTTTATGTTTTTATAGCTGTTCATTCTATAGTGTTAAAACCAAGCATTTAAAAAACTTGCTTAATAAGTTAATTTAATATTGACAGGAAAAGCTTGTTTTGTGAGTGGTAAATTGCTGCTTAAAACATGAATATGACATAGGTCCTTTAAGGATGTCCTACTACGCCACTGTAAGCTGTATGAACATTCAATTCTCCCACCAATTTCTTTATTCCCACTGTGGAGACATCCTTTACACAGTGCATAGTAACAGCTTTTGGCCTTCTCTTGGAAGGTAATGATTCATTTGTATATTAAGTACACCTTCCTTTTTTATCAACAAAATGTACTACTGGGCTCCAAGACAATTATACACACAAACACAAATGTGGGAGGGACTTGCACGAGAAGACATTAAAACAGTGGTCATTCGTATGATCCAGAATATTCTTTTAATTTTTGAATATTATCATCAGTATAGAAACACAACAATAAAAGGAGTCAGAATCCAGAGAAGACACCTATCAATCCCAATATGAGGGCACAGTGCTAAAAATATTACATACATCATCTCATGTTGGCATTACACAACCCTATAGCAGGTATAAGAGCTCTGGCGGTGTAGTGCCTAAGGCATTTGACTGCTAACCAGAAGG
>NW_006921917.1:1441028-1447188 GCF_000298275.1 Orycteropus afer afer
GGAGATCTTGGATTCGTCTTTGTTGGAGTCAACAACCAGTGTACTGCCTGCCAGCCTTGAATTTCTCGGCCCCCTGCGCTTGCAGAAGCTAAGGCTGCCGCCAGCCCAAACTTTCCTCCAGGGACTTTGGACTTGCTGGCTTCTATATGTTTGTGAGCCATTTTCCTAAGATAAATTTCTCTCTTTCTCTCTCTGTATATATATATCTATATATAGATACATATATAGATATATATATATATATACGCTTTGTTGGTTTTTGTGTTTCTCTAGAGAACCCAATCCAACACAGGTGTCATCTACTCAGCTCTGATTCACAGCAACCCTGTGCACAATAGAATGAAACACTGCCTAGTCCTGCACCACCCTCACAATCCTTGCTGAAGCCATCACTGAAGCCACTGTGTCAATACATCTTGTTGAGAGTCTTCACTGACCATCTACCTTACCAAGCATGATATCCTTCTCCAAGGAATGGTCCCTTCTGACAACATGACCAAAGTAGGTGAGATGAACTCTAGCCATTCTCACTTCTAAGGAGCATTCTGGCTGCACTTCTTATAGGACAGATTTACTCATTCTTCTGGTGGTCCATGGTATTTTCAGTATTCTTCACCAACACCACAATTCAAAGACATCAACTCTTCGGTCTTTCTTATTCATTGTCCAGCTTTTACGTAAGTATGAGGCAACTGAAAATATCATGGCTTCGGTCAGGCACACCTTAGTCTTCAGAGTGACATCTTTGCTTCTTAACACTTTAAAGAGGTCTTATGCAGCAGATCTGCCCAGTGCAACATGTCCTTTTATTTCCTGACTGCTGCTGCCATGAGCGTTGACTATAAATCCAAGTAAAATGAAATCCCTGAAAACGCCAATCTTTTCTGTTTATCATGATGTTGCTCATTGGTCCACCTGTGAGGATTTCAGTTTTCTTTATGATGAAGTGTAATCCATACTGAAGACTGAAGTCTTTGATCCTCACCAGTGAGTACAAGTCATCTTCACTTTCAGCAAGCAAGGTTATATCATTTGCATATCACAGATTGTTAATGTTTCTTCCTCCAATCCTGATACCACATTCTTCTTCATGTATTCCAGCTTCTTCAGATTATTTGCTCAGCATACAGATTGAATACATATGGTGAAAGAACACAGTGCTCACGTACACCCTTCCTGATGTTAAATCATGCACTATCCCCTTGACCGACTGCCTCTTCATCTATGTACAGGTTCCTCATGAGAACAATTAAGTGTTCTGGAATTCCCATTCTTTGCAATGTTATCCATAATTTGTTATGATCCACACAGTCAAATGCCTTTGCATAGTCAATAAAACTCAGGTAGACATCTTTCTGGTATTCTTTGCTTTCAGCAAGATACATCTCACATAAGCAATGATATCCCTTGTTCCACATCCTCTTCTGAATCCAGCTTCCATTTCTGCAAGTTCCCTGTCAATATATTGCTACAACTATTTTTTAATTATCTTCAGCAAGCTTTTATTTGTGCATGATATTAATGATTTGGTCAATAATTTCCAGATTCTGTGGGATCTCCTTTCTTTGGAATGGGCACAAATACTGATCTCTTCCAGTCAGTTGTCCACGTAACTGTCTTCCAAATTTCTTGGCATAAACGAGTAAGCACCTCCAATGCTACATTTGTTGGTAGAAACATCTCAATGTGTATTCCCATCCATTCCTGAAGCCTTGTTTTTTGCCATTTCCTTCAGTGAAGCTTGGACTTCTTCCTTCGACACCACTGGTTCTTGATCATATGCTACCTCTTGAAATGGTTGGACACTGACCAATTGTTTCTGATACAGTGACTCTGTGTATTCCTTCCATCTTCTTTTGATAACTCTTGCATCATTCAACATTTCGCCTGTAGAATCCTTCAATATTGTAACTCAAGGCTTGAGTTTTCTTCAGTTCTTTCAGCTTGATAAATGCCAAGTGTGTTTTTCTCTTTTGGTTTTCTAACTCCAAGTCTTTACACATTTCATTTTAATACTTTACCTTGTCTTGTCTTCTCAAGCTGCCATTTGAAATCTTCCGTTCCGCTCTTTTGTTTCATCATGTCTTCCTTTTTTTTTTCAGCTACACTCCATTCAAGAGCAAGTTTCAGAGTCTCTTCTGATATTTATTTTGGTCTTTTCTTCCTTTCCTGTCTTTTTAATGACATTTTGCTTTCTTCATGTATGATGTTCTTAATGTCATCCCACAACTCATCTGGTCTTTGGTCATTGATGTTTGGTAGTTAAGTTATGTGTCAACTTGGCTAAGCCTCGTTTTGAGTAGCTGGACAGCTGGATATGGTTATTCTCCATGATGAGAGTGGCTATGAACTCCATGGTGGAATCTACTGTGAGCAGCCGAGTAGCTGCTTAGGGATGTGGTCTGCTACCAGTATATAAGAAGTCTTGAGGACAGTCATGAGCTTTTGGCATGCTTGAATTCTGCATATAGCTGAATCATCGTTTAGCAGCCTGCCATGTTTGCCTGCCGATCTTGGGACTGTTTCTGAACTTGAACTAGTGGCATGACATGTTGTTTGATAATCTTGGGACTGTGCCATTGTACTTGTTGGCATTGGGTTTGTCAGCCTCAGCAGCCAGCAGCTGTGTGAGTTAAGAGAAGCCTCCAGCTTCAGTGGGCTGAGAACAAGAGGCAGAGCTGAAGCCCAAAGTCAAGGGGCTTTTAACTAGACCCTAGAGCTAGCACTTTGAACTAAGACTTCTAGCCTCCTGTTTGTTAACGCCACCTACCTGTGGTAACCTCTGTTACAGTGGCACTAGAGAACCAAAACAGTGTTCAAATCTATTTTTCAGATGGTCTCTAAATTCAGGTGGGATATAATCAAGGTCTTATTTTGGCTTTCATGGACTTATTTTAATTTTCTTTAGCTTCAACCTGAACTTGCAAATGAGCAACTGATACTCTGTTCCACAGTCAGCTCCTGGCCTTGTTTTGACAGATGATATTGAACTTCTCCATTTCCTTTTTCCACAGATGTAGTCCATCTGATTTCTATGTATTAAATCTGGCAAGGTCCATTGTGTAAGGCTACCATTTAAGTTGTTGGGGAAAAAAAAGTATTTGCAATGAATATGTAATTGGTCTTGTAAAATTCTATCACGCAATCTCCAGTGTAATTTCTATCACCAAGGCCATATTTTCTTGTTTCCAACTTTCACACTGCAATCACCAATAATTATCAATATGTCTTGAGTGCACATTTCGTCAATTTCAGACCGCAGACATTAGTAAAAATCTGTAATTTCTTCATCTTTGGCTTTAGTAGTTGATGTGTAAATTTGAATAATAGTAATATTAACTGGTCGCCTTTGTGGGCGTATGGATATTATCCTATCACTGACAGCATTGTACTTCAAGATCTTGAGATGTTCTTTTTGATGATGAATACAATGCCATTCCTCTTCAACTTATCATTCCTGGCATAGTAGATCATATGATTGTCTGATTAAAAATGGCTAATAGCAGTCCATTTCAGCTCACTAATGCCTAGGATACCAATCATTATGTGTTCCATTTCATTTTTGACACCTTCTAATTTTCTAGTTTCATACTTTGTATGTTCTATGTTCCTTTTATTAATGGATGTTTTCAGCTGTTTCTTCCCATTTTGAGTCATGCCCCATCAGCAAATGAAGGACCTATAAGCTTTACTCCATCCATGTTACTAAAATCGACTCTACTTTGAGGAAACAGCTCTTCCCCAGCCTTATTTTGAGTGTCTTGCAACCTGAGGGCCTCATCTTTCAGCACTATATCAAACAATGTTTCAAGCTATTCATAAAGTTTTCCAGTAGTATATCAGATAGCGTTTCACTGGTATTCATAACGATTTCAGTGACCAGTTTATTCAGAAGTCGATGGCCCCATCCTTCTTCCTAGTCTGTCTTTGTCTGGAAGATCCACTGACACCTGTCCACCGTTGGTGACCCTGCTGGTATCTTGAGACACTGGTGGCATAGTCTTCAGCCTCACAGCAACATGCAAGCCACTGCATTACAACAGTCTGACAGACGAGTGGTGGTGCAAATAAACAGCAGAGCAAATAAAACTAAATATACACAAATGATGGAAAATAAAATAGGTAACTGGGACCTCCTAAAAATTAAATACTGATGCTCATTAAAAGACTTTGTCAAATAAACAGGTGTATAAGATGATCATTTACACCAGGAAGGTACACTCCTTAGAACAATCAACCATGGAAGACCAGAAGGGCAGTATTTGTACCAGGAGATAGTTCAGAGGGTAGGAATGCATAGGAAAGAAGGACACAGGGAAAGGGTAACCAGAGGGAGGAAGTGGGAAGACAGCTGTTACATTATGGGGATTACAATCAATGTCATGAAACAAAATGTATATGAATTATTATATGGAAAATGAATTTGCAATGTGAAGTTTCACCCGAATCACAAAAAAAAAAGAAAAGAAAAGAAAGACTTTATCAAGAGGGTAAAAAGAGAACCTACAGACTGGGAAGAATCCTTGGTAATGACGTATCTGATAAAGGTTAAGTGTTTAAAGTACATAGAAAACTTCAACAACTCAACAACAAAAAGATAAATAATCTAATCAAAAATGGCCAAGGGCATGAATAGACACTTAACTTAGGAGGACATTCAGGCAGCCAACAAATATATAAAACGATGCTCATGATCATTAGCCATTAACCAAAAAAAAAAAACAAACTCACTGCCGTTGAGTCAGATTCAACTCATTGCGACCTCTCCTTGGTTTTCTGAGGCGGTATCCTATGGAAGTAGATTCCCCAACTTTCCTTCCAAAGAATGGCTGGTAGGTTTGAACCATCAACCTTCTGGTTAAAAGTCAAATGACTTAGGCACTACACCACCAAAGCTCCCCATTAGCCATTGTTGTTGTTGCTGTTACGTGCCATTGAGTCAGACCTGACTCATAGCAACCCCTCCTTGGGTTTCCAAGGCGGTATCACTACGGAAGTAGATTGCCCAACCTTCCTTCCAAGCAGTGGCTGGTGGGTGTGAACCGCCAGCCTTCTGATTAGCAGTCAAATGCCTTAGGCACTATGCCACCAGAGTTCCTCATTAGTCATTAGAGAGAGATGCAAATCAGAACTACAGTGAGATACCATCACACCCTTGCAAGAATGGCAATGATCAAAAAAACAGAAAATAACAAATGCTGGGAAGGTTGTGGGGAGACTGCAACTTATATACACTGCTGGTGGGATTGTAAAATGGTACAATCATTATGGAAAACAGTATGGCACTTCCTCAAAAAGCTAGAAATAGAAATATCTTTCGATCCAGCAATCCTACTTCTAGGTATATATCCTAGAGATATAAAAGCAATGAGACAAATGGACATTTGCACATCTACATTCATTGCTGCATTATTCACAATAGCAAAAAGATGGAAACAACCAAAGTGCCACCAACAGATGACTGGATAAACAAATTGTGGTACAAATGTACAATGGAATACTACACAACTATAAAGAATAAGGAGTCCATGAGATATTTTTTAACACAGATGAATCCAGAGGATGTTATGCTGAGTGAAATAAGTCAATCACAAAAAGACAGATATGTATGATCTCACTATCATAAAAAATCAAGAATAAATATACACAGAGAAAGCAAAGTTCTTTTATGATTACTGAGGAATGGAGGGGTGAGGAATCACTTACTACATAGTAGGCACTTGTTATTTCTGGTGATGAGAAAGACAAGACCAACATGGGTAAAGTCAACATAAAATGACCAAGGAAAATAAACATACTAAGAACACGAGAAAAAGGAAGGAGTATAGTAAATAGTATAGCATATGCAATTATGCAACAATAATAAATAACACCAAAAAATCATGTGTGTGGTAACATGGGTAAATATGAGTGCTTTATACAAGTACAGAAAGGCATACATGAAGAAATGCATGTGTGTGTATGTTGTTGTTGTTGTTATGTGCCATTGAGTCGGCCCCAACTCACAGCCCCAACTCAAATCCTCCTTGGGTTTCCGAGGCAGTATCACTACGGAAGTAGGATCGCCCAACCTTCCTTCCAAGGAGTGGCTGGTGGGTTTGAACCGCCAGCCTTCTGGTTAGCAGTCAAGTGCTTTAGCCACTATGCTATCAGAGCTCCT
>NW_006921917.1:1448858-1451594 GCF_000298275.1 Orycteropus afer afer
AGATTATTGACCCTAGTCACCCTTCGAGCCTGGAATTGAACTCACTCCCCAGCCTTAACTTTAAGCCAAACAAAAGACAGGCATATATTTACACCAGGAGGGTACACTCCTTAGAACAATCAACCATGGGAAATCAGAAGGGCAGTATTTGCACAGGTACATAACTCAGAGGGCAGGAAAGCAAAGGAAAGGACAAAGGGTAAAGGTTACCAAGGGAGGAAGCAGGAAGAGCGCTGTTGCATTATGGGGATCGCAATCAATGTCATGAGACAAAATGTGCAAGAACTGTTGTGAAAATGAATTTGCTCTGTAAACTTTCACCCAAATCACAATTAAAAAAAGAAAAGGGAATGAAGCTCTGATACTTGTACAACTTGGATGACCTTGTAAACATTATGCCGAACAAAGTAAATCAAAAGGACAAATACTTTATGACCCCACTTATATAAAATGCTTAGAATAAGAAAATACAGAGACAAAAGTTTATTAGTGGTATGGTAGTTCAGTTTGTATGTCAACTTGGCTGGGCCTGGTTGAGTGGCTGGGCAGCTGGTGGTAGTTATTCCCCATGAGGAGACTGGCAATCACCTCCATGGTGGGATGTACCCCAAGCAGCTGAGTAGCTGCCTTTGGGATATTGTCTGCTTCCTGTATATAAGGAGAAGCCTTGGGGACAGTAGCTAGCTTATGGTACCTTGAACCCTGCGTGTAGCTGTGTCGTTGTTCAGCAGCCTGCCATGCTCTGCAGACCTGGGGACTTAGAATTAACTTGAATTAATGGCCTGCTGTGTGGTTTGGTAACATCGGGACTGTGCCTTTTTACTTGTCAACCTTGGGATTGGCAGCCTCAGCAGCCAGCAGCTGTCTGAGTGAAGAAATGCCTCTAGCTTCAGTGGGCCGGAAACTGGAGGCCCAAGGCTGAGGGGCTTTCACCCAGCCCTTAGAGCCTGGCACTTTGAACTTGGACTTAACCCCTCCCAATTATGAGAATAAACTCCTGTTTGTTCAAGCCATCCCATTTGTGGTATATTCTTGTCAGAGTGGCACTAGGTAACCAGAACAAGTGGTTATCATAAGTGACTGTGGGGAGAGAGAAACGGGGAGCCACTACTTAAGGAGTACTGAGTTTCTGTTTAAGATGAAACACATTTGAAAATGGATACTGGTGATGGATGCACAACACGGTGAACACAACTAACATCACCTAACCAGACCTAACAGTTAAAATGGCAAGTATGTTTTTTATACATATTTTACCACAATAAAAAAAGATATAAGCCACATCGGAATCTTGCTAAACAAGGTAACAAAAAAAAAGCTTTCCATCATTATAGAAGCTCTGGTGGCGTAGTGCCTAAGGTATTTGACTGCTAACCAGAAGGCAGTGGTTCAAACCCACCAGCTACTCCTCGGAAGGAAGATTAGACAATCTACTTATATAGTGCTACCACCTCAGAAACCCAAGGAGCGATCACTATGATTCGGATCCAACTCGACGGCAGTGAGTTTGGTTTTTTTTGAAAACTATTTTGTATGATACTGCAATGGTGGATATGTGACATCATGCATTTATAAAAACTCATAGGACTATACAGCACAAAGAGTGAACCTTGATGAATGCAAATAAAAAACAATTCAGAAGGTCAAAGGATCAAAGGAAGGAATGCAAAGTGTGACAAGAGCATCTAACTGTATTACAAATGTAGGAACCACCTCACTGAAGGGGGGGAGGGGATAAGGTGATGATTTAAGTAACTTTGGAAACGAGTGGAATCTGTGTCTCACCATCCTTGCTTCTAAGGAGCATTCTGACTATGCTCCTTCTAAGACAGATTTGTTTATTCTTTTGGCAGTCCATGGTAAATTCAATTTTCTATTCCAGCACCATATTTCAAAGGCATCAATCATTCTTTGGTCTTCCTTATTCACTGTCCAGCTTTTGCATGCATATGAAGCGATTGAAAGTACCATGGTTCAGGTCAGACACCTTAGTCCTATAATGACATCTTTGTTTTTTAACACTTTAAAGAGGGCTTTTGCAGCAGAGTTGCTCAATGCAATATATTGTTTGATTTCTTGACTGCTGCTTCCACGGGCGTTGATCTAAGTGAAATGAATTCCTTGACAACTTCAATATTTTCTCTGTTTATCATGATGTTGCTTATTGTATACTGGAATTGAAAAATTCAGTAAATGGATGACAGTTGGTGGCAGCTAGGTTTCTCACTGTTGGAACAGGAATTTACAGGTAAGGATTGAGGTGAGATTGATCCACGTGGTAATGGATTAGAGTAGGAGACACACAAATGAACTCATGTTTGGCTTAATATAAAATCTGATGTTGGTGATGAATATTGAGTATACCAAGGACTGCCAGAACAAATCTTAGAGCAACTATAGTCAGAATAATCCTCACAACTGGACCAACAAGCAACATCACTCATGTACAAGGAGATGACTAAAGATATACTTATAGATAAATGTATATACACAGGTGAATATGTACACATGTATCTTTCTGTGCGTTCTCATCTTAAAAGATCTAAAAGAAACAACACTTCAGTAGCAACAAATGGCAGTGTGTTTGGGTTTTTTGTTTGTTTGTAGTTGTTGTTGTTATATGCCACTGAGTCATCTGCCACTCATAGTGACCCCTCCTTGGGTTTCCGAGGCAGTATCACTACGGAAGTAGATTGCCCAACCTTCCTTCTGAGGAGTGGCTGGTGGGTTTGAACC
>NW_006921917.1:1451979-1482036 GCF_000298275.1 Orycteropus afer afer
GCACATAACAACAACAGAAACAAAACAGAATATCAGAGCTATCATCACAGACTGCCTTGCTTATTCTATTTTTGTTTTGTGTTGTTTGAAAGATGGATCATTCCAGTTTCCCGATAAATATCTTCTAAAATATTTTTAAGTAAATGTTTACTTGGTATTTACTACAATGAACAACAACTGAACATAAGGCCAGATTTATGATCCAGCTAAGAATTTCTGTATACAGGTGGTCCTCAGTTTACAACAGGGCTCTGTTCTGATGACTTCTTCGTAAGTTGGTTCTGACACGAGTGGAACCTCATTTTTTAAATAATTTCCTTTACTATAGCCTTTTATTATATTATAGATTTAAAAATCTATATTTGTCTCTGTGATTGGAAACAGTGCATATAAACTTAGAGATAGAATGGCAAAAAAAAAAAAAAAAAGGATTGTATTTAATGTGGTCTGTCAGACTCAAATATGTCATAAGTTGGAGACCTACCTGTACTTTGTAATAACTGTGGCTTTTTGCATAGTCAGTGGAATTATTTAAATGCTATAAAATGAAAAACATAAACTTGTTTTTAACTGTCATAATTGTGTACAACTTGTTATACTGTATCTTGTTCATTGAAACCAAGACTTATCCAATGTCAAGGCCCTGGTCAAGAATACAACCAACAACTGTAAACCAAGGTCGTTTGCTAATACTTTCCCTCCTCACAATTAATTACAGAAAACCCTGGACAATTTTTTTCACCTCCATTTTATTTTATTACTTAAGCTTCTAGACAGTCTCTCATGAAATATCTAGACCGAAAACATCAAATCTCTGATCTTTTTCCAAAATAGCCTATGCCACAATCCAACAGAATCTGTCTGCCTTACTTATTTTCTTTACTTTGGGACTCGTAAACGCTAACAGAATCTCAGTCTTACATTCTCATATCTGCCCCTGCTACTGAATATTTAGAACATGTTCAGATTCGTGTAACACTGTCAGGAGAAAATACGTAAAACAGAAGGAGGACATTTAGGAATGGAAAAAGTCTTGAGTATTATTTCTGGATTCTTCAAGGATTTCAACAAAACAGATTAACTTTTTATGAAGTTCATAAAAGTACACTGTTTCTAAAGTAAGGCTTACTCTCCCTGTTTCCACGTAATTTTACATAAATGAAAATTTTATTTAAATATTTATGATAATACCTAAATGTGAAATTAAAACCATAAAACTCTTAGGAGAAAATGCAGGGGCAAGGCTGTTGGACCTAGCTCTTAACAATGGATTATTCACTATGATAATAAAAGCACAAACAGCAAAAAATACATATATATAAATGGGACCTCATAAAAATTAAACACTTTTCTTCACCAAAAGACTTTACGAAAAAAGTTAAAAGACAAGCTATCGACAGGGAGAATATCTTTGGAAACTGTACTCTGATAAGAATCTAACAACATATGTGTGTGTGTGTGTGTGTGTGTATAAACTTTGACAATTTAACAACAAAAAGACAAGTAACCCAATCAAAAATGGGCAGGACTTGAATAGATATTTCACCGAAGAGGAAATTCAAATGGTCACAAAACATATGAAAAGATGTTCAATGCCATCAGAGAAATGCAAATCAAAACCACAATGAGATAACATTTCACTCCCACTAGGCTGGCTAAGACAAAAAAATTTTAAAATAACAAATACTGGTGAGGATGTGGAGAAATTAGAATCCTCTGTCCACTGCTGGTGGGAATGCAAAAAGGTGCAGCCCTCCTAGAAAACAGTGTGGTGGTTTCTAAAAAAACTAAAAATAGAACTAGCATATGACCCAGCAATTCCACTGCTAGGAATATACCCAAGGGACTTGAAAACAGTAATCCGAATATACATATATATACCAGTGGTCACTGCAGTATTATTCCCAATAGCGAAAAGGTAGAAACAACCTTAATACCCATCAACAAATGAATGGATAAACAAAATGTGGTACCTATATACAATGGAATACTCCTCAGTCAGAAAGAAAAATGAAATCTTAATACACATACAACATGAATGGAGCTTGAAGACATTATACTGAGTGAAATAAGTCCATTACAAAAGGACAAATACTGTATGGCTTCATTTATATAAAAACAGAAGAACAAGCGTATTTACAGAGCCCAAAGTTTCTTAGTGGTTATCTGGGGTGCGAGGGAGGAGAGGAGGGTGTCACTGCTTATGGAACACCAAGTTTCTGTTTACCATTACAAAAAATCATACTAAGGGTAGGGTTGCTGCGATAATTAGTTAAGGTTATGTGTCAACTTGGCTAGGGCATGATCCTCAGTAGTTTGGCAGATAGTATGTATTCATCCTCCATTTTGTGATCTGATGTTGAAAGGACCAATCAGTTACAACCAATCAGTTGAAAGGGGAGCTTCCTTGAAATGTGGCACACATCCAATATACATGGATGTTCTGGCAAAGTTTTCTCTCTCTCTCTCTCTCTCTCTTTCTCTCTCTCTCTCGATCCTGCATCCAACTCATCATCCTCTGACCTCTAATTCTTGGGATGTGAGCCAGAAGCCTGTTATCTGATCTGCAGATTTTGGGATTCACCAGCTCCCACACCCCATGAGCCAGCAGCCTTCTGCCTGACCTGCTGATTTTGGATTCATCTGCCCCTGCAACCACGTGAGTCAGGAGAAGCCTGCAGCCTGACACCTGACCCCTGATTCGGGACTTGCCAGCCCCCACAACTGCATGAGCCATTTCCTTGAAGTAAATCTCTGTGTATTGATATATACATGTCACCAGGTTTGCTCCTCTAGAGGACCCAGCCTTAGACAGCTGCACAGCTGATTAGTGTAAGTGACATAAGTTGTGTTGTTGTTGTTAGGTGCCGTCGAGTTGGACCCGACTCATAGCGACCCCTCCTTGGGTTTCCGAGGCAGTGTCACTACGGAAGTAGATTGCCCCATGACATCTATCAGTCAGAAAACTGAAGTTACCCATGTACTCTTAACAACATCAACAGAAACAAACATTTCCGAGGAGTATCTAGTGGGTTTGAACTGCCAGCCTTCTGGTTAGCAGTCAAGTGCCTTAGGCACTATGCTACCAGAGCTCTTGACATAAGTTGTACACCTACAAAAAGTTGAATTGGCAAAAGTAGTGTGATAGGTATGTTTACGATAACCATAAAAGGAGCAACCTTTTGTACTACTTATGTACAACCAAATACCTCAGGGGACTTGGTTTCTTGGTTTGGAGATTTAGGGTTACAGTTCAAGGGACACCCCAGCTAATTAGCCTAATAACATGTTTAGTGCTTCTGTTCTCTTAGTTTGTTGTGTAGTGCCTGGGGGCTTAAAAACTTGGGAGAGGCCATCCAAGGTACAGTAAATGGTCTCCATTCACTTGAAGCAACAAAAGAAGGAGAGTCAGGAATACGAGTAAGAAATGGGATGTGTGGCTAACTGCCTTCATGAACAACTGCACCATGACATCTGAAGAATTAGCTACTACCAGGCTACCATTCCAAACTCCAACCACACTCACTGCCATTACTGAATGTTTTAATCAAAGATCCTGTAGAAGAATCCTGATCAAAAGGGAGACAACACAGAACAGAATTTCAAATTCTCCTGGAATCTAGATTTTCTGGAGCCATGGAGGCTGTATCAAGCCCTGAAACCATTGCCCTGTGATAATCATTAAACCTTAAATCAAAAACATCCCCTGAAGTCTTTTCAAAACCAAACAATAGTTTAGCTTGAAAGAGCACTGTGTTCTTTTAAGATCTATCTACATGGGAACAAACTGACAACAGCAACTCCAAAGGTTAGATAGGAAATTTAGGGACCAGTGAGTTTATGCTGATGGTAGAGGAACAACTCAGAGAGCAAGCATGAGTAGGGCTGCAAGCTGAAGAATGCAAGCGATGCCACCCAACTGTCCACGTAGAGACTGTTGAATTGATGTACATTTTGCTGCGTATAATCTCAACGACGACAAAATATAAAAGAAAACTTATTTGTAAAAAATGATGGTGATGGTCCCTTGGAATTTTAAAGCATTGTAATCATTCATTGGATCTTCCTGACAATTCTGAAAAGTAAATAAGGAAACTATTGTAGTATTTTATAGACGTCACCACAAGTCCACACAGATTACATAACTTCCCCAAGTTACTCTGTTAATAAGACATAGGGTTGGCACAAGAAGATGGGTTTCTGGACTCCGATCCAAATGCTTTACCAAGTATTTCGTGCTTCTCGTGTTTCACGTTTCCGGTCTATGTCTAACTCCAGACTAAACACAGTCTGCATTTTTCCCATTCCCTAGGACCATCACCTTGATTTCTCTGTAGTTCTTTTTCCTACAGAAAATCTCTGCTGGAGTCCAGATGGCTGATTAACACCTAGGTTCTGAGAGATTCACTACCATGACATCTATCAGTCAGAAAACTGAAGTTACCCATGTACTCTTAACAACATCAACACAAAGTAACTTGAAGAAGCATTTCTCCATTTAAGAAGGTGGCATTTCCCGTTTGTAGAAAAGGTATCTACTTTCTTTCCAACTAACCTTCACACTTCAGACAGATTTTTAGGTATGTTCTAAATTCTCCATTCTAACAACTGGGTCTCCAGGGAGAGGTCTGTGCCAGCACTTTCCCAAGGCAGGCATTTCTAGGCAAGGTTCTTTGCGTCTCAGCGCACCCTGCATCTCTGACTTTCTGACTATATGTATTTGTAATAACTCTTATGTTTTGCTTTATATTATTATATGTATTTTTTAATCTAATTGATACAATGTCTCATTTTGTACCAATGTTGCTTCTTGGAGTTCTTTTCAAGCACAGAAAAGAAATCCAAATGCTAAATACTAAGTAAAATCTAGTGTAAGTGAAGTGGGGTGTGTACGCGTCCCATTAATTCAAGAGCTGCTGACTTGAAAATGTCCTAGTTTTACAAAATGTATAATACTTTGAATTTTATTTTATTCCTCTGTGCCAGTTATCAATGTACTGCCTCAGAGCTCCAAATTCACTCACCAGTACCTACCATGTGGTAATGGGCTTCTCTCCTCTGCAAAGAGCACAGTGTTATTCTTAATCAGCAGAGGGCACTGGAGGGACACTGCAGGAGGAAGGGTCTTGTCCCAGATCTGGGATTGGATTTGTTCTCCCCACTACTGTGCAGCTGTAGCAGTGGATATGGCTGAGAACAACACCCAGGGAAGCCCCGACCCGCTCGTGAGCCAAGTCAACCATACCTCAGCGAGTCAGAGCCCTGGCCTCATGACCACTGTGCCACCGCCCTTCAGACATGAGTACCACACAGCCCAGGCCTCACATATCCTGCCAGTAAGTGGATGCCCACAGCCCTGACTCTCTCTGTGTGCCTGCCCACCTGTCTTAGCCTGCTTTCATTCCATAAGGATATTTCCAGCTTGTTGATCCTGGCCGTGGTGCCTGTCTGCCAACTTCAGTAGGGTAATACGTAAGGCATTTGACTGCTAACCAGAAGGCTGGTGGTTCAAACCCACCAGCCACTCCTCAGAAGGAAGATTGAGAAATCTACTTCCATAGTGATACTGCCTCGGAAACCCAAGGAGGGGTTACTATGAGATGGATCCAATTCGATGGCAGTGAGTTTGGATTTTTTTTAAACCCAGGAGCATGTTTCCTGCTGACCTGGTGACTGTAGGCCAGCTCTGACCCAGACAGCCCAGCTAATTTCTCTGCCATCCAGTGAATCTTCTCTGTAAGGACTGAATCCCAACCGTGGGGCTCTGTGTCCAGAACAATGGGCACGGCTGAGGGAGTGAGTATGGTGTAGGGAAATCAGAGATGCTAAGTAAAAATCTGTCTACTGACACATAGGAAGCTCATCTGACACCCTTCCCCTGAATTGCTTTCCCCAGTCAGCATCCAGAGCTCTAGCAGGAAAAACCTCCTAAGACGAGACTGAAGGATCATTTTCTAGAAACAGATTACTCAAGAGAAAAGATACACACATATACAGACACACACCTACACATACAATATACACACACACGTGTGCATGTGTGTTCTGAGATCTGAAACGCTCACAATGAAGCAGTTGGTTCCCTTTCTACTGCCCTGTTCTATGTACTTATTAACAAATTTTACTCTGCCAACTTTCTGGGCCCTCACTTTTAAATCTGACTATTTAGGCAAGAATCAACCAAAAATCAAAAACCAAACCCATTGTCATCAAGTCAATTCCAACTCATAGAAACCCTATAGGGCAGAGAAGAACTGCCCTATAGGGTTTCCAAGGCTGTAAATCTTTACAAAAACAGACTACCTTATCTTTCTCCCGTGGAGCAGCTGATGGGTTCAAACTGCAGACTTTTTGGTTAGCAGCCCAATACTTGAATCACTGTGCCCACCAGGGCTCCTAAGAACAGTTTGAAAAAAAAGAAGGTCCAAAACAAACTGGTAGGGGGAGCAGGTAGGAACTTGGAGGAAACAACCCACACAGGGAGCAAAAGAAAACTTTAACACACACACACACACATCCTCAGAGACATAAGAGAAGACAATGTAGCCACAAAATAACGAAAGGGCATAAAAAGAAACATTCAGAGAACAAAAAAATGTGCTTAGACATTAAATTAGGACAGCAATAATAGTTTTGTATCTTGATTGTGATAATGTGATAAAATGTGATAAAGCGTTCTAAAGTGATACTGCCTCTCAACCCCAAATTCACAAACTATACACACATATTATATCAATATCAGATTCTTTGTTTTGATATTATACTATGATTATATAAGATGTAATCATTGGGGAAAACTGGGTAAAGGTTATTATATGGGATCTCTGCACTATCTTTGCAATTTCCTGTGAATGTATCATTATTTCAAAACAAAAAGTTAAGAAAAAGAGATAGGAAGGCAAGTGGAGGCTGAATTAGAAGAAGATAGTTTAGGAGGTCACTCAGCAAACAAAGCAGTAAAATGAAATAAACCAATTAAAAACAGGGGGAAAATGTAAACGAAGGATTAATTCTTGAGGTCCAACACTGACAAAAGGCACTTTAAAGAGAGAAGTGAGAAAATGATGTGGAGGAAATTAACAATAAAATAATCCAAAAAAGTTTTCCCAGATTGAAAGACACGAGTTCCTAGATTAAAAGGGAGTATATCAAGTGTTCAGAACAATGACTAGGGGGAAGAAAGTCATACATCTTTGTGAAATTATAGGACACAAGAGATTAAGAGAAGATTCTAAAAATTTCAGAGAAAAAAACAGCTCACATACAAACAATGGAAATCAAAACACCAGAAAACAAGGAAGAATACATACCAAAGAGAAGCAAAGGGCATTCCCAGCATGGTGGTACAGAAAAGTCCAGAAGAGCCAGGCAGAGCCTGAGTACTGTCCATCCAGACTGGACCAGGGAGGCAAAGAACAGGGAATTGGAGGGAGGGGGTCCTCCAAACAAAAGATGAGACTGACAGACTACCTATGGTGTTTGTCCATACAGGTAGTCCCCGACTTTCAATGGGGTTCCATTCTGACAACTCTGTCGTAAGTTAGTTCTGACATAAGCCAAATACCCCATTTTTATTATTATTATTGCCTTTTATTACCAGTATCTTTATAAATCATAGCACTGAACATCTGCTAGTGAACATCTGAGAATGATAACATCAGCAAATTATGTATTGCAACACTGTATATGTTACTAACCATATGATGTACAAAAGCAGACTGTCATAAGTGTGGTCCATTTAAATAGAATATGTGGTAAGTATTTATCGTAAGGACTGAGAGGAATTTCACAATTCTATCAGGGTACAGGGCATGAAAGGGCATCAGTAAGGACAATTAAGGAAATAAAAAAAAAATAAGAAAGAAGCAATTACTGACTTTAGGGGAAAAGGGTGTAGTAAGATAAAGTCTGAGTGTAGTACCTCCCATGTGGCTCAGCTGTAGCTAACACTTACATAGGCGATATAACTAAAAGCTGTGATCTAATGATGGTGGAGAGGGGAAATGTGTATGGGTGGGATTGCTGTAAATTAAACTTAGGAGGAATCAACAGATATCTAAGACTAAAGACATCAAGAAATGGCAGTATATTATTTTGAAATGTGGAGGTAAAAAGTAGAGGAAACCACTAGAAGAATTAGAAGCCCTGCATTTGGGAAGTAGAACTCTGGGATGGGGACAGATAACAGAGCGCACTCCTGTTTCTCATGAGTCTTCTAATTCTTTTCGTGTTTTCTAACTATGTACCCCAAACCCATGGCTACTGAGTCAATTCCAACGTAGAGCAAGTCCCAATGGATTCCCAACTGCGTATAGGTATTTGTTGTTGTTGTTATGTGCCGTCGAGTAGGACCCGACTCATAGCGACCCCTCCTTGGGTTTCTGAAGTGGAATTACTACGGAAGTAGATTGCCCAACCTTCCTTCTGAGGAGTGGCTGGTAGGTTTGAACCACCAGCCTTCTGGTTAGCAGTCAAATGCCTTAGGCACTACGCTACCAGAGCTCCTGTGTATAGGTATTATTTAGATAAAAATGAAAATTAAATTTGAAAACGTAAGTCCAGAGAAGAACATTAAATGAATAATATTACAGGTGAATATGGCAAAAATCATGAAGGTTCTGGAAACACTGCTTAGGCAATGAAGAACCACTGAAGGGTTTCAGCAAGCAAGTCACATGATATCTTAGAAGGAATTACTGAGTTAGGAAAAAAAAAAAAGGATGGACAAAAAGAGGGAGAGTTTGAAGATAAGAAAACCAGTCCAAACTTTCTAGTGAACATCATACATATCCGAGGAAAGGGTACCCTGGATTCGGTGGCAAGAATACCAACATGGTATAAATGGTGGCTCCTACAAGGATGTCTCAATCTTTACGCATCTAGTAATTCCAGCTATGAACTAGTTTTCGGTACAAGGAAGGGGACAGCCAGTCCAGGAGACACAAACATTAGTCTTTCTTGTAGAACATCCTCTCAAGTTTATGGATAAAGAACCACTCTGGGTGATAAATTAGTCTTTCAAGAGATTCCACCTGGTGTGGATTTCAACCACGTCCCTATGAGACCACCCCTGAATAAGCTGACCATCAAAGTTCTGGACCTAAGAATTGAGAAGCCAAGCCTGGAAAGCAATGGTTCTTGGTTGAAACCGCAAAGCCACACTTACTCACACATCCTTTCCCTCACCAGGGCTCTGGCCTACATGTTTAGTAAAATATACTAAGGAATAGCAGACTGAACTTTTATTTTTCCTTTATTGACATGGCTACAAAAGATGGATCAGAGAAAATGAGGTAGAAAATGTATCTAGGTTTCAGAAAGACATGTGACAAATGAACCGCTATTATCTCCTGCGATTCATCAATCAGAACTGTGTCTTATTCCAGAAACCAGCCCACTAGGGACCCTGTAAAGGTCTGCAAAAGATCAGGGATTCTGAGAAATAAGTAAGGGAACAGTAGGAAGAAAAGTAGGAGTACACCTATCCAAATGCACTCAGGGCCAAGCCACAAATAGGAAATCAAAGTAAGTCCAGGTGCCAACCTTACAAACATGCCCCCAACACACATGCACACACGCGCACGTGCACACACACACACTGCTGCTGAGAACCTGGCGACTCCAAGTGTGGTCCTGGGGCCAGCAGCAGGGACATCCCCTGGGAGCCTGTTAGACATGCCCAATCTCAGGCCTCACCCCAGAACTAATGAATCAAAATCTGCCGTTTAACAAGATCCCCAGGTGAAAACTATGACTATTAAAGTTTGAGAAGCGCTGACCTAGAAGATGAAGAAAGGGGTGCTCTGGCTTTGGCGTTTCGCCTACTGCTGGACGGGTAACTACCCAGGTGTCAAAGCTGCCTGGCAGGAATAGTCATTTGTACAGTGTGACAGTGCGAAGGAGGATCTGGCAACTATGCGTCTTTGAGCAAGGCTCTGATTCCAGAACACCCAATTATTTCTTAGCTAGATTTTAGAGTAAAGTAAGAGCACAAGCATGAACCACAGATTTCTCTTTATAGCTGCCTATTTTATTTAAACAAAAAATGCTAAACATTAATTTTAGTTGTACTTAATTGAATAATTTCTCGGGGGAATAGTTCAGGGAGAGTTTAAAACTGCCTGTTTCCAAAAGCCATTACAAATTGGCATATACTATAATGTCACTGTGCCAACCAAAACAGTGTGCTTTAATGTCCCTGGGGCCGCCTTCACTCCAGATGTGTTCAGAACGCCTAGTAATATAATGCAGGCAAAACCCATATTTACACGAAGTAGTATTTTGAATATCCTTTTCCAATTATCTGGAATGAGATAATAGACCCCTAATTGGAAGCCCTGGGGGTGGGGGTGGAGGAGCCAGGGCAGTGGTTTCTCCCTCACGAATGCTTCTATTAGTAAACACTAAGGCAGTCTAAGAATAAAAGCAATTTCCTTTGCCCAGCTAATCATATAAACATCCATAAACCTGGAAACTACCCCACGGTCACCTATAATGAACTGATTGTTGAAAGTTTGATCTTGTCTTTTCCTATGAATTGTAAATACTAAAGGTTGGGGTTAGGGGAGGCAGAAATGGAACCGAGTGAAAGAAATAAAACAACAACAAAAAAAAAACATGTTGGCAAAAGAACAGACAGAAGCAATTGGTGTGCAGGTGTCGCTCCCCCACCCCGACCTTCATCCATCCCAGGATGCCTTTTCTTCAATGCAATTTCATGCCTGCATGAATGGCACAGATTATGAACTTCCTTTTTATTTTTGACTAATAATTGTCCTAACAACATTGCTAGGTAAAGCATCATTGTTTTTATGTTAAAAATAATAATTTTATGTAAAAAATAATTAATGTGTAAAATTAATTTTTTACATAATTATTATTGATTTGTAACATGCACTCTGAATTAAACCTATCGATAAGGAATAATCTTTTTCATTCTCTAAGCATCAATCAACAAATATTAAACAATGTATTTTACACTTTGTGTTAAAACAGAAGTTTCTGCCCCTAGTATTTATCTAGTAAGTGTCAATTTTGAATTGCAGTCAGAACAAATAAGCATTTTTGTACATATAAGCACACCGTTTGATTACAGCAGAGGTTCTGGCCCCCATACATCATAAAATGCTTTAACGTGCCATGCAATCAGGGTATGGTTCGTTACCGAAGCTGTCTATTTTCACAGATGTCACAAAAGAAGCGATCTGAAAAACTATGCAAATTGCAGCTGTTCTTGGCTGTTAGCAAGATTCGCTTGGAAAACTTGCTCCCTAAAATGTTCAAATAGGAAAAGGTTTTCCAAATATAAATTAATTACCGAATTCCATGTGTTGACAGGCAAACGCTCTCATGTTTACGCTTCAACTTGACAAAGGGAATTTCTGCATATCACCAATGAACCTCTACAAGAAACAAAGTCCATGTATGTATGTACTTCATATTTCTCCTAAACCACTTCAAAACACTTTTATCAGGAGGTATAACATGCAAAGGGAAATGCAAAAAACATGTGTGTACAGTTTAACAAATAGTCACAAGGCAACGATTCTATAATCATCACATGCTTGACCAATTTGGTATTATACTGAAATACCAATCAACCCTGTAAAAACCTAAACTCATTCATTCAACCAGGCAATCAATAAAACATTTACTATAGCTAGGCATAGTGTTAGATATGTATTTGAACACTTAGCAAACTATGACTTAATGACAACTTATTACTTAATTACTTAATCATCACTAAGTCCTTAATAGTTCCCTGCCTGAGTTTCAAAGCAAATAAATATATACCTTTATCATATGGACAAGGAGCATTTTTCCCCAATAAATCTACCCTAGAGGTTTGTGCTCTGGGGATGCTTAACAATATATCACTTCTGAAAGTTCCACAAGAAAGGGCTTAGTGGTCAGTTAACACCCAGATGTGAACTTTTCTCTTTGACCCTTAGCAATAGTGAATGATGTTGCCAATATCCCTCTGATTAACCCTTGAAGGTTAGGCCTCTCCCTCTAGAACAAAGGCCTCCCCACTTGGGAGCTACTTAGAACTTTCCCAAGCACCTTGCAAAGAGGCTTATTTTTCATACTCTGCCTAGATCTTAAAAAAGCATTTGTGCAATATATTTAAATTCCTACTTATAAAACGAACATTCTCTTCACCCTAGGAAAACCTTACTCTGTGACTTTGCTTTAAGATAGTTGTACCTTATTAATCACAAAGTTTTCAAGTAAACTGGGTTTGCAAAATTCTCAGCAGTTCAGTTGTTTCCAAATTGCACACACAAAATTCCTATATCACATAGTCCAAGACAATCAACAATGTACAAAGCAGCATCCTTTCCTCACTAGGGTCCACTTCTGTCAGGAAAGGGGAAAGCAATTAAATCAAAATGGTAATTATTTACACCAATAATCTACAAACTAGGGCATGCAAGAACATATACTTGAATGTGGAAAGAAAATACTAAAACATCTATTACTGTGCTATGTTTATGTATTTATTTTTCTCCATTTTATGGCTGTTGATAGTATACACAGCAAAACATTCACCAGCTCAACAGTTTCTACACATACCACTTAGTGACAGTGATGACCTTCTTCCAGCTGTGCAACCATTCTCACTCTCCTTTTCTGAGTCCTTCCTCTCTCACTAACATAAACGCACTGCGCCCTAAGTCTCCTATCTAATCTTTGGAGTTACTGTTGTCAATTTAATCCCATATAGATAGATCTCCAAAGATCACAATGTTATTAAAGGTAGACCTTTCTTTGAGTAGTTAAGCTAAACTATTACTTGGTTTTAAGATGACTTCAGGGGATATTTTTGGTCTAAGGTTTAAAGATGATCTCAAGGCAAGAGTTTTAGGGGTTTATCTACCCTCCATGGCTCCAGAAAGTCTAGAGTCCATGATAATTTGAAATTCTGCTCTGCACTTTCTCCCTTTTTAAAAAATCAGGATTATTTTATAGAATCTTTGTTCAAAATGTTCAGTAACAGTAGCTGGACACCATCCAGTTCTGGTCTCCTGGCAAAGGAGACAGTTGTTCATGGAGTCAATTAGCCACACATTCCACAGCCTCCTGTTATTCCTGACTCTCCTCCTTCCTCTGCTGCTCCAGGGAACAGAGACCAACTGTTGGGCCTTGGATGCTGTATTTACTTTTTAATCTCATTCTTTTTTTAAATTCTGCTTTTTGAAAATTATGTTTTACAAATCCACTATGTATAGTTTTTTAAATGCAATTATAAATAAATATTCTAGAGAATGCCTCATAATTATTGCTAATGAGATTCAGGATATAAAAATGTTAGAGGCCATTGCATTAAGCAGTGGTATTAAAACAAACAAACTAGTGGGCATCAAGTCTATTCAGACTCACAGTGACCTCACGAGTTTCAGAACAGGGTTTCTCCACAGGGTTTTCAATGTCTAATATTTTTGGAAGGAGCTCAGGTGGTGTAGTGCCTAAGGCACTTGACTGCTAACCAGAAGGCTGGCAGTTCATACCCACCAGCCACTCCTCAGAAGGAAGGTTGGGCAATCTACTTCTGTAGTGATACCGCCTCAGAAACCCAAGGAGGGGTCGTCGCTATGAGCGGGTCCGACTCCACAGCACATAACAACAACAACAATATATTCGCAAGCGGATTGCCAGGCCTTTCTTCCAAAGTGCCTCTGGGAAGACTTGAACTTCCAATCCTTCAGTTAGTAGGTAAGGGCTCTATTGTTTGCACCACCAAGGGACTCCTAAGCAGTGATATAGCCTGTCTAAAAAAGAACACAATCATTTATAACCCAAGAGGTTAAAAGTTAAATACCTTTGCCATTATTCAAGGAAACATTATATAAATACTAATAGTAACAACTGAGCAATCGACTTGAGCTTGAAAGAGTTAAAAAGCATACATGGTCTGAGGAATATACTGGTAATATGTTAATATTAGAGAAATTGGGATGAGGGATCTAAGGGAACACTTTATATTATTGTTGCAACTTTTTCATAAGTTTAAAATCAGTTTAAAATTAAAAAAAAGTTTGAAATAAAAATGATTTGTAACTAAATATAACAAAATTTGCAAATTATTTTAAATAGAGTAGAAGCTAACCCTAAAATGCCACACTTACTCACTTGCATTATCTAACATATAGTCCCTCTGTCTGTACCACAGACCATCATACCTGATATACCTTTAATAATGGCTAGAAGTATTATCTCAAGGCTCTACCTCCCCATAGCATTTTGAGAGCTTTTGTCACAATATATCCTCTCCACATGTAGACATGATTTGTCTTTGGAATTCTGATAGAAGATGATGAAAACAGGTTGAGAACGGTTGAACCACAAAATAAGGAGTATAGAGGAAGTAGAAAAAGGGCATAATCAAAGGAAAACACAATGAAGGGATTTAAGGACATGAGTAGAATTTTGCTTTGGGAAGAAAAATGAAATAGGATAGAGTACCAACCTATTCAATAAACTTAACTGGAGTTCCGTAGCGATACCACCTCAGAAACCCAAGGAGGGGTCGCTATGAGTGGGATCCAACAGGACGGCAGTGAAGTTGGGTTTTTTTTTTCTTTTGGACACCAACTATGTCTCAGACACTGTACCATGAACTAGGGATACAGCAGTGACTTGAGGGAGACACAACCCCTGACATCAAGAGAAAAATACATGCAAAGTAAGGAAGAGCTGAACTAGGTCTGTGGGGGAAGACTGGAGAGGTGGGGATCTAGAGAGACACTGGGGAGCAAAACACACTCAACTCATCACCATGTGAAGGTAACTCTTCGTCCCCGGGCAAACTCACTAAAGATAAACTGGTCTCTTCAAGTGAGAAACTATCCAGCACTGTCCATGGTAAGGAATCAATGGAGAGGCTGACGTCCTAGGATGATGGCAGTGGGCTGTGGTGCTATGTAGACTCCTGGGATATAGCTGTGAATATAATAAACAACCACTTCTTGAGGTCTGGGAGATGCACACGTCAGAGCACTCAGAAAGGGAGTTCCCGAACATCCCATTATATGCCACAGGCATGAGCTGGGAAACACAGGATCGTGAATGATCAGCCTTACTCTCTCCATTATTTGATTTTCACCTCTCACTTCCTTGGGCAGGGCATTCCCCATGACTAAAGAAACAAGCCTCAAACCTAGAGGAACCACGGCCAAGTTTCTAATATCTCTAACTATCCCAACAGCACATATATTCATGGATTGTCTGCTGAACGAACAGACAATACAAAGCAGCCCAAGAGCAAGAGCACCGGAGCGAAGGCAGAAGGCAGGGCGGAGACAGCTGCAGAAAGGGGCTGCCAACACCGGCCGAGGGCTGGGCTCGTGTCCGTCTAGTCAGATAAACACAGACACGGACTGCCACAATGTGTGTGTCCCTCTTTCCTTTTCTCCTTCCTTCCTTCCACCCACCCACCCACCCATCTATCCACCCAACTTTGAAGGCAAATGCCAGCATCCTAGAAGTGGAATTCAAGGAAAACCCAGACTCCTCCCAAAAAGAGATAAGTGACAGCTACAGAGTTTCTGAAAGAGGGCATAAGCGCATCAGTGGGTTGGAGGAGAAGGGCTGACACTAACTCTCTAACACTCCATGGTCCAGGCCTCCCCCTACCACCTCCCATTTCTAGTTTGTCACAGACCAATGCTTTTACACAACGATAAATTACTAGATACACTACTAGGCACACAGCAGATACCCAGCATACAGTACTAATCAATAATTACTTACCAGGTAGAAGCACCGAATCTAATACCAAACCCCTTGCTACATCAAGACTTCTTGAGGGAAATAATTATATTTCTTTTTATTTCTGACAGCTATCATCGTATCTTTTTATTCAAAGGTTTAAAATGTGCATCTTTAATTTTATCAGTTTACCTCCAAACAATATTTTACTACTTCATGTCTAGTGTACCTAAAACCCACTGCCATTGAGTCGATTCCAACTCATAGCAACCCTATAAACCAAAAAACCAAACTCACTGCCGTTGTACAGGACAGAGTAGAACTTCCCCATGGGAAGTTCTTTACAGAACTTTACAGAAGCAACTACCACAGATTTCTCCTGCAGAGTGGCTGGTAAGTTCAAACTGTTGACCTTCGAGTTAGCAGCAGATCACTTAACCACTGAGCCACAGGGCTCCCTGTGTAATACACAGATCTTACAATTTCTATACTTCCATTCCCTCTTCCTTCTTCCATACTATCATGTCATGTATTTTACTTTTACCTATATTATAAACTCTACAATAAGGTGTCACTGTTTTTCTTCACTCAATTATCTTTTGTGTGTATGTGCTAAAAATATATTACATTTTTTGTTTATTTTGAAGAAAAAAAAAAGTTTTCCCAAAAATTCATGGAAACAATTAGTCCTAGCGACTGGTACACCATCCAATCGCAGCCTATATGACTATGAGACCAGAAGAACTAGATGGTGCCCGGCTACCACTGTCAACCACTTGGAAGGGGATCTATGTAGGAGATCCTGGATAGAGAGGGAGAACAATGTGGAACAAAATGCAAAATCATTTGGAGAAAAAAAAAGGGGGGAGGGACCAGGTTTGCTGGACTGATAGAGCCTGGTGGAACCACTAAGACTATGGCCCCTAGCTGCCCTTCAGGTCTGGAATTGAACCCACATCTGTGGCTTCCAGCCAAACAAAAGACAGGCATATGAGTTGAACATTTACCTCAGGTAGATACACTCCTTGGAGAGAACAATCATAGGAGAAAGAAGGGCTGCTTATGCACAGGAAGACAGCTCAGGGGGCAGGAGTGCATGGAGAGACACAGGGAAGAGGTAACTATGGGGAGGAAGTGGGAGGTGAGCTGTTGCATTGTGGTAAACTGTTGTCAATGTCATGAGACAAAGTATATGTGAACTGCTGTATGGAACGTGAATTTGCTCTGTACATTTTCACCCAAATCACAATAAAAAAAATGGTTTTCACATTATAAGTGATTAAATTGATCATTTCCCTACTGTTGTTGTTGTTGTTATGTGCCGTCGAGTCGAACCTGACTCATAACGACCCCTGCTTGGGTTTCCAAGGCAGTATCACTATGGAAGTAGATTGTCCCATCTTCCTTCCGAGGAGTGGCTGGTGGGTTTGAACCGCCAGCCTTCTGGTTAGCAGTCAAGTGCCTTAGGCACTAAGTAAAAATACTTCCAGAGACTTCTAAAGGCTGAGTCAATACTACAAATATTATTCTAAAAAAAAATGAGGCACTACAAGAAGGTATAGGAGAAATCCCCATTAGGATATGGGTTCTAGTGATACATCACAAAAGACAAATCCAAGAGGATTTACTCAAGATATAAAACATAATGGGCTGGTTTCTCTTTAGAGCTTGACCTTTGCCTATGATGCTCTTCTCATTGATCTGATGTCAAGAAAATATTTCAGTTGAAAATTAACAGTCTCTAACATACATTTTACAAAAGTCTGTTAATAAACAATCACCTTTTTAACAAGGAGGTACACCGTGGACCCCAGGAAATATGTGCCATCAGTGGGATTATTCATAGGAGAACGGCAGAAGGAAGAGGTGAATTGCAGCAGCGACAAAGACTATAAACAGGAGAAAAGATACTCAACTCTATTCAAGAATGCAGAAGTCTTCTCCCACTGGGAAAGGAAAACCTTTCTGTTAACAGAGTTGCTACATCATTAGGTCAAAAAACAGAGTCACTGGCCTTGGGACTCAGTCCAACAGAAAGGGCCCGCTTATACTCCCACTGATAAGACTGTTTGCACCGTCTGAGCTCTACTGGAAAACAGACCCCCATCTGTTTCTTACAGAGCCTGATTTTCGCTACCAATACCCCTCCTAAAAACACAAAAGCAAACTTTGGCAGGGGGAGGGGCGGAGCGTGTCCAGTCTAGGTACTATACCCCATCTTTCTTGTTGTTAGGTGCCATCTAGTGGGTTCCAACTCATAGTGACCATATATATACAACAAACGAAATACTGCCCGGGCTTGTGCCACCCTCACAATCAGTTGTTTGAGCCCAGCGTTGCAGCCACCATGTCACTCCATCTCGTTGAGGGTCTTCCTCTTTTTCACTGACCCTCTACTTTACCAACCATGATGTCCTTCTCCAGGAACCACACCCTCCTGATAACATGTCCAAAGTACACGAGACAACGTCTCACTAGCTTCACTTTGAAGGACCATTCTGGCTGTATTTCTTCAAAGAGATTTGTTTGTTCTTCTGGCAGCCCATGGTATATTCAATATTCTTCACCAACACCATAATTCAAATGTATCGATTCCTCTCAGTCTTCCTTATTCATTGTCTATCTTATGCAGGCATATGAAGCTACTGAAAATACCATGGCTTGAGTCAGTGACATCTTCACTTTTGAACACTTTAAAGAGGTCTTTTGCAGCAGATGTGCCCAATGCAATATGCCACCTGATTTCTGGACTTCTGCTTCCCTGGGCATTACGTATGGATCCAAATAAAACGAAATCCTTGGCAACTTCAATATTTTGTCTTTTTATCATGATGTTGTTTAATGTCCACTTGTGAGGATTTTTGTTTTCTTTATGTTGAGGTAAAATCCACACTGAACACTGTACTCTTTGATCTTCATCAGTAAGTGCTTCAAGTCCTCTTCACTTTTGAGCAAGTAAAGTTGTGTCCTATCGCAAGTTGTTAATGAGTCTTCCTCCAATTACAATACTGTGTTCTTCTACATATAGCCCAGCTTCTCAAATTATTTGTTCAGCATACAGACTGAATAAATATGGTGAAAGAATACAACCCTGACACACATCTTTCTTGATTTTAAATCACACAGCATCCCCTTTCCCTATTGAAACGAGTGCCTCATCATCTGTGCGTAGATTCCAAATGAGCACAACTAAGTGTTCTGGATCCCCATTCTTTGCAATGTTACCCATAATTTGTCTTATCCATACAGTTAAATACCTTTGCGTAATCAATAAAACACAGGTAAATATCTTTCTGGTATTCTCTACTTTCAGCCAAGATCCACCTGATAACAGCAATGAGATCCCCACATCTTCCTCTGAATCTGATTTTAATTTCTCTGGCAGTACTACTGTAACCATTTTTGAATTGTTTTCAGAAAATTTTACTTGTGTGTGATATTAATGATGCTGTTCTCTAATGTTCACATCCTGTTGGATCAACTTGCTTTGGAATAGGCACAAATATCAACCCCATAGGATTCACAAAAACCTCAGATGAATGTAAACCTTTTATTTTAGTAAAGGTTAACTTTTCCACATTTGTGCAAAGGTCACCCTACTGTTCATTTGATAGCCTATTGTAGTACTTGGGGAAGAATTAAACTATTATGAACCGACTTGCTGAACCTTTCATCAGTGTTGCTGTTAGGTGCAGTCCAGTCGGCTCTGACTCACAGTGACCCTGTGCACAACAGAATGAAACACTGCCTGGTTCTGTGCCAGCCTCACAGTGCCTGCTATGCTTGAGCCCATCATTGCAGCCTCTATGTTGGGCTGCATAAATGATGAATTAACAGTTCTTTTACTGTTTTTTATTTTAATTATGATTTGGGTGAAAATTTACACAGCAAATTCACTTTCCATACAGCAGTTCACATACACTTTGTCTCATGATATTGACCACAATTTCCCACAATGCAACAGCTCCCTCCTACTTCCTCCCGATAGTTACCTCTTCCCTGTGTCCATCCCTCCATGCACTTCTGCCCCCTGAGCTGTCTCCCTGTACATAAGCTGAATTAACAGTTCTTAAACAACATTCTTGCTGAACAATTAGAAAAGCATGATCTGAGTAGGTATTCTAAGATGGTAAACCCACGGCACATGGAACATAGTCGGCAGACTCAATGAGTCCCAGAAACTCAACAACTGTACTCAACGTGTACCACTAGGGACTCTCAGAAACCCCTGCCCACAGCAGCTGCCCCAAATCTCTCCTTAAGAAGCTCTCCTTAAGCCTCTTACCCTACAGTCAATCCTTCTCATTCTCAGTCAGTTTTTGTTAATTATTCCACAGAGAAAAGAGGTCCTTCAGAAAAGAACTCTGCCAAGTGTTCTTCCCTCCACCTCTAAATTTACTGATACGTGCCCATCAGTATCATAATTATGTTCTTTCTCCTTGAACATGAGCCCTCTACCTGTATACTGGATCCCATTATGCCCTGCCTTCTTTGGACTTTGCTCTACCCACCACTCTCTCCATGTCTTCAGCTTCTAGATTTTGGCTCCTTCCTCAGTGTACATTATAACATGCTCAAATCTTACCCTTCCTGTTAAAAACCCAGCCCTCAACCTTCATGCTTTTTAACCTTCCTTCTTTCCTTCAACACCAAACCTCTTGAGAAGAGAGTCTACAATTCTGTCTCCACTACTTGGATTCTCATTCACTTTTAACCCATTCCAACTAGACCTGTGACTCGATTATTTTAGAAATACTGTCTCTGTTGATGTAATCAAAGACCTATTGGAAAATTCCAATGGCTTATTTTCAGTCTTCATCCTGTTGAGTTTTCTACAGTATTTAAAACTTCTCAGAACCCTGGATTCTTTTTCCTCACTACTACTCTACTGGGAGTTTGAGCTCTCATTTTATTCAGGTAGAACAAGGTTTCTCAACATGGAATTGTGGAAAGAGATTTTATAGGCAAATTATGTGCATGCACATAAATAAATTTGGGGGGAGGGAGAAAGGTTCATAGTTTTATCAGCTTCTCAGAAGGCCTATGATCTCCCCCAATGTGAAGAAACACTTGGACTATTGCAATAGCCTCTTACTTTGTTTTCCTACCTCGAGTCCTTACACCTACTAAAGTCTTTCTACCTACCTAATTCAACCTTCACATTACTATCAAAATTACTCTCAGAGGCCAAATCTGGACATCCCTCTTTTTGTAAATAAAGTTTTATTGCATACAATCATGCTCATTCACTTACATATTGACTATGACTGCTTTTGCACTACAACCACAAGGTGAGTAGTTGCAACACCATATGGCCTGGCCTGCACAGCCAAAAATATTTACTATCTTGGCCCTTCAATTAAAAAGTTTCCTGATTCCTGTATTGTACCACTCCCCTACCTTCAGAAGTAGTAGGTATGAGATTTAGTTTATTACTGGGCACTGCAAAATTGTGTGGAATAGAAAAATATCAGAAACAAAATGTCTGTCATTGGAGGACTGGTTTAATTAAGGCACCATCCAGCTCCTAGGAATGAGATAAATTTGTAAACACTGCTATGGAAAGATCTCTGGGATCGATTAGGTTAAAACAGCAAATATAATACAATGTTTGTAATCCGTATTTCCTTTTTCTTAAAAAAAATAATAACAGATAAGAAAGTACATATATACAGATATGCATAAAAATTTCCCCCAGAATCACAAGAAACTTTCATTTTTCATTTTGTACCTTTCTGTATTCTCTGAAATTCTAATATGCATGCATTTTTTAATTCTCTTTTAATGTCAACAGGAATTAACTGAATGAGGAGATTATGGTCAATTTATTTCTTTTATTTATAAATCTCTGTATTTAGAAGTAATAATGAGCAAGATAATATAAGTTTAAAAATTATTTTTAAAAATGCAAGTATTATATTTTTAGAGTAAAATAAAAATTCAGAATGAAATGTTATGCTCAAATCTGACTAAATTCTGTATTTTGATGAGCCTTTGATTTTTTTTTTCTTTTATACCCTTGAAGGTCAGTTTCCTTCTAAAGAAAAAAAAAAAACAAGAATCCTCCACCATGAGTTAGATATTTATCTGCCAGAAAGCTAGAAACCACACCAGATGATCTTTTAAGGTGCTGCCCGTGTTAGTCACCCTAGGTTTCAAACCTAGTTTTCTGCTGCTTATTATTAAAAAGCATAGCACATCTGTCAGACACAGGACACTGCAAATCTTCTACTGCCAGGGAGCTGGTATAGCAGTGACTTGGGCTTCAACATACAAGTCAGCCATGACAAGTCAGTTTGTAGGGTTTATCTATACACCCTAATGGTCCCTAAACATTTTCCAGATGTGGTGACCTCATAAAACTGCCACCTACCACAGACAGTGAAAGAACTCCTCCAAGACTGTGTTTTCCCCATTCCTCAACTACGTGGCTCCTTGGTTGAGTGACTCCATACGTTTTGAAACTAGAACCACCTGACACCCAACTGCAGGTCGGGTGCCAGTCCTGAGCCAGCCCCCAGCAGGGCATTTGTGCATATGGGCCCATGCTGAGTTTACACCCTGTTCCCTATCACAAGGCTCTGGTGCCAAGCCATCACCCTTCATGCTCCAGTGCTAGGAACTTGCCCATTCCTTGTTCCTTGGTACTTAAGCATCTGGTTTTTCTGAGGCCCTGCAAAATTGGGGCCCTACCTTCCTTTCCCAACCTAGTCTGCCCTGCACCTTGCTCCCTTTGGTTGGGTGCCCATAACTTGCTGCTGAAGCTGTCAGCTGCCACAGGGAATATCTACCCTCTGCAGACGTCCAAACTGACCACACTGCTCTCTCCCTGCCTACCACCATGTCTGCTTTGGGCCTTCTGCGCCCGGCCTTTCCCCCTTCACCGACAGCTGGCTCTCCTTTCTTCCCGGCTTTGCTCTCCTGCTGTGAAACTCTGGTTCCCAGATGCTCAGTCATCATCCCTCTGGGTCAGACTCGGCCCATTATTGATCAAGCCCTAGTTCTAGTATCAGCTTTCTCACAGACATATCCTGGATGGGTCACTGGAGGCATGATGCATATTTTCAGTGTATTTTCTTCAAAATTACAAAGTAAATTAACCGAGGAACTAATCCAGAATTGAAAATAATATCTGTCTTGGTGTTGCCTACACACAAGGCACTTTGTACATCTACCAAAGATGTAAAGATATGATAGTCCCCTGCCCTGAAGGAGTTTGAAATTGAGTAGAAAGGAAATAAGTTCAGAAATAACTATAAATAATTCAAGGCAAAGGATACTACATGACACCAGAGAGGTACAAAATGGTGTGGAGCTTAAGGAATAAAGAGATCAGAACCAACTGGGAAAAGAGAGGAAAAGATTCATGTCTGAGGCAGCCTTTGAGGTGGATATTGATGAATGATCAGGATTTCTATGGGGTGGAATGCAGGCCATAGTTTCTGAGTAGGCCAAAGTATATTTTTCAAATCCTGTGCATAAACAGTGAGTAAATTTGGCCTTTTGTCAATATGTTCTTTCTAATCAGCTGAGTTTTTTGCCTGAAACACTATATCATCCAATGTCATACAGAGGAAACCCATCTTTTTAGGGAGTCATCATTCAACCCATTATGAAATCTCAGAAACTTCAAATTTATCACCTCTCTCCCATCCAGGTTCTTTCTTTTCAATGGTATAATTAACTATATTTCATCTATCCATTGTGTTTAAAATTATGTATACTATTAATATCTGTATGACAAATGACATGATTCCTCTGTCATTAAAACAAAGATGTACACCTGAAACAAGAAGCACATCACTTAATAACTGCACTTAATAATGATAATAACTACCAGCTACTGAGCATTGCACGGACTTTAAACATCACCACCATCTGAATAGCAAAAAGTAAAGCATTTTAAAAACTTTCTTTACAATCCATTATGAGCAAAATTTCAATTTATTAAGATGTTATCTTTAGTAATAGTCGCAAACTAATTGCAGTTCAGGATTTAGTTCTTCTAAATGACATGTAAACTGTTCAGCTTCCTAAGTGCTACTAAGCTTGGAAGTAAGTAACCCCCTGAGATAATCTACTAATGCTGTCTTACTTAGCTCACACTCTAGTGTTTATTGGAGTGTTAGAGTTGAGCTCAGACAAAAAAGCTCAATACACACACCTGAAGAACCAGTTGTTTATAGACGAATCAATCAATCTCCCTCTCTATTTCTCTCTCTCTCTCTCTCTCTCTCTCTGTCTCTCTCTCACTCACACACACACACACACACACAAGTGAAACAAAGTCACATCTTTTATTAGGTAATAATCATTCTCTCTCTTCTCAAATAGGATCAGCCAACCACTAAAAAACACTGTGTTAACTAAAACACAATCTGTCTTTTAATTTGAAATAGCACCAAAGTAGCCCCTAAATCCTTAATTTCTACATTCTGAATGGCATCTGAATGTGTTACTAAAGAACTGGAGTAGAAAATGTATTATCTGGGATTTTCAGAGGTTTTGAACTGAGAATACAAAATAATTCAATCTAAATTATACCTACATGTATTTATTTGCTAAAAGGTAGGAAGGTATGTTGAAATTCCTATTTTACCCCTAATTACCTTCTAATTTCTAGGATTTCTACAACAGTCATCAGGTTCTCAAAGTTTATGTTTCCTACTTATTCTAAGTAGTTGGACTACTTGATGGCAGTGATTTTTTTTAAAAAAAGCAGTTGGAGGTGAGAGATTTTTGTTCTCTATAGGTTTACAGGCATTCACCAACTTACAAACAGAATGAATTGCACAAAGTTACTAGTGATTTGCTTGTCTGTAACTCAAGAGTGTTAGACTGCATTTTCCAATAGAAATAATGTTAGATATAAGGAGTCTTGGTGGCGAAGTGGTTAAGCACTCAACTACTAAAAGGTCAGTGGTTCAAACCCACCAGCTTGCTCAGTGGCAGAAAGATGAGGCAGTCCTGCTCTGTCCTATAGGGTCACTATGAATCGGAATTGACACAATAGCAGGGGACACATGGAAGATCAGTTCCCAAGCAGCCCACAAGACCAATTTAAACCAAAGAGTAACAGTATTACATATTTTAAGATTCCATTATGTGAAATACCCAGCGCAGGTAAATCCTTGGAAACAGAAAGCAGATAGATGGTGTCCAAGGACTGGAAAATAACTGCTTAATGAATATAGAGTTTCCTTTTGGGGTGATGAAAATGTCTTGGAAACAGATAGAGGTGGAGTTTGCACATCATTGTGAATGTACTAAATGCCAATGAACTGTTCACGTTAAGATTGTTGATTTTATGTTATATGAATTCCAACTCCATTTAAAAAAAGAAAGAGGAGTAGTTTTAATTCAACCATACCTGACAGCTAGAAAAGGACAATGTTTTAGTTCTCTAGTGCTGCTCTAAAAAAGTACCACAAATGGGCATCTTTGGTAAACATGGATTTATTCTCTTACAGTTAGGAGGCTAGAAGTCCGAGTTCAAAGTGCCAGGTCTAGGGCCTGGGTAAAAGCCCCTCGACCTTGAGCTTCAGCTCTGCCTATTGCTCTTGGCCCACTGAAACCAGAGGCTTCTCTTAACTCAGGCTGCTGCTGGCTGCTGAGGCTGACAAATAAATTGGCACGGTTCCAAGACTACCAAACAACATGGCAGGCCATAGTTTAAGTCCAGAGACGGTCACAAGATTGGCAGGAAACATGGTAGGCTGATGGATGAAGACCTGGCTACATACAGGGTCCAAGTGTACCAAAAAGTGGCAGAGATCTTTCTCAAAGCTTTCTCCTATGTACTGGAAGCAAACCACATCCTTAAGGCAGCCACTCAGCTGCTCCAGTAGATTCTACCATGGAGTTGATTACCAATCTCATCATGGAGAAAAACTATATCCAGCTGCCCAGCCACTCAAAACCAGGCCCAGCCAAGATGGCACACAACTAACAAAGACATCAATGTTGGTAAACTGGAGGATGGGTGAAGGTGAGAGGCCCTCTAACCCTAACCCTAACTCTCAGTGAGACAGATGGACACAGTGGCCTAAACAATGCACTCAAACACAGTGACGACCATGAAGTTGGTGCAGGACCGGAGGATACTTTGTTTTTTACACACCAGGTCACTGTAAGTCAGATCTGACCCAACAATCAATAATACATGATGATCACCATGTACAATGGTCTGAATCTGATCTACTGTGAGATGCCTGGAGCACATCTTCCCAGTTTGGCAGTGGCTGTCACCTTAGCCTCCTGAGAGTTGACTACTGAAGGAACCAGACAAAATTCATGTGGGTGTTTCTGCTATAATGTGATAATATGTGCATTCCTGAAAACCTCACATTCTGCAAAATCACACTCTAAAAATTACAGGGCTTATGGTGGAAAACAACTTTGTAACCAGAGCACTAACAAAAAAAATAAGGGTGATGACCATGAGTCTGCTTTCTGTTTCTATGGATTTACCTATTCTGGATATTTCACATAAATGCAATCTTACCGTATGTAATACTGTCCCTCTTAAGTTGTGGTTTAAGTAGCTGGGGCTGGAGCTATCTCTGGGGATATTAAACATGTACACAACACCAGACTGGCAAGGCTGGCTCGCAGACACAGTGAAGTTATGAGCCAGGGGGCTGCTGTGAAGTTGCGCACAGGAGGGAGAACTCCTACCAGGAGCTCAGAGTCCAGCAAGCCTAGGGGTGCCCTCTCTGGGGAGGGAGCCCTAGCTGGATGCAGGTGCTCATTTTTAATTTTCTTAAAATGAAACTGTTAAAAAAAGAAGAAGAAGAAGAATCAAAAGGGCACCTGCTATCTGTGAGGGCTCTTTCCTTTCCCGTCGTTCTACTCCTGCTACTTCCACTCCCTTCACCAAAGAAAAACTACCTCTGAACCAACTCAGCCTCTAGGATGTACAGATATCATTCCTCTAGTTTTCACCTGAGCTGATCTGGTGGTGCGAAAGGTAACGTGCTCAGCTACTAACTTAAAAGTTGGTGGTTTGACAATAGACAGGCGTATGTATCCAAGTAGATACACTCCTTGGAGCGATCAATCATGGGAGAACAGAAGGGCTGTGTATGCACAGGGAGACAGGTGGGGGGAGGCAGGCAAGAATGCATGGGTGGAAGGACACAAGGAAGAGGTAACTACGGGAAGGAAGTGGGAAGAGAGCTGTTACATTGTGGGGAATTGCAGGCAACATCATGAGACACAGTGTACGTGAGCTGCTGCATGGAAAATGAATTTGCTCTGTAAACTTTCACCCAAATCACAATGAAAATTTATTAAAAAAAAGAGAAAAAGTTGGTGGTTTGAATCCACCCAGAGGTGCCTTGGAAGGAAGGCCTATTGATCTACTTCTCAAAAATCAGCCCCAGAAGGCCTTACTGAGCTCTACTCACGGTCACACACTGGGTCACTGTAAGTGGATTTCACTAGACAGCAACTGGCTCGTGTTATAGAACTACGTGGTGCAGCAGGTCAAACATATTCCTGGAATCAGTGATGAGTTGACTCCTGAGGCCTGGCCACCCAATTAAGGCAGCCCTTTCCTAGGCCTGCCATTTGCAAGTATTCTGAATTAGAAAACAAGGGGCAGAGCTAAGTTCTCTCAACATCCATGCTGATTCAGGCAATTCTTATGTATTCCACTTAGTCACCAGAAATGATTCTTAATACCCTCGAAATATTTAACCTTGGGTAGATCAGTCTTTATTTCTAGACCAGCATTGCCCAACAGAGATGTAATGTGAGCCACATATGGAATTTTAAATTTTCTAGGAGCTGCATTAGAAAAGTAAAAGAAACAAATACATCTAATCATATATGTTATTTAACTCAATATATCCAAAATATCGTTTCAACTTGTAAGCAACATAAAAATATTAAGATAGTTTGTGTTCTCTTATACACACACACACACACACACACACTAAGTCTTCAAAATCTGGTGTGTATTTTATACTTACAACACATCTCAATTAAAACTAGCCACATTTCAAGTGCTCAGTAGTCACATATAGCTTATAGGATAGCACCAAGGTCTGTAAACAGCAAGGTATAGTATTTCTAAAGACATATAATTAAAAGAATATATAGCCCAGTGAAGTGCAAAATAAAAATATCTTTCAAACTCGTATTCCTATATTCCATGACAGGTACCCTTGGCACCTCTGACTTGGTCAGTTTCAGCGCCCATACCAAACTCATTGCCATCGAGTTGATTCCAACTCATGGTGACCCTGTAGGGCAGAGCAGAACTGCCCCATAGAGTTTCCAAGGCTGTAAATCTTTACGGAAGCAGATTGCCATATCTTTCTCCCATGGAGCGGCTGGTGGGTTTGAACCACTGACCTTGTGATTTGCAGTCAAGCACTTTAACCACTGCGCCACCAGAGCTCCTTCAATTTTAGTACAAAACTGTATTAATCCATAATTACTCAGAACATCAGTTAATCATAACATCCCATTCTCTAACTATAACCAAAACCAAATTCACTGCCATCGAGTCAACTATCACTCACAGCAACTCCCATTGGATTTCCAAGGCTATAAATCTTCTGTTGAGCAGCTGGTAGGTTTGAACCACTGATCTTTTGGTTAGCAGCCAAATGCCTTAACCACTGCACCAAGAGCTACTTGGTGTTTTTTAATTGAATAAATGAGTTGGTAAACATTCCATTGTGTGACAGTTTCTAACAAAGAGAGAAACCCATCACCATGCTGATGCTGTAGTACAGTTCTAGCAGTAAAATCTTCTAGCTTTAGTAACTGAGAAAGTGTTAAAGATGACTTGTTTAACTAATTAATTGGGTTGTTTAATTAATTAAAACAAGTTGATGTGTTTAATTAATAGACTAACAACAACAGTTAAGGCCAAGATCAACATTCAGGTGTTAGAACCATGAATGCTGTACTCTCTCCAAACATGGGCCCAAGGCTGAGTTTGTAAAAATTTCCCAGCAACCTCCCTTCCTTCTCCTTCCTGAAGTTGGGGTGTTCCTATGACAACATTTGGTTCACAAAATGTTTTGTAATGCTGTGAAAACTTTAGCACATGGTATACTCCCTCTACTCTGTCTCTCTTTTTTTTTTTTTCTAACAAGCAAACTAAACATTTTTAAAATGATGTTACTGTAATGGATGAAAGAGGTGCAACTACACATTAATTTTAAGTAAAAAAATATATATATTTGAAGGTATAAAATTCCAATTCTAATGCTTATTCTCTCCCATTTTCTTCAAGCAAGAAAACATGACTGTTACAGATTCCTCTCTGGACCTAATTTTTCCTTTTTACTTTTTTAAGTTCTCCAGGAAAAATAAAGAAGTTCCCATCGATTTTATAAGTTTTATTATGGTAAAACAAGATGTGGTGCAAACATTTCAGAGTACCAAACAGAGTTAATTAATTCCAGTGTAACCTCCTCACATAAGGCTAGTGCTTACAAGCAGATGTGCTGGCTAAATATTTTAGGTCAATCTCAGCACATTATTGAAAGTAACCTCCCATTCCTCTGAAGAGTCTGGCATACAGCTTGCAATCTACAGCTAACAGCTTGGACACATGGAAAAGTGGAATTTAACATGTCCTGATTCCCACTCTCCATTTATTCCCAAACCTCTGCATCCAAATAGAAGGGGTGGGGGAATGCCCCCACAGTCACACACATCCCATACTAAATATCAGCCACTAAAATAAAAGATGAGGAAGCAATTTCAAATGTAGCAACCACAAATGTTTTGGGGGAACTTTCACCTTGTTTCTCATAAACTAGAAAGTGTACTTCATGTTCCTTTTGATTTCTAATGACCAACGCATTAAAACTATTAACATTTCATTTCCAACACGTGTCTGTTTCAGAGCTAGCAGCTGGTCTATTTATTTTGCTGGTGATCGAATTAAATACAGAGTCTTTGAAAACATTTACAAGCTTTCCTTCCAACCTTCTGTGTACTTTCCAAATTAGGCTACTTTGATTTTTATTAGCTAAAGGTTTACATACTGCAAGACTAACACTATTACCTTCAGAATAAATTGTTTATAGCTCAGGTGTGGTTTAAAACATTTTCCTCCACGGAATACTCTTGAAATGGAAGACAAGAAAAGTTGAACTGGTTAATTCTGGATCAACAATTTCCCTTTGTGAGTCAAACAATATGAAAACCACCCAACTATAGATGCAGTCAGGGCAACAAGTTTTGAAGAGTTCTAGCCCTCTAAAAAAATCACAGCCTTCCTCTGCCAGTTCCCAAGTGTTTTATAATCAGGAAATCACTATCCTCATGAATTGTTGTTGTTGTTGTTGTTATGTGCCATCGAGTCGGCCCCGACTCATA
>NW_006921917.1:1482604-1504906 GCF_000298275.1 Orycteropus afer afer
CCACCAGCCACTCCTCAGTAGGAAGGTAGGGCAATCTACTTCTGTAGTCATACTGCCTCAGAAACTCAAGGAGGGGTCACTATGAGTCAGGTTCAACTCCACGGCACATAACAACAACAACAACTCATAAGGAACATGCAGATACTACAATGGGAAAAAAAAATCTGAAATAGTTAATATTTTATCTACAGCAGAGTACTGTGGGGGCTCAAAGAAAAGGGCCAACTCCTCCTAGGAAAGTAGGTAAGAATTTTGTAAAGATGACATTGAAACTATGATTGTCTCTTTTACATAAGGACGAAGCAAGAGCATTGTAGCAAAGGGAACAGTATGTAAGAAGGTAACGAGTTAAAAAAGATTGTTCAATCCAGTAAGGCTACAGAATTGGCAAGGCTGGCTAGGGCATGAGATGGGCTTTAGTATTCCAACCTTTTAAAGTTGTCATATTATCCTATATATGACAGGAAGCCTCTTGACTTTTTGAGCCCATATAAAGGAGCTCTGGTGGCACAGAGCCTAAGGCATCTGACTGCTAATCAAAAGGTTAGCAGTTGAAACCCACCAGCCCCTCTAAGGAAGGACGATGAGACAATCTACTTTCCATAAAGATTTACTGCACTCGAAAACCAAAGGGAGTCACTATGAGTCAAAACTGACTCGATGGCAATGGGTTTGGTTGGTTGGTTTGTTTTTAATAACAATCCGAGTTGCTTCTTATTGTGGTAAAATATTTATAACACAAAATTTGCCATTTTAACCACTTGTAAGTGGACAATTCAGTGTGAAACTATCACGTTGTTGTTTGTTTCCCGGACTTTCACACACCACCCCAAACAGAAACTTTGTACCTATTAAGCATTAACACCCCATTCTCCCCTCCCCTCAGCCCATGGTAACCACTAAGCTACTTTCTGTCTCTATACATTTGCTAATTCTAGATATTCCTCATAGATGGAATGAAATAATATTTATCCATTTGAGTCTGGTGGTGTACTGCCTAAGGCATTTGACAGCTAACAAGAAGGCTGGCGGTTCAAACCCACCAGCCACTCCTCAGAAGGAAGATTGGGTAATCTACTTCCGTAGAGAAAACCTCCTCGGAACCCAAGGAGGGGTTGCTATGAGTTGAATCAACTCAACGGCAGTGAGTTTGGTTTTGGTTTTGAGTCTTAACTTATTTCACTTAGCATAATGTTTTCAAAGTTCATTCATGTCACAGCATGTATCAGAACTCCTTTCCTTTTTATGGCTGAATAATATTCCTCTGTGTGTATATAACACATTTTGTTTATCCTCTCTTTTGTTAGTGGGAATTTGGGTTGTTTCCACTTTGTGCCTATTGTGAATAATATTGCAGTGAACATTGGTGGACAAGTATCTGTTTGAGTTCCTCCTTTCAATAATTTTGGGTATATACCTTGGAGTACAATTGCTGAGTTATATGGTAGTTCTATGTTTAATTTTTTGAGGAACTGCTAACGTTTTCCAGAGGGGCTGCACCATTTTCCATTCCTACCAGCAACAGACGAGGGTTCCAATTCTTCCACATGCTCATCAACACTTATTTTGTTTTTTATACATATGTGTTATATAAATACTCATACAGATTTTTGCCATTGTAGTGGTTGTGAAATAATATTTCATATGGTTTTGATTTGCATTTTCCTAATGACTAATGAGGTTGAGGATTTTTTCATGTGCTTTTTGGCCATTTGTACTTCTTCTTTGGAGAAATGTCTGTTCACGTCCTTTGCCCATTTTTCACAGGGTTGTTTGTCTTTCTGTTGTTACCATAATAAAAAGAATTTCAAGAAAGGTGAAGAAGAAGTAGGCAAGCAGAATGAGAAGAGCACACAAAGGTATCAGCTTAGTTGTAAAAATGACAGAAGAACTGGTATACCTGAGATAAAAGGGAGATGGTGTGGACATAAAAAATGATTATGATTTTGGAAAATATCAACACACAAAAACATCTGTGGAAGGTACTAGCACTGACATACTTAGGACAGAATCCGGCTTCATCGTGGTACTCAGTTTTTAATAATCAGGATAATAATGATAATGGTGATGAATATAATACAGTGGATGATGAAGAACTCTCTGAAAAAGTCTGAATGAGCTGAAAGATGTTTGGCTGATACCATTGTGGCTAAGCTCTGGGATGTGGGGAACTAGGTGGATTTACAGAAGAAAAAGCAGCATTGTTTGCATGCTGCCTCCCACCATCTGTTCTTCCCCCAGGTTAGCGGAATGAAGCAAACTCTCTGGGCAAGATATTGATTCACATTTTTCAAGTGCTGACTCCTGGTTTGGATAGAGAGCTGGGGTCAGAATTCTTGTGTCCTTTTCCAGCCAAACAGATTTTAGGACAGGCAAGCAATCAGAGAATGCTCTTCAGTGCAATAAATATGAAAATACTTAACCTCCCTGGGGTATAAGGAAGCATAAATCATGTCTGTAAGGGCCCGTGACAAGCTGAAATGAAAAGCACTCAAAGTAGAAACATACAATGAAACCACTAGTACAGCCACTCACTGAATTCTGAGCAGATAGTTCTACTAGTAACTTAATGAGATTTTTAATGGTTTCTAAAGTATTCATCAATAGCGAAGTATCAGGTTGCTTAAATATACCATGACTCACTCATCTGTCCAAATGTGCTACGGTTTCCAACATTTATTGGCTTGCTCAAAATGGCTAATTCCTTTCTTTTTCTTCTTATTAAGCACTTCTTAAAGGAGCCATTAACAAGAGGATTCACTCGTCAGGCCTAAAATGACTTGCAGCTGGGAGATCCTCGAAGTACGGATCCATTCACAAGGCTGATATGAACAAGATTTAGAGGAAGGGATGGAGGAAGAAATGCACCAAACGGAGAGAAGGAAGGCAGGAATTATCTTTTAAGTGAACAAATGAAATCAGATGAGTCTGTCAACTACAGCTTTTTCAGTGCATGTAAGAGCTGACTCAAGAAAATTAAGTACAAATTAAATTATAATTTTTTTTTAAAATCACTGCTAAACATTTATTCTTTATGAGTTTAATATTGTTTTTCCTGCTACAAAGGTAAACCAGCTGTTGTGCACATCAGAGAGATTCATCTAAGCATTATACGATACCTGTTAGATTTAACTTTGTATCAGTGAGCAATGAAGTGATTTCCCACTTCCCTATTTTCTCTTCGCCTTCTCATTGTCAAAGTTGGAAAAGATCTAAATCACCCAGCAGCCACTTTCCCAACTTTGGAATCTCCTCTCTAATCCTCCACCCTAACCTTTGCTGGCAGCAACAGTGGCTAATCCTTATGCAATCGGAAGTTCTTCCTACGGTAAAAATCAAAGCTGGCACCCTTTGGTCCTAGTCCTGAGCCTCTACAATAAGGTCCTCATTTGTCATTGAGTCGATTCTGACTCAGCCACCCTACAGGACAGAGTAGACCTGCTCCATAGGGTTTCCAAAGCTGTAATCTTTACAGAAGCAGACTGCCACATCTTTCTCCCACAGAGTAGCTTGTAGGTTCGAATCGCCAACCTTCGGTTTGCAGCTGAGGACTTTAACCACTGCACCACCAGAATTTCATAGAGTAGAGCAGAACAAGCCTATTTCTACTTCAAAAATTTGATAATCTCTCCTCTACAACACATCTCTTTTTGTTTTCTTAAATTGTTGGTCCGTTACATCAAGCTCAATTGGCATAACATACTACACAAAACATTGTTCCATCTCCTACTTTGGCGAGTAGCGACTGGGATCTTAAAAGCCTGCAAGCAGCCATCTAGATGCAATGATGGGTCTCTCCTCATCCAGTGCAAAGAAGAATGAAGAAAACCAAAGATTCATAGAAAGAATTAGTCCTAGCGACTGGATCATACACCATGCGATCTGCAGCCTATATGACTATGAGACCAGAAGAACTAGATGGTGCCCAGCTTCCACTGTCAACCACTTGAAGGGGGATCTACGTAGAAGACCCGGGATGGAGAGGGAGAACAATGTGGAACAAAACTCAAAAGCATTTGGGAAAAAAAGGGGGGGGGGACCAGGTTTGCTGGTCTGATAGAGCCTGGTGGAACCACTGAGACTATGGCCCCTAGCTGCCCTTCAGGTCTAGAACTGAACCTACACCTGTGGCTTCCAGCCAAGCAAAAGACAGGCATAGGAGTTGAACATTTACCTGAGGTCAATACACTCCTTGGAGAGAACAATCATGGGGGAAAGAAAAGCTGCTTATGCACAGGGAGACAGCTCAGGGAGCAGGGGTGCATGGAGGGATGGACACAGGGAAGAGGTGACTATCTGGGAAGAAGTGGGAGGGGAGCTGTGCATTGTGGTAAATTGTGGTCAATGTCATGAGACAAAGTTTATGTGAACTGCTGTATGGAAAATGAATTTGCTCTGTAAAATTTCACCCAAATCACAATTAAAAAAAAAAAAAAAATGCTGGCCCCTTGCAACAGCAAGTATGCTCCCAGGACCAGCAGCTTTGGCATCATTTGGGAAGTTTGTCAGAAATACAGACTCTCAGGCCTCACCACAGACCTACTAAATCAGAGTCTGTATTTTAACAAGATCCTCAGGTAATTCAAATGCACATTAAGATTTGGAAACACTGTTGTAGACTGAAAAACTCAATGCTGTTGAGTTGGCCCCGACTCACAGCAACCCCTCCTTGGGTTTCCAAGGCTGTATCATTACGAAAGTAGATTACCCAGTCTTCCTTCCGAGGAGTGGCTGGTGAGTTTGAACCGCCAGCCTTCTGGTGAGCAGTCAAACGCCTTAAGCACAATGCCACCAGAGCTCCTTTCTTATAGACTAGGAGGTGGTAAATATTTTCTGTAAAGGGCCAGGTGGTAAATATTTTGGGCCTTGCGGGTAGATGGCTGCTGCAGCTACTCAACTCTGCTAGTGTAGTTGAAAACAGCCATAGACAATATGTAATCAAACAAGTATGGCTATATTAAAAAAAAAAAAAATCAATTTTATTTATGGACACTGAAATTTTAATTTTGTATCATTTTCACATCATAAAATAATCTTGTTTTTTTCAACTATTTAAAAATATAAAAATTATGCTTAGTTGTTGGGCCATAACAAACAGGCAATGGGCCATATCTGGCCTGTGGGCTGCAGTTTGCTGACCTCTGTTCTAAGCTTGTCCTGATACCTCGCAGGACGTTATCTTCCAATTCCACATGAGCCTGACTCCCCACTCGACATAATGTAATCCAGTTCCTTACTGTGGCACCACAACTGAATCAAATACAATGGATGGTCTTTCAATAGTACAGAGGAAAGCAAATCATTATTCCTCGTGGTTCTAACTTAGTATTTTTTTTCTTTAAATGTAGACTAATGCCTAGGACAATACTTATCTTAACACAGGACCACACAACACAGCTAGATCATATCGTATTTATGAACAATTAAAAGGTTGCTATCATTTTGCAAAGTGAACTTTGGCAAATAGCCCTATCTTCTCTACACTAAGAGTTGGCAGTCACTGTCACTACTGTAATTCCTTCCACATAAATTTTATAATTTTTATTGGTAAAGCACCACGGATACTCCCACCTGGGAAGAGGAGCAGGAGGTCTGGAGCTGGAACATACCCCCACACACTACCATTGTTTTCCTTTTGTAAATTCCCAAATGTCCTCCACTGTACGTGAAAACAAAAAAGAAACGGTACATGGCAAGAGACTCTGGGATTTAAGTTCTTTTCCATAAGGAATTCTTCAAACACTGGTTAATATGAATAGGGGAAAACTGGAGGCTAAGTATGGTGGTGGCATACACTACCCCATTTCTAGGACCCTGGAAAATCCCACTTGGAAAAGGACAAAAAAGAAGGGAACTCAGAAAGAAAAGAGTTGAGAATTACTTTTGGAATCTAATGGCTTCCAACCTGGGTAACTCCCTTAAAGGCTGTATTGAGATACACTGAATTAGATGACCTTAAAGATATTTTCTAACTTAAAATTTGGGAATTTGTCCAGCCCTGGTGGCGCAATGATTAAAGGTCAGTGGTTCAAACACACAAGTGGCTCTATGAGAATAAAGGCCTGGTGATTGGTTCCCACAGAGATTACAGCCTAGGAAACTGCATGGGGTAGTTCTACTCTGTCACATACACAATAGAAAAGTATACCTTTCTACAGAATTCAGTAGAATGTATACCTTCAGGTATGCATCCTGTATCAGTAAACGGCATTACCATCTATGCAGCTGCACAAGCCAGAATCTAATCCATCATCAAGTCCTACTCATTTTATCTCTTCTCAAATCTGTCCCCTTCTCTCCACCCCCAACCATCCCAGTGGAGACCAGTATCAACTCATAACTGAACTATTTTAAATCACCTTCTAACTGGTTTACCTGTTTATCTGCCTTTAATCCTGACCCTCTCCTATCCATCATCCACATGACCCAACATGATCTTCTATATGCAAATGTAACTGGTCATCTTGGAGCATCAGAGATAGCAGTCAGCTCAGACTCCTGGGACATGTAAAACAGCCTCTTTGGACTCACAAAAACATTTAAACAGAGGAACCAACAAGCTTTTGGATATTAATGTTAATACAACCTTGTTGGGTATTAGTATCAGTTCATTTATACTCAAAAGCTGGTAAAATCTGGTGAGATTCTGGTTATACATTGATAACTACATAATTTCAAAGATGAAAGAGTTATTGGGGGCTATAAAGAGTTGCTGAAAAGTTTAGGAAAATACTCCTAATCTTGGCAGTTCATATCAGAGAAGATAATCATGTCCTTTTGCAGTATATGCTCCCTCCCCCACCTTCAAAAGCAGGCTTGGGGACGAGGAGAGTCGATGTGAGGAGAGCAATATGCTACTCTTCTGAGTTCACGATATTTCTGTTTTGGGAAGAACAGTTCAATCAATTACCAAAAATTAGCTCTAGATTCTTCACAGAACAGAACTAAGGATTGGTTCATTCATTCATGAGGCATCTGTGCCTACTGTATGTAAGTGGGGAACACAAAGATAAATCAGCCACAGTCCCCATCCTGAAGAAGCTTTTAATCCAGCAACGTGGTACAGCCTGCCGTGGTTTCATGTAGGGTGATACTGGAAGGTACCATTAGGCTCATTTAATGTAACCACTTACCGACCCAGAAATCCCATCAACAACTCAAGAGGAAAGCCCAGCTAACCAGCAATTTGAGGCCTAGTTTCTAACTCTCTTCTTCCAGAGTTCCCTTCTTCCTGCCTTATCTATCTTATTTTTACTGGCACTTCCATGGGTCTGACAAGCCCTACTCTCCAGGAAGAAATGTTATACTCCATCTACCCTGACCAAGGTGCAAAATATTCCATCTCAAGAGGCACAGGGCAGAGCAGCAGGCTTACCTGGTCCAGAGGCAGAGGCCAGGCTGAGAGGCCAAGGGCAAGAGAGGTGTGCCTAAGGGCATAGCAGAGGGGAGACTATACTGATCAAGGAACTGTATCCTGAGCACGTTCCTGAACTTGAATTGTAGCCTGTTGCTTCCCTAATAAACCCCATAATCTGTGAGATCTGTGTGGCCACTGCAGCGAATTATTGAACCCAGCAAACAGGTGGTGGGTGCCATGGGAGGGACAGTTAGTGTCAAGATTGGTAAGAGGGCTGAGGATGGCTGCATGTCTGGCCTCATAGGAACAGGCATCGGGCTGCTGATGGTGACTCTGTCTTCCTCTTGTGTAGGTACTTCCTCTTGTGGAGGTCAGAAGATGCTGCCTCCTTGTCCCTTTAGCAGTGTGTGTGTGTGTGTGTGTATACATATATATACACACACACATATATAAACCAAACTCAATGCTGTCAAGTTGATTCCAACTCATAGCGACCTCTCCTTGGGTTTCCGAGGCGGTATCTCTACGGAAGTAGATTGCCCCATCTTCCTTCTGAGAAGTGGCTGGTAGGTTTGAACCTCCAGGCTTCTGGTTAGCAGCCAAATGCCTTAGGCACTATGCCACCAGAGCTACAGGGGAAATAGATACATAGATGATAGATGATACACAGACAGACAGACAGACAGATAGATAGATATAGATAGATATACACATACATATATATTATATGTATAAAGGAGCTCTGGTGGCACAGTGCCTAAGGCATTTGACTGCTAACCAGAAGGCTGGTGGTTCAAACCCACCAGCCACTCTGTGAAAGGAAGATAGGGCAATCTACTTCCATAAAAATTTACTGCCTCAGAAAACCAAACGGGGATGTTACGAGTCAGAATTGGCTTGATGGCAGTGAATTTGCTTTTATTGTTTATGTGTGTGTGTATGTGTGTGTACACAAATATATACTATATAAATATATATTGTATACATATACAAACATCCTATAATTATATGTAATACATGCACATATATATATTAATATTTCAGTGCAACTTCCCTGACCTCTCAAGACAATTTCCTTAGGATACTGGCTGTGAATATTTACATGGATTTTTCAATAGCTGGTTGTGTAAAGGAAGACAGACTTTTTGTCTTTAGTCCCAAAAAGAATTGAAACAGACTCTTTCTTTCAAAAGTTGGCAGAGATCAGTGGCAGAAGGGTCCAGCTCATTTGTAGAAGCAAACATGTTGCCGTCTAACACAGATTGATCACCAGCTGGGAAGCAAGTCATTCCGCTGTAGGTTCACAATAACATTGGCTCTCTGCTGCACTGCTGGTCATCAGTGACAGATTGATGTGCAGTTCTTTGAGAAGAGAAGCTGGCTAAAGAAGAGAACTTGGGGAAGCTAAGCAGGTTGCAAGTGCATTATTCATGCACTCCCTGCCTAGAAAAATAAAGTTTCTCACCTTTCTGACCTGAGTTTGGAGAACCGTTGGGGACTGTGTTTGCTTTGCGACTTAGAAGGCTGCTTACAGCTTTCCAGAACAACATGAAAAATGAACACCTATTGGCACTTTCCAATGAAACGCCAAAATCCACAAAGAAAATGACAGAGGAACTTTTTCTCTTTTCTTTTCCCACTGAGAAGTGAGAAAGAAGAGACATGATATTTCATGTCACTGCTAAAGAGTTTGTTTTGTAAAAACAAATGAAGAGATACAGCTTGTTACACCAACTCACAGCAAGACAGCCTAGGATCTCAGAGAACAGTGTGGCCTGGGTTTCTTTTAGAATATGGAGGGGATGAGAGCTCACGAAATGAAGAGCTTTATAATACCATCCAACCAGGCAAGGCATAGCTCCTTGTTTCAGAAAACTGGTACCCAAGATACCAATTTGAAAAACAGATCAATCTGGTGGTATGCTTTATTTTTTTGTTTTAGTTATTAAATTTCCCAAAATTTTATACTCTTTTTAAACTATAAAAAACACACTTCCTTGCCTCCATTAATAACTGCTTCCTTTGTCATGAGACTAGAAGAAATGGATGGTGCCTGGCTACCACTGCTGAACACTATGACCAAAGATGTCGTAAGAGAATCTTGATCAAAAGAGAGAAAAAGCAGAACAGAATTCCAAAGTCTCACAATATCCATAATTTCTGGAGCCACGGGTAAACCCCTAAAACTATTAACCTGAGATAATTTTTAAACCTTAAACCAAAAATATCCCCAGAAGTCTTCTTAAAACCAAATAATAAACTATCTAAACGGGATCAAATTGATGACAGCCAACTTGAAAGGTTAGGTAGGAACCTTAGGGGGCAGTGAGTTTATATGAATGCAGGAGAAACAACTCAGAAAAGGAGGGTAAGGATGGGTGCACATCTCAAACAATGCAATCGATGTGTCTGGATTATACATGTAAAAACTGGTGAATTGGTGTATATGTTGCTGTGTATATTCTCAAAATAAATTAAAAGCAAACAATAGTTTACCTTAACTAGTGAAGAATGTCTGACTTAAGCATTGCTCTCTTTTAGGATCTATCTATATAGGATCAAATTGACAGCAGCAACTCAGAAAACGAGACTGGAAACTCAGGGGGCAGTGACTTTATGTTAATGGGGAGCAAAAAAATCAGAAAAGGAGGGTGAAAACGGTTGCACAACCGGAAGAATGTTAATCAATGTCACTGAATTGCACACACAGAAATTGTTGCCCTGGTTTATATTCTGCTGTGTATATTTTCAACAACAGCAAAAAATAAATAAATTTATTAAAATAACACAACTTTGAACCTATTACCTATTCTTTAAACCATGATATTTTACATACTGTTTTGGTTACCTAGTGCCGCTCTGACAAGAAAATACCACAAATGGGATGGTTTTAACAAACAGGAGTTTGGAGGCTTTAAGTCCAAGTTCAAAGTGCCAGGATCTAGAGGCCTGGGTGAAAGCTCCTCAAACTTGGGCTTCAGCTCTGCCTCCTGCTCCCGGCCCACTGAAGCTGGAGGCTTCACTCAGACAGCTGCTGGCTGCTGAGACTGACAAACCCAAGGTTGACAAATAAAAAGGCACAGACCCAGTGTTACCAAACAACATGGCAGGCCACTAATTCAAGTCCACTGAAAGTCCCAAGACCGGCAGAGCGTGGCAGGCTGTGCAACAACTCGGCTACACACGGGGTTCAAGCATGCCATAAACTAGAGACCATTCCCAAAGCTGCTTCTTATATACAGGAAGCAGACCACATCCCTAAAGCAGCTACTCAATTGCTTGTGGTAGATCCCACCATGGAGTTGACTGCCAGTCTCATCATGGGGAATAACTACTAACAGCTGCCCAGCCACTCAACCAGGCCCAGCCGAGTTGACACACAAATTTCACCACCATGTGCACATTACTATTTCAATAGTTGTTTTCCGTGCTTCTTTTCCATTATCTTCCAATAATGGATGCTTTAGCCAAAGGCATTTCACACAAGAAAATGGAATCATTACACAGGGATCAGGGATGACTTTGGTCACCCACCACACTATCACCAAAGCCTACAAGAATGCCTGGTACATCATAGGTCTTCACTAAGGATTTGTTGACTATTTCTTGGACGCTAACTTAGCAACACCATTACTAATTATTCCACCCTAGGTTACAGGTTCAAGTCCACCCAGAGTTGTATCAGAAGAAAAGCCTGGTGATGTACTTCCAAAACGTCAGCCATTAAAATCCCTACATTTCACAGTTCTACTCTGATCTGACACACACGGGCTCGCCATGAGTAGGAGTCAACATGACAGCAACTGGTCAGTCAGTCAGTAGATTTAATGACAGAATTTCAAAAGCTATTTTCCCACAACTTCTAAAAAAACATTTTAATGAAGAAACATAATCATGATCACACCATTTCTGCTATTACCACTTGGCCCACAGTTAAAACTATTAACGTAAATGTAAAGCTGGATATAAAGAAGAAACGTAGCCCATGGGATTAATTTCTCCAAGGCTGGTGCAGGGGAGGAAGCAAACTACTGTTTTGCTTTTCGTGTGAGTGCTATACGGGTTCCTACCCACAAAGATGGAAAGGAATAAATATGGAGTAGTTAATGATGGGGAGAAGCAACAGTTTTCTGGCAGAAGTACAAAGCCGGAAAATTTAGCAGTTTCCAGAGACTCTCATAGGCTTTCAGTGAAAAGGTTTGTGATAGCACTTCCTAATGAAATGCCAAAATCCACACCAAGGATGATTGAGGAGCAGTTTTTTTCCCATTTTCCCTCTGCGAGTGAGATAGAAGATACTTGACGTTTCATGTCACCGCCAAAATATTTGTTTTGTAACAATATATGAAGAGAGACAGCTTTGTTACACCACCTGTACTGTGCTATTTGTTGGTATTTTAATAGGTGATTAATCTTGATTTGATAGGATTTAAGATTTTTATTCTTTGGCACATATGCTCAAGCTATTATGTTATAAATCTCCAGCATTTCAGCAAATGTCATCCTGATTGTTCCCTACTGCATAGAACACCACCAATGAAATATTCAAGGTCAGGAACTTGGATTCTTTACCCACTGTATTCAGGAAAACCAATTTATTGTTCTGTCTCAGTAAAGAGGGGTGATTTCTTTGGGGCCTATATCATATTGGCAGTCAATCTAGAAAACGTATAATTACTTTTAGGCAATGGAGGTTTGGTAAGCGCATTAATCTGTCTCTGTGAATTCAAACACATACCCCAGAGCTATTACTATGGCAAAATTCTCAGTCAACATTTTATATTACTTTGTAAGAATGAAGTGTGTGCTTAATATGTTTGGGGTCTTCTGACAGAAAATCAAGAGCATGTCTTTGCACTTACAAAATCTTAGTAAAGTTTTGAGGTATTTTTAAAGCAACCTTCATATTGAATGGTCCTAGTTTGACAAGGTGATTTTCTTATCAATTTATTGGGATAAAAAATTAATTACATTTGGCATCAAACCAAACCACTTAATGTAAACTTAAGTACTTTCTAAAATATTGAAAGAATTTTTAAATGGCCTTAATACAAAACTTTCACTCTGCAGAGAAAGAAAGACTTTCCTTTTGAACGGTAATGCTCTACATGATAAAAAGTGTTAATGGTACCAATCTTTTAAAAGAAACTAAAAATGGCTAAAATTTTTTTAAAAGACAATACTGAGTGCTTGCAAAGATGGCATGCAACTACAACTTTCCAATATTGCTAGTGGGAGTGCAAAATGGTTAAATGGTACAGCCACTTTGGAAAACAGTTTGTTCCGTTTCTGAGAAAATTAAACAAGCTGGCCATATAACCCAGTAATCTCACTCCAAGGGATTTATTTACCCAAAAGAAATAAAAACATTTGTTCACGCAAAAACCTGACCACAAATGTTTATAGTGGCTTTATTCACAATTGCCCCAAACTGGAAATAACCCAATATCCTTCAACTGGTGAACAGATAAACAAACTGTGGTGCAGCCTTACAATGGACTATTCCTCACCAACAAAAAGGAACAAACTAATGACGCATGGGACAGGATGGATGACTCTCAAATGCATTATGCTTAGCGAAAGCAGCAAGATACAAAAAGCTACCAACAGCATGATTCCATTCATATTTCATCCTGGAAAAGGCAAAACCATGGGCACAGAAAACAGATGAGTGATGACCACAGGCTGGGATGGGAGGAAGTGCTGACTACAAAGGGGCATGAGGAAACTTTTCGGGGGTGATGGATCTGTTCTATATTTTTACTATACACATTAGTCAAAATTCACAGCACTCTGGCTAAGGGAGGAGCTCTGGTAGTGTAGTGCCTAAGGCATTTGACTGCTAACCAGAAGGCTGGCAGTTCAAACTCACCAGCCCTCCTCAGAAGGAAGATGGAGCAATCTACTTCCGTAGTGATACTGCCTCGGAAATCCAAGGAGGGTTCGCTATGAGTCAGGTCTGACTCGATGGCACATAACAACAATAACAACTCACTAAGAAGGATAGAAGTACTGTGTGTGGATTATTACTCGATAAACCTAGCAAGAACAACAAGGTACTAAACAACAATAATGCTTTAATGGAAGACATTCTATTGAATTTACTTCTGATTTTTACCAGTCTTCATAGGCACGTTTTATCTTCCCACTGCCATCAAGTTGATTCCGACTCATAGTAACCCTATAGGACAGAGTAGAACTGCCCCATGGGGTTTCTAAGGCTGTAAATCTTTACAAAGGCAGACTGCCTCATCGTTCTCCTGCACAGTGGTTGGTGGGTTAGAACTGCCGACCTTTTGGTTAGCAGCCAAATGCCTCAACCACTGTGCCACTAGCTCCTCGTGAGGTAAAGAAGGCTGTCTTATTCACTATTGTGTTCCTGGTGCTGAGCATAGGACCTGGTACACTGCCCCTGTTCGGTAAATGTTTGTTGAGTGATTGGAGTACCTATTATTATTAGCTACCATATAAATTGATGATTTTTAAAAATCAGATTAATTTTGCAGTTCTGGCAAAAAAACCAGCATGATGATTTTGCAAGGTCAGACCCATTAATCAACCTCAAATCAGTGTCATTTTTCTGCCCATGCAGCAGCACTTCTTATGAAGTAGTTTTATTTCTTGGTTACATTCTTGGTATTAAGGAAGATGGGGCAATCTACTTCCATAGCAATACTGCCTCAGAAACCCAAGGAGGGGTCGCTATGAGTCGGGCCCGACTCAACGGCACATAACATCAACATCTGCTCCTAATGGCCAATGGAGGAACTTTAACTAACATCTTGAACCCCTCTTTAGTGGCCTTCTTCCATGAGAGCTGTCACCTTCTCCCCTACTCCAATCACTCAACAAACATTCACCGAACAGGGGCAGTGTACCAGGTCCTATGCTCAGCACCAGGAACACAATAGTGAATAAGACGGCCTTCTTTACCTCGCAAGGAGCTAGTGGCACAGTGGTTGAGGCATTTGGCTGCTAACCAAAAGGTCAGCAGTTCTAACCCACCAGCCACTGTGCAGGAGAACGATGAGGTAGTCTGCCTTTGTAAAGATTTACAGCCTTAGAAACCCCATGGGGCAGTTCTACTCTGTCCTATAGGGTTACTATGAGTCGGAATCAAGTTGATGGCAGTGGGTTTGGTATTTACCTCACATCCTATCTATATTGTAAAGCAATGGTGTCTATGTGAATTTTATCCCTGAATACTTCTGGCATATGTTACATTTTAAAACTCTCTCCTTTGCTTATACTGTCCCTCCCTTTTAGCACTTTATCATCTGAATTACTCACTTTTCCCAGACTTAATCCACAACATAATCTCATTAATTTCTTAAAGCTTGACTCAGAGTAGCCAGAGCTTGATTCCCCTTCTATCTCCTGACGCAGGCTCATTCAAGGTGATGTCACTTCATCGCATCTTCTCATCTCACACTTTGGTACTAAAAGCACTATGTAGGGAGATGAGCAACCCCGGTTCGAGAATTTACACAAGGCATCGTTTCAATGTTTAACGTAATCCTCCAAAGTAAGCGCTCTCTCCTGTTAGGTACAACGGTTTTCACCATTTTTCTAAATCAAATGGCACCTCTGGCATAAGATATGGCCCCTGCTAGAGTTCATGGTTTCTAATAACCTATACAGAACTTACTTAAAATATATATTTGTGTCAAGTCGAAGTAAATAGAATCCCTATTCCAAGAGTTATAATTTAGCTCTTATATAAATGTCCAAGCTATTTTTATTTTATAAATAAATGTATCTCCAAGTTTTCCTTTCAATAAAAAATGAGTGTTTAACGAAGAATGGAAAAGTGGCCAAGATGTTGGTTTTTCCCAAAACAAAAACTTGATTTTTGACTACTCCGTAAGAAACAAATGTGGGATTTAAATGTGTGAGTGTCTGTGTGTTCACACACACATACAAATACAAATATATACACAGTCACACACATACATATATCTACAGACACACTTACTTCCTGGATACTTAGAAAAACAAACAGAAGGTTCACTGCTTAGAAAATCAGAGGTTGATAATTTGCTTCTTTTTTCTTATTTGACTTAATTAAAGCTGCATCTGATTTGTGTTTTTTTCTTAATCCTATTAAATTACCTTGATGATTTACAGTTAAAATGTAGAAGCACTTACAGTAATCTCTCTCTATATAAGCTTCATGAATTCTTCTATTAAGATCAAGCAATAATGCATAACTGTAAGATCTGTCCCAATGGCAATTTCATCATCGTATGATCAGGATGGTACATGACTCAAATTCTAGTCACAGCCATACCTCATTTTATTGTACTCTGTTTACTGCGCTTCACAGATACTGGGTTTGCTGTTTGACAAATTGAAGATTTGTGGCAATCCTGCATCAAGCAAGTCTACTGGCACCATTTTTGCAACAGCATGTGTTCACCTTGTGTCTCTGTGTCACATTTTGGTAATTCTCACAATATTTTAAACTTTTTCTTAATGCCATTGCACACTTAATAGACTAGAGCCTAGTGTAAACATAACTTCTATATGTACTGGGAAACAAAAAACTCATGTGACTCACTTTATTGCGATATTCACTTTATTGTGGTGGTCTGGAATTCTGGAACCGAACCTGCCATATCTTCAGGGTAACTAATACATAATCTGGTTCCTTCTTTGATGTTTATTCTGAGCAGGTTTTTACATTTATTTTCACCTCAGACACTCTCAGTACCTGAGAACTTCCTGGTGGGGCCTATGTTTTGCCTAGAAATAACTTGAAATGATTAGCTCTATTTTCTCCTCTTTCAAACACAAGAATGACTTGGGAGGAATATTTATACTGGGGAAGGATGAGCTGAGAAAAAAAAATTTCTTCAGTGTTTAATGAAATATAGCTACCAAACACAGAGAAACAATCTTAACTGTAAGTTAAATGTGTGCTCCTATTTCTAAACACTGATCTTAGTTACTCAGTGTTTCCTGGGAAGGGGAATTAGTCCTATAAAACACACTACAGCTCGAATGGGTTCAGGTAGATAGTAAGAAGTGTCCAAATTTGGGGAATGATGCAGAATCTGATGCTGTGCACGCCAAGAAATGAACACACGGGGCAAAAGGCCCTTCCAAATTGAGTGTGACTTCTGGCTCTCCGGATGACAGCAGCTGAACAACGAGGGGTGCTTGGATATAGGTGAGCACCCCTCAAAGATCAGCACATGCACGCTTCAGATACACGAAGAGCATTATCAATGAATGAATTTCTATACCCGTTCAGCTGTTGATGAAGTCAAGGTTAAAATATCTATTTGGATTTTCAAGTGCTGGAGTAGGACAGGCACTGGAACCTCTCAGCCTTCTTTTTTAAGGCCTAAGGGCAACATATCTTGCAGCTTATGTGGAGATCCAAAAGGCTAATTTCCTAGGCCCTGAAACCCATAGCTACTGCTTCACAGTGTAGGTTCATCCAACCCAATGTAAAACTCCAAGAAAACCACTTAGTTCAGTGCACTGCGTGGAAGTTGGATAAATGTTGTTCAATCGTTAAATAAAATACACCGTGAGTCTCTTGTGCTCTTGACAGGACTTACTGTGAAGACCCTCTGAACCCTTCTGTAAAAGCTTCTGGTCCAGACTACAGGGTAACAGAGAAATGTGGATTGTAACTGAAGAAGAGAGAAGGTAGGCTGTGGGATGCTGGTATGTTCAACACGTTTTTCAGTAACAAAAACAGTGATGTCATAGGTTCATGGGAGGAGGGTAAATAAAAATATTTCCTAAAATTAAAGTGATAAAGCAGTATCTCTAAATATGTAATATGTTTTCTAAGTTATTTTACGGGAGCTCTGGTAGTGTAGTGCCTAAGGCACTTGACTGCTATCCAGAAGGCTGGCGGTTCAAACCCACCAGCCACTCCTCAGAAGAAAGGTTGGGCAATCTACTTCCGTAGTGATACCTCCTCAGAAACCCAAGGAGGGGATGCTATGAGTCGGGTCTGACTCGATGGCACATAACAACAACAAGTTATTTTACATACAATTAAAAAAAAAAAACAGTTGTCATTGAGTCACCCCCAACTTACAGTCACCCCACATGTGTCAGAGTAGAACTGTGCTCCACAGGGGTTCTAGGCTGGATACTTGAAAGGACAATGCCAGGCCTTCCTTCCAAGGCCTCTCTGGCTGGACTTAAGCCTCCAACGTCTTGGTGAGCAGCCCAGCGTGTTAACTGCTTCCACCACCCAGAGACACCCACGTTATTGTGCACGTTGTTATTGTCGTTAGATGCCATCAAGTCAGCTTCAACCAACAGCAGTCCCGTGTACAACAGGACGAGACACTGCCTGGTCCTGCACCACGCTCCCAGTCCCTGCTCTGCTTCAGCCCAGGGGTGCAACCACTGTCAGTCCATCTGGATGTGGGTCTCCCCCTTTCTCGCTGAAACTCCACCAGCATGACATCCTTCTCTAGGAACTGGTCCCTTCTGACAACATGACCAAAGTGGTTGAGACGAAGTCTGGCCATTCTTGCTTCCAAGCAGAATTCTGGCTGCACTACTTCCAGAAGAGATTTGCTCATTTTTCTGGTACTTCACACAACTGCAGTCAAATAGGACTCAGATCCATGGAGGAACCATCATGATCACGGATATTAAACATATTAGAGGAAAGAAGCTTCCTGGCTGCACAATTAGTTTGCATTCAACTACTAACCTGAAAGGTGCTGGTTTGAACCTGCCCAGGAGCATCACAGAAGAAAAGCCTGGAGATCTGCTTCTGTAACTATTACAGCCAAAGGAAACCTATGGACAGTTCTACTCTGTAACACAGGGGGTCGCTAAGAGTTTCAGTTGACTTGACAGCAACGGGTTTGGCTGTACTTTTGGACCCATTAGAGAAGGACCCCACTAGACAGGACAGGGGCTGGATACCATGGTAATTCCCATGTTCCCAGGGATCCCTATTGATCTTTGTCTACTTTCAAGAAACAGTTTGCTGGTGAAGGAAAGGAGGAGGAAGCAGGGTCAAGCACGTGTATTTGGGAGATGAGGGATAAGACAAGTACAGAGCATGGTTGTGGGTCTCTGGATGGTCTTTGAAGCAGAAATTACAAAAACTAATTTGAAACCCAGAAGTGGTAGAGAAAAGGCTTGGAAACCAGCACGAAATAGCAGTTGATCTTTGGCCTCTTTGATCTGAAACTGGGCTAAGACTCCAGCTGAGTTCACTGAGGCCACTGAACAGCTGTCAGATGATAACTGCTCTCATAGTTGTCAGCAGCATTTGGTTAAAACCAGTGCTGCGGCTGTTCCTACTCTGTGGAGGTGGAAAAAGAGTCTATGTTTCCCTTCATTTCTACCTCTGCTTGAGCTATCCTAAATTAGGAAATCATCTGGATTTGTAAAAATAATCACTTCTTGGCATGTTCACAGAGTCTGCTGAAATGTTATTTCAGAAAGGAGAATTTGGATGCCTGGAGGTCACAATAGGAAATGAATCTGGCAATTTGAAAGTGCACCTGCTGAAGTTCCAGGCCATCTCAGTATTCAAATAATTTATCCATCCTTCCAAACATCTTTTGTGTCTTTTATTAAAAAAAAGAAAAAAAAGTTCTAACTTATTATAGTTAGTCTCACTCAGAAAACGCCCTGTGGATTTTGGGTTTTTTCCTCCAAAATTTTTTCACTACTCAACAAATACTCATTTAGATTCTGCCTAAGGCACTTGACTGCTAACCAGAAGACTGGCGGTTCAAACTCACCAGCCACTCCTTGGAAGGAAGATGGGGCAATCTAATTCCGTAGTGATACTGCCTCGGAAACCCAAGGAGGGGGCGCTATGAGTCCGTCCGACTCTAGACAGCACATAACAACAACAACATATACATAATAAAGAAGCGCTGGTGGCATAGTGCCTAAGGCATCTGACTGCTAACCAGAAGGTTGGTGGTTCAAACCCACCAGCCACTCCATGGAAGGAAGAGTGGGTCACTATGAGTCAGAACCAATTTGATGGCAGTGAGTTTGGTTTGGTTTTTATACACACACACACACACACACACACACAATAAAGGAGCTCTGGTGGCATAGTAAAACCAGCACCTTTTAGGTTAGTAGTTGAATGCAGACTAATTGTGCAGCCAGGAACCTTCCTTCCTCTAATATGTTTAATATTCGTGATCAGTAAGAGATTCAGATGCTAACCAGAGTATCAGTGATTCAAACCACCAGCTGCTTCATGGAAGGAAGATGAGGCAATCTACTTCCATAAAGATTTACAGCCTTGGACACCCAATGGGGGGTCACAATGAGTCAGAATCGACACAATGGCGGTGGGTTTATTTATGTATTTATTTATTAATATGCATAGTATTGTGCTAATTATGAATGTGCCAATTAGGACATCAATTGCTCTACTCAATTATGACATATCAATTAAGCTGAAAGTAGCAGAAAATCTGACTCAAACTGGATTGAACATGGAAACTTGTCTCATATGATAATAAATTTGGGGATAGGAGATACCCATGGTAGGCTGATTGGTAGGTTCAGTCATGAACTACCCAGGTTCTGTTCATTTCCTGTTAGCTTCCAATTGCTGCTGTAACAAATTACCATAAATTAAGTGGCTGAAAACAACAGATTTATTATCTTACAGTTCTGGAGGTCAGAAATCTGGCATAGGTCTCAGTGGGCTGAAGCCAAGGAGCCAGCAGGGCTGTATTCCTTTCTGGAGACTCTAGGGCAGAATCCATCATTACCTTGCCTCTCTCAGCTCTAGAGGCTGCTTGCACTCCAGCTGGAGGGAGACTTTCTGCTACTTGCAGCCTTGTTGTTGTTGTTATGTGCCATCGAGTCAGCCCTGACTCATAGCGACCCCTCGTTGGGTTTCCGAGGCAGTATCACTACAGAAGTAGGATTGCCCAACCTTCCTTCCGAACTTGCAGCCTAAGCTGTCCTAATTGATAAGGCAGGCTTAGCACAGTGCTGTGCCTCCCTCTTCTACTTTTACCCTTATCATTATATTAGACTCATCCAGATAACCCAAGATAATCTCTCCATCTCAAGCTCTGTGCCTTTAATAGCACCTGCAAAGTCTCTTTTGCCACATAAAGGAATGTATTCACAGGCTCTGGGGATAAGGACATGGACATCTTTGTTACTGTTGTTGTTAGCTGCTGTCGAGTCAGCTCCAACTCATGGCAATTTCATGAATAACAGGCGCATGTGCCGTCTTCACAGCTGTCAATGTGTTTGAGTCCACTGCCGCAGCCACTGTGTACTTTGAGTGCCTTCCAATCTAGGGGGCTCACCTTCCAGCATTATATCAGACAGCAATTGTTTGTTGTGATCCACAGGGTTTTCACCGGTTACTTTTCATATGTAGATCACCAGGCCTTTCCTCCTAGTCTGTCTTAAATCTGGAAGTTCTGCTGAAACCTGTCCATCATGGGTGATATGTTTGATATCTGAACTACTGCTGATACCTGAAATATTGGTGGCAAATCTTCCAACATCAAAGCAACATGCAAGCCATGACCAGACAAGAAATTGACAGATAGTAGGCTCTTTGGGGGGCCACTATGCTTTGAACCACAATCTCTGTTCTTCTAACCTAGATGTGGGCTTTGCCCTCAAGCTGATCTCTCTCATGGTCAGGAGATGAATATTACAGTAGTTTCAGATATCACCTCCAGATACACCTTCCAAAGGAAGAAAAGTGAGAATCATCTCTTTCTTGTGACTTTTTCTTCAAAGGAAAGAAACTTTTCCCAGAAGTCCTAGAGTAGGTTTTGCTTCATGATTAATTGGCTGAGATGGGTCATTTCCAACTCACACAGCTGCAGGGGCTGACGAGCTCAAGGTTGGCAGGCACTATACTTGCTGTTGACTCCAAGGAATGATGAATCCAAGATCTCTAGGCCGAATGGTGGATTGTTTGCTCACGGACAGTTGTAGGCAGCACAACAGAATCCCGATCCACAGTGTCTCTTTTCCCAGGCTGTCCATAAATATACTGGAAGCAGGCCACACCAGATAGCACAGCAGTGCCCTTCTTTGTCTGTTGATCCAGGGGCATGAGGAAGCCAAAATGGCCGGGTGGCATTCTTAATTTCCAGTTCAATGCCATCAGTATTGTGTCTCCAGGTGGGAGTGTTCCTCCCTTTGGCAGGAAATAGGTTCTTCATGATTGTCATAGGTTGACAATTTGGGATAGATGTTGAATAGTCATAACTAATATGATTTTTTCTCCAAGAACACCATTTTGAATTTTACTATTAATAGAATTTTACTATTATAGTATTGTAATTACAGATACTTCTGTATATACTCTTATCATATATGTGGCTATAGATGCATTGGCTGACTATTAAAGACAGGAAAGTTGAATTGAAATCCAAATTTTTCTGTCTAAAGAAAATTCTTCAATACTATGACAGTGTTGTCAAAAATAACTATGACTCCTCAACAGATATTTGTACACCAATGTTCAGTGCAGCATTATTCACAATAGACAAAAGATAGAAACAACCGAAGTGTCCATCAACAGATGACTGGATAAACAAAATGTGGTACATACATATGATGGAATATTGCTAGTTGCCGTCAAGTTATAACTCACCATAAAAATTCATGAAATCCTAATACATGGTACAATGTGGATGAACTTGAAAACATTATGCTGAGTGAAATAAGTCAGACACAAAAGAACAAATATTATATGGTCCCACTTATATTAAGAGATAAATGCATAGAGACAAAAGGTTATTAGTGATTGTCAGGAGCTAGGAAGAGAGAGGGTAACTGGGAGTTACTGCTGAAAGGATACTGAGGTTTCTGTTTGGGGTGATGAAAAATCTTTGGAAATAGATAGTAGTGTTGGTTGCATAACATGGTAAATGTAATTAATGTCATTAAGTGGTAAACTTAAAATGGTTAAAATGGCAAATTCATGTATGTGTGTGTGT
>NW_006921917.1:1505012-1514897 GCF_000298275.1 Orycteropus afer afer
ACACACACACACATACATACATGTACGTATTGTTGTTAGGGGACATTGAGTTGACTCCGACTCAGAGCGACCCTGTGTACAACAGAAGAAAACACTGCCCAGTCCTGCACCAGCCTCACAATCCTTGCTATGCCTGAGCCCATCGTGGCAGTGATGGTGTCAATCCATCTCATTGAGGGCCTTCACCTTTTTTGTTGACCCTCCACTTTACTAAGCATGATATCCTTCGCCAGGGAATGGTCCCTGTACATATATATATGTTGTTGTTGTTGTTAGGTGCCACCAAGTTGTCTCCAACTCATAGCCACCCTATGCACAGCAGAATGAAACACTGCCCGGTCCTGAGCGAGCTCCATGATTCTTGCTATATTTGAGCCCATTACCGCTGCCACCATGTCAATCCATCTCATTGAGGGCCTTCCCCTCTTTCGTTAACCCTCCACTTTACCAAGCACGACATCCTTCTCCAGGGAATGGTCCCTTCTGACAACATGACCAAAGTAGGTGAGACGAAGTCTGGCCATTCTCACCTCCAAGAAGCATTCTGGCTGCACTTTCTCCAGGCAGACCTGTTAGTTCTTTTAGCAGTCCACAATACTTTCAGCATTCTTTGCCATCACCACAGCTCAAAAACATCAATTATCCTTTGGTCTTCCTTATTCATTATCCAGCTCTCACATGCATATGAGGCAACTGAAAATATCATGACTTGTGTCAGGCTCACCTTAGTCCTCAAGGAGACATCTCTACTTCTCAGCACTTGAAAGAGGTCCTTTGTAGCCAATTTGCCCAGTGCTATATGTCGTCTGATGTCCTGACTGCTGCTTCCATTGGTGTCCATTGTAGAACCAAGTAATGTGAAATCTTTGACAATTTCAATCTTTTCTTCATTTATCATAATGTTGCTTATAGGACCAGTTGTGAGGATTTTTGTTTTCTTTATATTGAGATGTAATCCATACTGCAGACTGTATTCTGCAATCTTCATCAGTAAGTACTTCAAGTCATCCTCACTTTCAGCAAGGAAAGTTGTGTCATCAGCGTATCGCAGGTTGTTAATGATTCTTCCTCCAAGTCTAATGCCACGTTCTTCTTCATATAGTCCAGCTTCTTGGATTATTTGCTCAGCATATAGATTGAATAAGTATGGTTGAATAAGTACACATATGTATGACTGAATAAGTATATATATGTGTGTGTGTATGTATACATATAGGATCTCTAGTAGTGCAGTGCCTAAGGCATTTGATTGCTAGCCAGAAGGCTGGCGGTTCAAACCCACCAGCCATTCCTCGGAAAGAAGGTTAGGCAATCTACTTCCATAGTGACACTGCCTCGGAAACCCAAGGAGGGGTCAGTATGAGTCGGATATGACTGGACGGCAGTGAGTTTGGTTTTTTATGTGTATATATGTGTGTGTGTGTGTGTGTGTGTATACATATAGGAGCTCTGGTGGTGTAGTTCCTGAAGCATCTGACTGCTAACCAGAAGATCCGTGGAAGGAAGACTGGGTAATCTATTTCTGTAAAGATTCACTGCCTCAGAAACCCAACAGGGGTCACTATGAGTCAGCACTGACTCATATATTGTTGTTGTTGTTGTTGTTGTTTTTGCCGTCGAGTCGGCCCCAACTCATAGCGACCCCTCCTTGGGTTTCTGAGGCAGTATCACTACGGGAGTAGGATTGCCCAACCTTCCTTCCGAGGAGTGGCTGGTGGGTTTGAAGCACTATGCTACCAGAGCTCCTGACTCATATATACTCATGTATATATGTTTGTGTAAGTGTGTGTGTATACCCAACCACAATAAAATTTTGAAAAAAAACTAATCATGACTTAAGAAGTCAACCCCATGGCTTGCTAGAAAACATACTAGTGGTCCTAACTTTGAGTTTGTTGTCATGTTCCTGCTCCTCCAAGGTTGCCAGAAACCCAGCATTCCCAGTGAAATATGAGCATGCCTTAGAGGTTGCTCAGATGACCCCTCTCCCAGATGAAGACAATGACATATGATGAAGTCTGAATATTATAGGTCTATCATTCTGGGTCCAATCAGGTAACTGAAATCACACAGAGAGAATTTAACATAAATAATTGTTAACAAGATATAAAGTTGTTCCTTGGTAACTAAGAGGGTAAAAACACAACTCTAAGGCATAATGTTCTGCTTTTACCCTCTTGGTTACCAAGGAACAACTTTATATCTTGTTAACAATTATTTATGTTAAATTCTCTCTGTGTGATTTCAGTCACCTGATTGGACCCATAATGATAAACAGAACTCTAAGGTATAATGAGTCGGGGGCTGACTCGACGGCACACAACAACAACACAACAACAAAGGTATAATGGAGAAGCTCTGGTGGTGTAGTGCCTAAGGCATTTGACTGCTAACCAGAAGGCTGGCAGTTCAAACCCACCAGCCACTCCTGGGAAGAAAGACTGGGCAATCTACTTCCCTAGTGATACTGCCTTGGAAACCCAAGGAGGGGTCACTATGAGTCACAACCGGAACCTTCTCAAGGGCAGTGAGTTTGCTTCTGGTTTTTGTTAAGGTATAATGGAAGCAGCGTGACCACCAACTTCTGGTTAGCAGTCAAATGCCTTAGGCACTACACCACTAGAGCTCCTTAAAGGAAGCAATAGGGGTAACAAAAGGAAGAGGTTAGAATTATTAAAATTTAAGAGCCTGGAGGTGGGGCCCCATGGAAATGAAAACTTTCGAGGAGGCGCTACTCAGCTGGTGCTAGTGTCTCAGAGGGCTGATTCTGCAAGTGTTGGAAAAACTGAAAAGTTAAGTGGGCTGCTGCTTCAGGAAGGAGTTGCTGCTGCCAGGAGCAGAAGCCCTGCTTTTGTGCTGCTCACAGGAAATGCAAGCAGACAGGAAGCCCACAGGAAGCAAAAGGGAAGGTGCTTGCCCCTTCCTCCTCGGCCAGCCTTCCAGCATCCTTCCAGCACTCCCTACTGGCGGAGTTTAACAGGGCGCCAGCTGGCCAGACAGCAATGTGGCTCTCGGACTCCTAGCTTCAGCATTGCAGGCTATGCAAGGACTTGCTTGGAGCTGGGAGACAAAGGCTGAATAAGGAGCACAACGATCAGTTGAGGATGATTATGTTTTTTTAAAAACATTTTTAAATTGTTTTTTAAAAAAGCGTCCCCATTTTTTAAAAAAGCACTTATTTAGCTTTTGGGGTTACAATTGCTTCCTCTTTCCATAGTCACATCACAATGCTCGGTACTAAATTCTCAGATGTTATTGTCATGTCTATTCTTTTCTTCATTTCTTAGGTTTGGGGGAGGGTGGGCAACAATAGTCACGTGTGTATGTCAAATACACTCTGTAAAGGTTTACTAACTTCCTAATAATTTCTTTGATTATGTAGGGAGGCAATAAATATGTACAGTGGTTAAAAGGGTATACTTTTTTTTTTGTCATCAGATAGCTCTGGACTCAAATACACGTTTTGATACTTAGTAGCTGCGTGATTCAGGGAAGTTACTTAAACTCTCTCCACCTCACTTTCTTAGCTAACAGATGGGATCACAATAGGACTTACCTCATAAGGTGGATATTGTGCAGACTGATTAAATGCCACCATAAAATTTATTAAACTGGCCTTCAATTGTTTGAGGGCCCCCACCCCTAAGTAAACAGCCTTGTTAAGAAAAATGTTTCCCACACTTGCTTTGGAGAAACTTGTCTTTTAGCTCCACAGCATTTCTGCCTAAGACAGCACTGATCTCATTGCATTATGATTATTTTTCTTAATATAATCACCTCTCCAACTAAAACCAGAGTCCCTTAAAAGGAGAACTGAGTCTTTTCTACCATGTACACAGTTCCTGGTGGGGGGAGGGGGGATGCCACTTCATTGGGTGACCTTAAGCAAGCAGAGTGACCTTAGGCAAGTAGTCAATTCTCGAGTGTCACTTATCTCATCTGTAAAATGGGAACAGCACTGCCCTCCACAGGGTTGCTGTGAGGATCAAACAAAACACTTTATATAAACCATGAAGAAAGGCTCCTGGAACAGAACAGGCACCCAACACACAGTAGCAATTACATTTACTCCCCAAATACAAAGTTACTGATAGCAAAGTGTATCATGAATAGAATCTAGTTCATTAAGAGACTTTTTTTTTTTACTCTTAAGTTATTTCTTCCAAATAAAAACTCTAACTCTCCAATTCAAAGTCAAATATTTTATTTCCTGATCATAAGGGTGAATTGTCTACTTTGAAGCAGTTACCAGATAGCTCCATACTTCAATCTGATTCTTAAAATTCAGCAGCTGCAAGAAACAACTGTAAACGAGTGGTTATTTTAGCAAAAGATGTCCTAAGGCATTACTATGAACAGAAAGGTGTGCTAAGGGATTTAAATTATGATCTGCAGTTATGATCGTTCAATTGCGACATACAATTACATTAGGAATACACCTATGACACAAGGCAAATGCTACGACACAAGACAAATGTTTATACCGATAGTAGTACTGCAGGGTAAAATGCTTGAATCAAGCCTTGAACTTAGCTCTGCTGAGTACTGTCTAGAGTAGAAGCTGGAAACACGATTACTGAACAGCTTTTCTCTTAGATTTATAAAACAGCACAAGAAGGAAAGAAAAGTATTCAGATATAAAATGAAACCCTGATCCTTGGTCTCCAGTACTTACTAACTACAATGCTGAGATTTCTAGAGGCCTCAAACTGCTTGGGAAAAAAAAAAAAAAAAAGTCTCAAGTGTGTGTCCTAAGTGAAGAGTGTCATAAGTGGGCAGGTAACAAATGTTCAAAACGAATGGGAGAGCCAGACACAGGGATGAGATATGGAACATGAAGTGCCCTCTGATGCCAATAGCATCCTCTTAAATACACACTCTTGGTCACGCCTTAGAGCTTTTTCGGTTTTAATGTATTCTCCACCACGAAGCTATTCAGAATTATCCTTCTCCCCAAAGTCATCCAATTTTCTTTCCTTTCTCACCAAGAACACTTCCTTAATAATAGACAGAGGATTATTACTTCAGTTTTTTAACTGGAGAAATGTCAGGCATGTTATTTTCAGAGTGATTTAAACAGCTCTCGTGTTATATCTAAACAAAAAGAACAAAGATGCTAAAATATTAATCATCCTGCCCAGTCGTCCACTGGGAGTAGCTGGAAATGGCAACCCGCTGCTGTCTTCTGGCTTCATGTCCACATTACGGCCTGTGCAGCTCACAAACACTCCCCTTCCTGAACATATGGAGCAATCTCGGGAAAGAATTTGCCTCAGTGAACCCTGACTAGCCAATCAAAACCAGAAGGTTCCAAGTTCAGTGACTAATATCAGAAATGAACTGTGCGTGGTGAAAAGGAAATTTTGTGTGCTAGAGAAATTTATACCCTGAGATCAGCCCTATCACAGGTGTGCAGGATCACCTGGAGAAACTGAACTTGAAAAAAGGCAAGTTCAAACGTTTCTTCAAGCAGCATGCCTGTCATCACAAAGTATGAAGAAGTGAACAACTCTGTGTAGTATCTGATAACAGTAACAACAACAACAACAACAGCTGCCGTTTAGTAAGGGCTCACAGGACTTAATACGGGACAGTCCTTGTGCCTACATACTGTCTGTACATTATCCTATTTAGCTCAATCTCCATGACTCATAAGGTAGACATTATCATCCCTGTTCTGCACATGGTGAACAAAGCTTGGAAAGATTAAGTAAATTGCTCTTGGTCACACAGCTAGAAAACGAGGCAGGAGGGGCCTCTGATTTCAAAGGCCCTGTCTTTTAACCACTGTACTATTTGGTATTCTTTCCCCCTTTCTTGTGCCATGATAGTTAAAGGAAAGGAAAAGAATTGGCAAAATTAGGTGGAAGAAACATGAAAACAAAAATAGGTACTGGCTGTATAGATGATCATGGAAAATATCAGGCATCTATTTCCAAAGAGTTGACTAAATTCATTAATCACCTTGGGAGAAAATTTAAGTACTATTTCCAAGATGAAAGACATTTTGACTTCTGGGAAAGCCTGACATTTTGACATTTCAACTCAATGGAAAAAAGCATTGGAGAGATATTTGCTAGCTTCTCAAATTCTATATAAAAGAACAAAAATTCAAGAAGGGTATGACAACCTAGAGTCCTAGCCAGTTACCTCCTAAAAGTTATAGATGCCAATAACAAAAGCAACAAAGACGGCATCCACCGTGCCCTTGTTCCTCACCCTTAGCCCCAGCAGGGTTAACAGGAGCAGCAGTGTAGGCCAGTGGCTCACGAGAACCAGCAGGACCTCAACGCAACAAACCTTCACCAACTACTGCCCAAGGAGAAGACATGGTGATGACAACTGACATTCACTGAGGTCGGGTGGCATAGTGCCTAAGGCATCTGACTGCTAACCAGAAGGCTGGCAGTTCAAAACCACCAGCCACTCCTCGGAAGGAAGGTTGGGCAATCTACTTCCATAGTGATACTGCTTCAGAAACCCAAGGTGGGGTCATCAGGAGTCAGATACGACTTGACAGCAGTAAGTTTGGTTTGGTTTTGGTTTGAGCCCTTACTCTATGCTAAACAGTGTGCTAAGTCTTTACTCTTTTTTATCTCATTGCATCCTCACTACAAATCCTATGAGATGAGTACCATTATTTTCCTCACTTTGGACATGAGATAACTGAGGCATATGGAAGTTAAGTGACTTTTCTGAGTCTCAGAGGACTGATTCCAGAGTCCTCATTTATAATCATTAAAATCACATTGCACGGTGTATGGGGCAAAACACTGTTTCTACCCTTTCGGACTCTGGGTGGTAGAGATTCCACTGTCTCCAGGGTTAGTTAGGGAAGAGGGTGCATACCCATCACCCACTCCTTCACTGACACCATGACCAAAAGAAAGCTTCTTTCTTCTTGAGTAGTGGGGAGTGTGCCTGGTTAATCATGGGGCAAGAGGAACTTTCTGGAGAAGCCCTCACTTGGAAAAGGAAAGGGAAAAAGGGGGAACAACACACAGGTGTCCCAAACTATGACTTCCACACACTCCTGTTTACCTGAAATGCAGAGGACACCCTTCACCCCAGAGAAGGGGAAGCCTATGGTGTGCAGAGTTCAGGAGTCTTCTCAGTTACCCTCCTAGTGTTTCTGGTCACGTGAAGGGTTTTTTTTAATCCAGCATAGCCATTACTGTCCTCCCCACTGTAACAGACCTTAACTGAGAACCGACCTTGAGTTAATATTGTTGTTAAATGCTGCCAAGTCAGCTCCAGCTCAGAGTAACCTTATATGTAACAGAGTAAAGCACAGCCTGGTCTTGCACCATTGTCATGGTCGTTGGTGTGCTGGAATCCACTGCTGTGGCTACTGTGTCAACCCATCTCAGTGAGGTTTTCCCCCTCTCTGATGACTCCTCTACTTTACCGAACATGATGTCCTGTTCCTAGTGATTAGTCTTTCCAGAGAAAGCAAGTCGAAGTCTCACCACCCTTACTTCTAAGGAACATTCTGGTTGTACCATCCTTACTTCTAGGAACATTCTATTCTGGTTGTATTTTTTTCTATGACTGATTTGTTCATCCTCTTGGTAGTTAGACACTGAACAAACCTTTGGGGAAAGTAGCTATTATGTTCCATTTAAAATAAAAGGCAAAAAGAACATAAAACTTAGTTTCTAAGGAAAACCATCTTCTTTCCCACTAAACTGAGAGGGTTGGAATCTGTAAGTGTTCTTCGTGGGGAAGTTTACCAGTCTCCAACTCCAAATCCACCCATTTTATCTTTGCTTTAATTAATAGCAACAACTACCAACAAAAGGTGAAATTTTGAAAAGAAGGAAACTATGAAGTCTCACTGATTTTCTTTTTTAAAGTAAAAGGAGCACTAAGCTAACATTGCAGTTGGTAGGATACTGGTGTTTGTAAAATCATTTCTACTGTTTTCTTCTTAATTCTTATTTTATAAGTCCCTGAAGAGGACTCTTGATATCTGGCTGATAGATTCCAGTTGTTTTTGAACAACTGTGATTCAATGTTTCTGTGGACGAGAAAAAGTAATTCACGTTTCAAGGTAAGTGGCACGAGTGAAGTGGGGTGGAAAAATGCTTTTATAATTATCTTGATACTTCTCCTCTATAAAACCTACATCCTAATAGGTCTTTCAAAACAATCAACCTAGAAAAAGGCTGAACAGCTCAGCTTGGGTTGGTCCTTTGTGTTATTCCAATTGGATTAAGGAGAATAGACTCTTATTGAGGCAAGTTGAGCTTTCAATTCCCCGTAAGAGCCGGGTGAATAGTGTCACTATCTAGTTTAATGCATTGTGAATTCCTGGATCATCAGACATATTCCTATTCATATTTAAGTCTAAAACCACCCTTGCCTTTCTCTCTCTCTCTCTCTCTCTCTCTTTCTTCTAGACACATGCACACACACTCACACCCTTGAAGATGCTCTGTATCTCTTTCTCTTCCTTCACATAGAAAACTGAGGCCTAACTACACTAGAATTAGTTAGGTTACATATATGAAAATTACAGAAGGTCTCAAATAAATATGACCACCTCATTATTTTACATCCCAAACCATGACTTCAAGCTCACCCTCTCCATGGGCCTACGTTAAGCATATGTCACCTAAACAAAGTTACTTCTTCCTAGACTCTCTGCCTATTCCTGGGAAGAAAAGTATCAGAAAAAGTATTATATTTGAAACAAAGGAAAACAAAAATGACTACTCATATGCCATGTAACTGGATGTCAAAGTGAAACAGTGAAATGAGTATTCATCCTATTCACACCTCTGGAGATTGGCCAAGCTTAGAATGAGTTTATAAGCCCAGATCCTACATAAGTTGGAAAGCAAAAGTGAGGGTCACTCTTATACACAGAACCTCAGATTATCCTATATGAATGATCCAAAGGGGTACAGAAAAATATTAGGGCAGGGGATCTCTTTAAATTCATTTAATCATAGGTACACAACAATCACCAATTAAATATGGTCAAAGGCCATGACAAGAACAGACGTATGCACACCCATGTTCATCGCAGCACTATTTACAATAGGCAAAAGATGGAAACAACCTAGGTGTCTATTAACTGAGGAAAGGATAACCAAACTATGGTACATACACACAATGGAATACTATGCAACCCTAAACAATAACCCAGAATCTGCAAAACACCGCATAACATGGGTGAACTTGGAGGACATTATGCTGAGTGAAATAAGTCAATCACAAAAGGACAAATACTGTATTAGTCCGTTATTGTAAAAGTCAAGGAAAGGTTTATCTATGGAATGAAATTTTCTTTGTTGGTTATCAGGGATGGGAGGGGTGGGGAGGGAACACTGTTAGATAGGTAGAGATAAGTATTGATTTGGGTGAAGAGAAGGGCAATGTACCAAATGTGAGTGATCAACATGGTGGCATTGGGGAAGAGAAAGATATAAAGAAGTACATGGGAGGTACAGACAATAAAGATGAACCCTTTTGCACATACAATACTCTGCTGTCAGTGAAGGCAAACAAGGGTGTATGGATGGACAGATGGGTGGACAGGCTGAAGTAGCAGGTATGTCTATGAAGTAGGGAGTGTACCCAAGACGATGTATAGGGTTGGCAGACAGTGGTCCTATAAGTGTATTTGAATTCCCAGGTGTATAGTAGAGCTGACAAGGGACAAGGTTATAGTCACTTCTTGGTCACAGCCAGCTAGCCAGAGGGACCAAGTAGTTGAATCTGTGGGCTTGGGACCACAGTCGCAGGGGACATCAAGCTCAATTGGCATAACATACTACACAAAACATTGCTCCACCTCCTACTTTGGCGAGTAGCGACTGGGATCTTAAAAGCTTGCAAACAGCCATCTAGATGCAACGATGGGTCTCTCCTCGTCCA
>NW_006921917.1:1515612-1532020 GCF_000298275.1 Orycteropus afer afer
CCTTCCAAGGAGTGGCTGGTGGGTTTGAACCGCCAGCCTTCTGGTTAGCAGTCAAGTGCCTTAGGCACTATGCTACCAGAGCTCCTTTACAAACTATAGTAAACGCTTAATTATGCTCAAGCCTCCAGAATCAACTGATTCCACAAAACCGTTTCATAGATATTGCAACCTTGTGAAAAATGTAAAAGAGAGACTTTGTGTTCAAGACAGTAGAGTGAGCACATGCAGCTGCCTCCTTCCCTCCCAAGAGCCAATGGAATGGCAGTACAGATATTTTTGGAAAGAATAAATCCAAGCGGCACTGTAATCACAAAAGAACACCAGTATCAGTGAAGAAATAACTTCGAAGGTTTTCTTAAAGAAAGAATATAGTTGGTACTGGATTGATGAATAATACTGGGGGGAAAAAATGAACCTTAATACATAAGGCTACAGATAGGAGCACCTTCTTCTTGGTAGCCCTGGAGAAGCTCCAAGCTTAGAGTCAATCACTACTGGAGACACAGAAGGACCTACAGAAAAATGGCTGCAAGGCAGTAATCAAGGTATTAGAGTAGAGAATTGTCTATAGAACAGTTGAGCCAGTCAGCCCTCCCCCTGCCCTATCCCGTGGGTCTTGCAGTATTTGCTCCCAGCTGGTACCTCTTTAGAGAGGAAAGTTGGTTTGGGCAGTACTCATGGTGTTGGTGTCCAGGTTGGGAATGAGTCAGAGGAGCACCTCCAGGATGGACAGAGAGGGAAAAAAGAAAGTATATAAAAGATGTCACCATGGTTAAAGTGCCCCTTACCTTGATAATTCTGTGGTGAGGGTGCAGCAAAGGGTCCTAGATCTGCCTGCCCCCTCTTCTATCTAACCAGACGCCCTCAGGAGAAACCTGCCGATTAGCATAGCCTCCCTGTTTACACAGAACACAGTTATCCCATTCAAGAAAGAAGCCTTGTGGATAAATGAAACTACCCAAATACAAAGTCTATGCTGGCTACCTATACATGGTCCTTCATTCATAAATATGAAGACTCAATGGAGAACTAGCAGATATGTAAGGAAAAACCCAGAGTATCAACGAGAAAGATGAAGATGAGCACGTTCAAACTTACCTCGAGGAAACAGAAATAACACGAGGAACAGAGAAAATGTCTAAAGTTCTAATTAATATCCTTCAGAGGTTGAAAAGAGTTTACAACCTTAAAACAAAACAAACAAACAAACGCACACTGCTATGGGGGGCAGAATTGTGAGCATTAAAAACTGCTTGATGTTTAAAACTATAAACTCAAAAACTCACTGCCGTCGAGTCGCACCCAACTCATGGCAACCCCTCCTTGGGTTTCCAAGGCAGTATCACTATGGAAGTAGATTGCCCAGTCTTCCTTCCAAGGAGTGGTTGGTGGGTTTGAACTGCCAGCTTTCTGGTTAGCAGTCACACGCCTTAGGCACTACGCCACCAGAGCTCCCTTTAGAACTATAGTTCCCAAATTTTAAAAAATTAGAAGAGCTGAGCAGTAGAATGGATATAAAACTTATGAGAACAAAAATGAGTAAAACATGTTAGTAAGTTTAAATACTGACTATAGAAGAAAAAAAAAAGACTTTAAAACAACAAGGAAGATTGGAAGTTTCAAGGAAAGTTTAAGAATTCTAAACTTGATTTGTTCAGAGATGTTTATTTGCTTTAGACTTTGTTAGACAAAATGTAAATTTAGGTATGCATGCTTAAAATATTAAGGTGGCGGTGGTCCAAGGTGGGTGGTCTGACTGAGTGTCTCATTCTTGGGTGGGGATGGAAGAAATCAGTTTTCCCATAAAACTGTCATTTCTCACCTTCTGACTTTATATGGAGAGCTTAACTTCAGCGCCTCACAATGCATAGAGACCACAGATTCAATCCCCATCTCTGCAGGGTATTAAAACTATAGTCCCTAAGTGTTTTAGTTATCGAGTGCCACTCTAACAGAAAATAACACAAATGGATGGCTTGAACAAATAGGGATTTATTCTCTTAAGTTAGGAGGCTAGATATCAGAGTTCAAAGTGCCAGGTTTAAGGGCTGGGTGAAGGCCCCTCAACCTTGAGCTTCAGCTCTGCCTCCTGCTCCCAGCCCACCGAAGCTGGACACTTCTCTTAACTCAAACAGCTGCTGGCTGCTGAGGCTGACAAACCCAAGGTCAACAAGTAAAATGGCACAGTCCCAAGATTATCAAGCAATATGGTAGGCCAGTAGTTAAACAGTCCCAAGATCCACAGACATGGCAGACCACTGATGACTCAGCCAAATGCAGGATCCAGATGTGCCAAGAAGCTAGAGACTTTCCTTAAAGCTTCTTCTTATATGCTGGAAGCATACCACATCCCTAAGGCAGCTACTCATCTGCTCACAGAAGATTCCATCATGGAGTTGATTACCAGTCTCATCATGGGGAATAACTATATCCAGCTGTCCAGCCACTCAAAACCAAGCCCAGCCAAGGTGACATACAATCTTAACTACCACACTAGGGTACATACCTGGTCCAGTTAGCACTGAGGGCCCTGAAGCTTCATTTCCACTCATTGCTGTGCTGTGGGTTAGTGTCTTCACTTTTGGCACCTGGAGAGCTTCTTTCTTGCTTTCAAGCTCAGCTAAGAATTTTTAAACATTTTTTTTTAATGTGCCAATTAGCATATTCATGTGTTTGGAAAGAAGAATGTGGGGACTTCCCATCCACTCAGCTTACCACTTTGATCAAAAGTCTATTTTGTAAATACATCAAAATAAAAAATCCACTTCCATCAAGTCAATTTTGACTCATAGGGACCCTATAGGACAGAGTAGAACTACCCCATAGAGTCCCCAAGGCTGTAAATCTTTATAGAAGCAGATTGCCTCATCTTTCTACCATGTAGTGGCTGGTGGGTTTGAACCACAACCTTCTGGTTCACAGCTGAATGCTTTAATCACTGAGCCACCAGAACTCCTTTACATTGTGAATAGTAAGAGAAAATAATGGAAAAACACTTTTAGAGTACTTATAATGTATGAAGAACTACTCTAAGAACTTTGCACATATTAACTCATTTAATCTTCATAAGAATCCCATAAATTAGGCATCTTAAACTGCTAACCAGAAGGCTGGTGGTTCAAACCCACCAGCCACTCCTCAGAAGGAAGATGGGGCAATCTACTTCCGTAGTGATACTGCCTCGGAAACCCAAGGAGGGGTTGCTATGAGTCAGGTCCAACTCGATGGCACATAACAACAATAAAAATTCCCATTTTACAGATGAGAAAAGGCATAAAAAGATTAAGTAACTTGCACAAGGTCACATAGCTAGTATATTTGGCAGTTTGGCTCTTAACTACTAAACTTTGCTACCACTGTGATATTTATTCATGTAATTCAATAAATATTTTTGTCCCACCTCTCAACAGATACACACACCAACCAGACATATTGGTAGGATTACACTTCCTAGTAGGAGCTCTGGTAGCATAGTGCCTAAGGCACTTGACTGCTCACCAGAAGGCTGGCGGTTCAAACCCACCAGCCACTCCTCGGAAGGAAGGTTGGGCAATCCTACTCCCGTAGGGATACTGCCTCAGAAACCCAAGGAGGGGTCGCTATGAGTCGGGGCCGACTCAACGGCAAACAACAACAAGTGGTTGGGTATGGCCACATGATTAGTTTTGGCCAATGACTTGTGACTCAAAGTGCCGTACGTCACTTCTGGGCCAGAGCATGAAATTGCACAAGCAAGACTCTCCAGAGCTTTCTAACTCTCTGGATAGTGACCAGCAGTGTTTGAAATGGCGACTGTTATAACATCCAGGGATCTTAAGTAACTATGCCCATTACTGCCCCACAATGGACATGTATAGAGGAAAAAATAAAATAAACATGTGTTGTTTTAAGGCACTTACATTTGAGGTCTACTTGTTACCACAGGATAACCTAAGGTATTTTAACTGTCACAGCATTTCTATTTTTCTAAATGGAAAAAATAAGGGGGTGAAGGGGTGAGGGGGTGGGGGAGCAGGGGGTGGATAACTCACTAAAGGAAGACAATCAGAATACATGACTTCCAAACCAGCAGAGAAGTGCAGGAGAAACTAGATAGCTTAACCAGTGCTCCATGAAGCTTAGGATCTAAATTCTCACCCAATCCAAGAAATTAATGTAAACACTGGTCTGCTTTTTCCCTTGACAGCACTTACGTCAATTTCATATAACTTACTAACTTATTGCTGTCAAGTCGGTCCCAACTCATAATGACCCCTCCTCAAGCTTCCGAGGCGGTACCTCTCCGGAAGTAGATTGCCCAATCTTCCTCCCGAGGAGTGGCTGGTGGGTTTGAACTGGTAGCCTTCTGGTTACCAGCCAAATGCCTTAGGCACTACGCCACCAGAGCTCCTTCAATTTCATATAATACTTTTATTTTGGAACGTAGTTGCTCAACATCAATCTCTCCCAGCTAGACAGTAAGAGCCATAAGGGAAAGGACCTTGTTTCCAGTTGTTACTGCTGTTTTTCACAATGTACAAGGTGATTATCTGTCCAACATCTGCCTTCCCTATTAGAACAAAAGCTCTGTGAGGACAAGAGTCATGTCTTTTGCCCAGCATTATATATGCGCATTCTATCTAGTATAGTGCTTAGCACATAATAATAGCATTCAATATTTGTTGAATAAGGAGAATGTGCCAAAGAAAGAAAAATATTATTTTGGATTTGGGGAAAAAAGTGTATTAGTAAAAGTTTATTTAATCTAGATAAAAGAAAGTTATGGACTACTCAGTAAAATGTTGAAACATATGTACAAACATCAGCAGAAGAAAGGTGAATTGTAAGGCTGGTGATAATTTTGCACATCAAGAGAATTTATGACACCTTCCAGGAAGACTTTAGAGAGAAAAGATGAATATAGGTCAGAGATGACTGACTGGATTTCTTCCCAAAGATGGCAGGGAGCAGGGGGAGAGAATGACTTCATAAACTCCTTTACAACCTAAGAGTCTCTAAGACTAAACATCTCCCAATTATTTATGAATGAAATGCAGACTTGAGGAGCCACTCCACTGATCCTAGCAGTTGGCAAAAGTCTACTGAATGAAATCTCAATTGAGAGAAACCTGAATCCAGACCAACACAGCCAATTAGAGGAAAATGTTTACCTCGCTGAAGCCACTCCTTAGAAGGAAGGTTGGGCAATCGACTTCCATAGTGATACTGCCTCGGAAACCCAAGGAGGGGTCGCTGTGAGTCAGACCCGACTGGACGGCAGTGAGTTTGGTTTGGTTTTTGGCATATACCCTACACCGGGAGTTCAGGTGGCATAGTGCCTAAGGCATCTGACTGCTAACCAGAAAGCTGGCAGTTCAAACCCACCAGCCACTCCTCGGAAGGAAGACTGGGTTATCTATCTCTGTAGAGATACCGCCTCGGAAACCCAAGGAGGGGTCGCTCTGAGTTGAGTCTGACTCAACAGCAGTGAGTTTGGCTTTTTTTTTTTTTTTTTAATATCCTAAATTGTGAGAGTTAGTTTCCTTTATCAATTCACAAAGGCCCATAAAGTGCTCAACTGAAAAAACGCAAACCCACTGCTGTCAAGTCGATTCTAGCTCACAGCGACCTCAGGTGTTACAAAACAGAACTGCTCCATAGGGTCTTCTTGGTTATAATCTACAGAAGCAGATCTCCAGGCCTTTCTTCCATCACGGTGCTGGGTGGGTTCAAACTGCCAACCTCCTGATTAGTAGTCAGGCACAAAAGTCTGTGCCACCCAAGGACCATGCCTGATACTATATACTGGAAAATCCACTCAAACTTCAAGGAAAGCTCTCCTTTACAGCTCTGGCAGCAGGATTAGGGTATTTACCTCTTCACATCCCACCTGCCAAACAGTAACAGGAACGCCCTCTTCCCAGAATCATTTTATACTTCCTTTAAAGGAAAGCAGTTTCTACCTGCTTTGCTTCTTTCAAAAGGTGAAGTATATAAAGTGCTGGAGGAACGGCATTAGACAACATCACTCCTCCATAGCCATTACCTTACCTAATTATAAACTCACAGGGCTGGAAGGCATTGTTTCAGGTAATACGTGATCTCAGCAATTGGAGGGCCAAGGGGAGAAGGTACAAGTATTATATCACATGGACCAACCTAGGGTGCAGCCAAAACTGAAATAAGCACTCTATAACACTCCAGCCTTGAACACAAATAATCTGTTTATAGTAGCATTTCCCAAACAACAGCATTTCAAATACCACCTTCAGAATTTTTACCAGGATCCTATTTCACCTGTACCATATGTACTTAATGTTTTTCCTTATATCAGCTTGATACAGGCAGAAGGTGGCAGCATCTGAAGGGTTAACTAAAAACACACGCTGTAACCCTAACTGTGGTAGCTAAAGACTAACCCACATCCTGAAACACAGGGTACAGAAATAACCAGCAGCCTCCCCCAGCTCTGTGTGTCAGGATTTTTGCAGGTGTTTGCTGCCAACCTAATTTCCAGCTCTCCAGGCATGCCTAGTACATGACCTCCCTGAGACGACAGAGGCCCTGGCCAAGAATTGAACCAGCACCCTAAAGGTCAGCGCATGCATGACATCCCATAATGAGTTATGCCAAACATCCCAGAAACTCCCGCAATTCCTGCACGTGGACCCAATTTCCATAGTGCCACACCTTTCTAGGAAGCTACCATCCCTTCTCAGAAAATCTCCACCTGTTTCAAAACCCTTAAAACCCCAGCAAACTTTTGCTTGGGGAGATAAAGCTAGTGTTGCTTAGTCTCTCTCTGTCTCCATTCATGTGCCACTTTCTCTTTCTCCTTCCCTTAGCAAAAGCATTGCTCGTGTGGAAAACCTAAGCCTCTCTTGGTCATTCTTGGTCAGTAGAAGGCAAGAGCCTGACAGGGCTGACCCCTGACAGAGAAGGGCTCCCTGGGACAAACTCACTGTTATTTTTCTGCTTATCCAACTTAATTGAATTAAAAAAATGTTACACTTCTGTGAAATCACAGGTTTCACATGTTACTCTTTTTTTTTTCCTTATGCATTGAAATATACAACTATTAAAATGTAAAATGTTCATCTATATATTACCTATTATCAGCTTACCTAACACACTTCTGGAGATTTTTATAATGAATAATCCAGAAAGAGCTTTCTTCATCAAATTGCTCACACATTTTTCCAGTGCAAGACTAAATTCTATTAGTAAAATGATAAACTCTCTTCAAGAGGTGAGAGGAGCTACAGACCTGTGGATGACTCACTATACATTTTTAGGCATAAAAGCAGTCAACCTAAATTCACAAACAATTGGCAAAAAGACACAGGGATCACTAGTGTCATTTGTACTAACTTTCTGCTGCCGCTAAAACAAGTAATCATAAACTTAGTGGCTTAAAGCAGCATATGCTTACTCTGTGGCTCAACTTTCATCCAAGTGACAGACAGGCCTATAAAGTGAACAGAGATACTAGGAAGGTATGTACCCTCAAGATCAAAATGACAGCATGTGCCCAGGGATAAGGCTAGGAAGGCAGGAAGGGACAGGAGAGAAGGGTGAAGGGAAAGGTAAACACAGGGAGGAAGAGGGAAGAGTGCTGTTACATTGTAGGTATTGCAGTGAATGTCACAAAACAAAATGTGTGTGAATTACTGAATGGAAAACCAATGTGCTTTGTAAACTTTCACTCAAATCACATACATACACACACAAAACACACACACACACCCCTGTATTCTCTTATAGCTCTGGGGATCAGAAGTCCAAAATCAGCTACAGTGGGCCAAAATCAAGGTGTCCACAGGGTCACACTCCAGGAGGCTCCAGGGAGAATCCATTTCCCTTGCCTTTTCCAGGTTCTAGAGGTGTATTCCTTGCATCTCTTGGCTCATGGCCCCTTCCTCCATCTTCAAAACCAGCAGCATAGCATCCTGTTTCAGTCATCACATTGCTTTCTTCTAATGTATCTAGTCTCCCTCTGGCTCCCTCTTACTAGTCGGTTTTATCAAGAGCCCAGCTGGATAATCAAGGATAATATCCCCATCTCAAAATCCTTAACTTGGTCACATTTGTAAAAATCCCTTTAGCCATATAAGGTAACATTCACAGGCTATGGGGATTAAGACATGATGTCTTTGGAGGCAGTCTACTAAATTACTTTTCTAAACTTTTAACATGAAATTCAAGTGAAGAGTTTTAACAGATTCATACAATGTTACTTCAATGCTTTACATTTTTGAAATGCAAAAGCCTTGTTTCAACATTCAAGGAGAACAGTAGTATTTTTTAGCTCTTTCAAAGGACGTCTCCTCCATCCCGATATTAATGCCATCCATACAAGCAGCCTTCCCTGCTACCCTGTTACTAGTGATCTTCGCAGACCTCTGAGGACATGCCTATCCTAGCTCATTGTTACTCTCTCTCTCTCCTTTGGGCAAACATGAGAGTAAAAGCTCAATAGTCTTGCAACTCGGGCAGAGGTGGAGTGAAAATAAGAAGCATCATTAGCCTCTACTGACTGACCCACTTTGGTAATATGTGTCCAGATGTCTGCCAGCTTTTACTGTGGTAGTGGACTGCTGCCACATGAGTGGTAATCTCTTTCATAAATGTCTTACCAAAATTTTCTAATTCAGAACAGCAAATATGTAGTAAATACCTTCTAGTTCACGCCAATTAGCTGTCATGATCCTGGCTTCTACAAAACATCAAAAACACCAGTTTCTGAAGCCTTATTCATTAATTTAACAAACAGCTATCAATCATCTGCCATGGGAGTTAGAAACTGGAAATACAATAGTGACTAAGAGGAGCCTGGGTGGTACAAGTGGTTTGTGATAGGCTGTTAATCTGAAGGATGGTAGTTTGAACCCACCCAGGGGCTCTGTGTAGGAAAGATGTGACACTGCTTCTGTACAGATTACAGCCAAGAAAACCCCATGGAGCAGTTAGTTCTATGCTGTAACACAGGGGCTCGCCATGAGTCTCGGGCTGACTCGACATCAGCTAACAGCAACTATTTATACTGAAACTAAAAGAATGAGTCAGCATCCCAATAACCAAACTCACTGCCATCAATCAGATTCTGATTCATAGCAACCCCCACTGGGTTTCCAAGACTGTAAATCTTTACAGAAGCAGACTGCCCCCATCCTTCTTGCAGAATGGCTGGTGGGTTTGAACCACTAACCTTTTGCTGAACAGTCAAATAAATACCTTAACCACTGCATCATCACCAGAGCTCCTCTGAATTAGCACTGTTGTTGTTGTTATGTGCTGTCAAGTCAGACCCAACTCATAGTGACCCCTCCTTGGGTTTCCAAGGCAGCATCACTACGGAAGTAGATTGGCCCATCTATCTTCTGAGGAGTGGCTGGTGGGTTTGAACCACCAGCCTTCTGGTTAGCAGTCAAGTGCCTTAGGCACTATGCTACCAGAGCTCCTTGAATTAGCACTAGCCAAGGTAAAATACGTTGGCAGGAAAGGGGGAAATGCAGTAGAGAGGAAGGAAGAGTTATTGGCAGGAGAGGAGAGGTGTTCCAGGCAATGGGAAAAGCTTCAGCAAGGTACCAGAGGCCAGGCTAAGCACACTGCCACAACTGAAGAAGTAGAAGCAGGTCACTGTAGTCTGTGTGTGTAATTCCCGTGAGAGGGTATGCCATGATCACTGTGAACAACAGGGCAGCCACACAAAATGAACAATGAAATCAGGTCTGTGTTCTAAAAAGAATACTCTGACACAAGATGGAGAAAGGTTGAGAAGAGATAAGATATAAGGCAAGGTTTTAGGTTGTTGCAATAATCCAAGCAAAAGATGACAGTGGCCAGACACAGTAGACAATTTCTAGTGGGTCTTTAGGGAGTAAAGCTGACAGGATTTGATGACTCACCAAAGACGAGTGAGGAAAGAGTAACTCAGCAGGTGGAGGAAGCCATCATGGATAGAGGGAACTTATAATGGCTTATCTTTCTCCCACAGAGTGGCTGGTTGTTTCAAACCACTGGCCTTTCTGTTAGCCGCCAAGTGCTTAACCGTTGTGTCACTGGAAGAAGATGTGGCAATCTACTTCCATAAAGATTTACTGTCCTACAGGTTCTCTATGCGTCAGACAGGGAACAAGGTGAGCCTGGAACATCGTCTTCTAAAAAGCAAGGAAGTGCTCAAAGATTGACACAGACACTGAGTTTCTGTTAAGGATGATGGAAAAGTTTGGATACAGATAGTGGTGATGGCTGTACAACAAGATGAACATAATTAATGTCACCGAATTGTAACTGTAAAAAATGTCGAAACAGGAAATGTTTTGTTATATATGTTTTTCCATATATCAAGGTGTGAAACCCCCTTGTGGTAAACAATTTGGCCTTTGATCCTGGTTCTTGCTAGCTGGACCACACCTGAAGCCAATGAGTGGGAATGACCAGCTAAGAGGGATCACCTGGGGCCAAATACTGATTAAGCCTCAGGAGACATAATGTAATTCACGATGGGCACATGATGAGGCTAATAAAGACCTTGAAAGACAGAAGCTCAATGGAGCTTTCTGGGTAATGACAGTGAACATCTGCTCTCAGGAGGGTTAAGTGCATCTCTTGGGGACATGGAAGCTCTGTACAGAGACCTTTCCAGGCCTCACCTATGCGCGTGTACCCCTTTTTTGTCTGCTAAAGACAGCACCCTCCCTAGAATTTGTAATTCTAATGATTTACATGTACCCACTGACTTAGGCCCAGGTGAATGTGGATGAAAAGAGAAAGGGCCAATACCTGCTGACAAGCCCCAGGTGAATAGGAGATGAGAGAGAAAAGGCTGCACTGGCAACTGAGTCTGAATTCATCAGGGAAGAGAAGCTGAAATTTCCACAGGACGCAGTTGGCATGTGGAGTGGGATTCACTATCCACTGCACATTTCGCATCCAAAAAACAAACCGGCCAACCAACCCCGTCGTTCAGTCTATTCTAGCAATTCTATAGGACAGAGTAGTACTGCCTCACAGGGTTTCCAAGGCAGTAATCTTTATGGAAACAGCCTGCCACATCTTTCTCTGTGGGGCAGCTGGTGAGTTCAAATTGGCAACCTTTTGGTTAGCAGCTGAACATTTAACCACTGCGCCACCAAGGCTCTTCATCTGACATCAGAGGGGGATGACCTCAGTCTCCCTGGACTGGTTTGATACAATTGGCGATGAGGATGGAATGGATTTGAGAGGCCCTGACTGTGTAAACACACACACAGACACACACAAACACAGAGACTGATACAGAAACATCAAAAGGACTGACCAAATGTGGGATAACTTGAGCATCAAAAAGAGTAACGAGGACTAGCACACACTAGCAGAGTTGTTAAACAGCCTGTTCTTGGTGCTATTTCATTCATCAGAATTGTGCCTCCATAGTTCTTCTTGGTGCTGACTTTAAAGTTTGATCAGTGCCAAAATTAGATCTCAGAAATATCTATGTATGTAAGTGCACCCTGTTCATTTCTTGTTTTTCTATTCTTTTTAAAAGGCCCAGTCTTCTTGAGCATTGACCTTAAAAGAATTTTTCAGTAAACCAGAACCACAACTCTACTTTACAGAACAGCATCTGGATCAGCTGGTATGTGTCCTTTGCATCCACCCATCCATACAGTTCACCTTGAACTGAAAAGCACTAAATTTTGGGGTTCCAACTCAATGCCACAACATGAGGTGATCTCATTGGTTTAGCTCCCCATCTCTCCTTCCTGCCATCCCCCCACCTTCATCAGCTCCTCAACCCCCACATACCAGTGTATATTTAGGGCTTCCATTACTGTGATTTTCTTAACTGCTAATCTTTTTGGTCATTAAACTCGGTCACTGGCAGATGGACCAGATAATTACTGGTGTTAGCCAGCCTCTTTATAATTCTGTATGAGAAGACTGAAAACTGAATTCCTAAACTAATGTTAAATTGGTCCTTCAGCTTTGCTGTTATGCCCTGAGTACAATGTTTTGTTAGTAAGATTTGATATTTAATTCCAAAATGTCCTAGCTAACCATTATCCGAGTCTACTGTTTCTCTCATTTAATGTAAAACAAAAGAATTATTCAGCAGGTCACTACATCACAGTGTTAACTACTGCCATGGAGTCTATTCGCCTCACAGAGACCCCTCAGGGCAGAGTAGAACTGCCTCAAGGCTGTAAATCTTAACAGAAGCAGACTGCCTGCCTCATCTATCTCCCACAGAGTAGCAGTTGGTTTGAACCATGGACCTTTTGGTCAGCAGCCAAATGCTTTACCCACTATGCTGCCAGTGCTTCTTCACACAGTGATAGTTACAACAAAAACGGTATCCTTCTCCAGAGTTCTTTGACTCCTCGTTATACACTTGCCACACAGAAAAAATTCAAAAGGGGCTTCAACCTTGTTCTGAACCCCTATACATATAATGCCCTTTTTTTTTTTTCACTTTAACTAAATAAATAAAGGTTTATTATGGTCTTGGCAGGGATATAATTTTTTCATTCTCAGAGAGTCTCGTAGTTATTGTGAAAGAAAATGGCTGACTCTGCCCTATTTCTGAGAAGCAAAAACCACCATCATGACTGAGATCTCTCTAGGAGGCCACCGCCAAAAAAACTCAGTTTATTCAAGCAACTCATGGAAAAATACCTCACATTTATACACATGTATCCATCCAGGTCTGGAATGGAGATGAAGACGGTTGGCAAGGAGGAACATGTGATTAGAAGAAAGAAGCTCTGTGACTGTGAGAGTATATTACACTATCGTGCCTTCCATGTGAGGGGCCTAAGTTCAATTCCCAGTTAATGCACTTCACACGCAGCTGCCACTCATCTCAGTGGAGACTCGCATGCTGCCATGACGCTGAACATTGGGTAATCAACTTCATGGTGGAATCTGCTGTGAGACATTAATCAGTGGAAGGGTAGCCACTTTTGGGGTGTGGCCTGCTTCCAGTATACATGGAGAAACTTTGAGAAAGGTCTCTAGCTTTTTGGCACATTTGGATCCTGTGTTTGGCCGAGTCTTCATCTCCAGTTCCTGGACTTGACCCAGTGGCCTGCTGTGTTGTCTGCCAATCTTGGGATCATTCCTGGACTTGAACCACTGGTCTACCCTACTGCTTGCTGATCGTGGGATTTGCCATTTTACCTGCCAATCTTGGGTTCATCAGACTCAGCAGCCAGTGCCTGCATGAGTCAGAAGAGGCCTCTGGCTCCAGTGGGCCTGGAACCAGAAGCAGAGCTGAGACCCAAAGTTGAGGGGCCTTCGCTCAGCCCCTAGAGCTGACCCTCTGAATTCAGACTCCTAGCCTCCTAAACTGTAAGAGGATAAATTCCTGTTCGTTAAAGCCATCCACTTGTGGTATTTCTTCTCTAGCAGTACTAGAGAACTAAAACATAGGTGACCATTCATCCATTGTCAGGGTTTCAACTGTCACTTATACAATGATAACTTTTCTTGAAAGCCATTCCAAGTCGTCATGAGTGCTATCACCAAAACAAAGGCCAAGCCATAGAATTATCATTTACTTTTCTCTCCCTACTTAGCCTTCCTTAGAGGAGAAGCTAACATAGTAAAAAAAAAAAAAAGCAGCCAAATTAGAATTAGACCTGAGTTTGAATTTTAGTTCTGACACTTGTAAGTAATATGACATTGGACAAATTCCTCATCTCTGAGCTTCATCCCTGAAAAATGGGATAATATTACTTCCATGATGTTTTTGTACAGATTAAATAAAACGAATTACAAAAAATTCTTCTAGTAGAGGCTTTCAATAATGTCAGCGTCACTAAAACTCAACTGTTCTTATAGTTTCACACATCACCTCTGTGCTAAAGTTCCTCACATCTATTTTCTTTGGCTCTGCCCTCTCCCTGAGCTCTGGTCCTACATCTCCATCTGCCGATTTGACAGTTCCACCTGGGTCTCTCACTGGCACCTCTAATGAGACATGCCCCAAATTGGACTTAAGATCCTACTTACAAACCAATGACCTCTCTCAATGTCTCCAACTCCATTCATCATAGTAAACACGCCGTATGTCCCTTGTATCCCTCTTTTCCTTTCCACTCCTGCTACTACAACTCTCACTCAGGTTCTCATCACCTCACGCCACACACCTCAAGCACAAGAGCCTTTCAGGCTGTCTCTCTGACTTAAAGCTCTGCCTCTCCCAATCCATCCTGTTTGAGTTTGCAAATTATTCTTTTTCCAACCAGATTTGTAACATCAAGCCCTGAACAAAATCTTCAGACACGTCCCCCAGCCCCATGTAGCCTGTTATTTATGACAGAAGAGCCAAATCCACTAGTGTCCTGATGACACAAAGAATATGCAGCCAGTGTCCTTGCCTCAGAATGTACAAAGCACTGAGTAATGTCATATGATTACTGTGCAGAAGTAAAGCTCCTGGGATAAACGGATCATAAAAAAAAGCATTTTTAAAAACATCTACTGAGAACTGGAAATTTTTTAACCAACTTTCCTTATATTTAGTAACTACAATCTCAATGTGCCACAAACCACCCTCAATGACACTAAACTACAATAATCCAACGATGTTAAATCACTTTCCATGTTTTAAAATATTAAATTGACTCAACAAACGTTTGAGCCTTTAATACATACATGACATGGCAAATTTGGCCAATCTCAGACCTGTCCTTACCATTTTGTTCATCCAACTCATTCCCAATTTCCTGCCCCATTTGTTTTTGGCGACTTATGATGGAGGAAAGGGCATCAAGACCTGCATCCTGTTCTGAAAGAAAAAGTGAAACAATCAATTAACTGAAAAACCAAAGAAAGACAATTTAAAGTCCAGAAATATATACAGGCATGTAGTACAATTCAGTATATGATAAAAGTTACCTTTTAAGTAATGCAGAAAAAAAATAGGTAAAACAATTAACATTATTGGAACACATAAAGAAAAATTAAATAGCTTACACTAAAATGATTTTCAGATCATTTAAATTATTAAATATTAAAAATGAAAATAATACAAGATTTTGACTAGATAAACATTTAAACATTCTGACATACAATACAAGCAGCGCTGATCGCACAGTGCCTAAGGCATTTGATTACTAACCAGAACGTTAGCAATTCAAAGCCACCAGCCACTCCACAAAAGGAGGATCGGGTGATCTACTGACTGCCTTGGAAACCCAATGGGGGTCACTATGAGTTGGAATCAACTCAATGGCAGTGGGTTTGGTTTTGGTATGGACATATAATACATAAAGAGCATGTACAAATCAATTTTAAAACTTAATAACCCAATTTAAAAATGGGCAAAGGAGATACACAGAAAATTCATATAAAAAATGGAAAATAAAACTTGTAACTACTAATTCTTTTAAGTAAAATGATTTTTTTTTTTTGGCTTATCAGATACGTAAGAATTAAAAAGAATGGTAATACCCACAGTTAACTATGATTTTTTTTTTTTGGCTTATCAGATACGTAAGAATTAAAAAGAATGGTAATACCCACAGTTAACTAAAGTGTGAGAAACTAGAAACTCCCATGTACCATGTGATGGGAGGATAAGCTGATACACCTTTCTAGAGAGCAAATTGTGCTCAACTTTTTAATCTATCAATTTTATTGAAACATTGTTGTGTATGCCAGTTATCTATCTATTGCCTCTTAGCTCCAAATTCACCCTTCTTGACTGCTTTGTGAAAATGGATCCAGACTCTTTACATATTTTTCCTTTGTGACCTCTATCATCAGAGGGTGCTTGAGAGACACTGAAGGAGGAAAAGGGTGTTTGCTACGGGGTTCCAGCCTGTTCTCCTGACAGGCTCCTGCAGTTCTTTAATGTCAGCTCCTACAGAGCAGTCAGCAGCACCCAGTGACCAGCAACCTCTCCCAACCCAACTCCTGACACACCCTCTGCAGTGCAGTGAATTACTTGATATGGCTCTTCTAGCCATGGTCTTTGTGACTTCTACCAGATGACTGGGAAGACTATGCAAAAATAAGGTGCTTATGGCCCACCAAGGCAATTAAACAAGTCTACGAGGTGAACAATAACTCTAGGAAGGTATGCACTCCTTAGAACAATCAATCATTTGAGATCAAAAGGGCAGCATTTGCCCAAGGACAAAGTTCAGAAGACGGGAGGGGTTAGAAAAGAATGAAGAATGGAAACGAGAAACCCAGTGAAGAAGTAGGAGGAGTGATGCTTTGTTGAAGGGACTGAAATGAATGACATGGAACAAAATGTGTGTGAATTGTTGAATGGAAAACTGATTTGCTATGTAAAATTTTATCCAAATCACAATAAAAAGTTGTTCTGGTTACCTAATGCTGCTCTGACAGGAAATATACCACAAACGGGATGGCCTTAACAGTTTATTCTTACAATTTGGAGGCTCTAAGTCCAAGTTCAAAGTGCCAGGCT
>NW_006921917.1:1532535-1538652 GCF_000298275.1 Orycteropus afer afer
ATATATATATATATGTTAAAAGTATATTTTGATGTTGGGAGAAACCTACAGTATATTAATAAAAAGGCAAGATACAAAACTATCTACAGTATAATAGTACTTTTGCTTTAAAAAATGAAAATGAATCCCTTTTTAAATGTTTTTCAACATTTAAAGAGAAAAGAACTCAAATTAGTCTTTTTTCCCAATGTGATACTGGTTTTTTAACTAGGCCATCTCAGAAATCTCTCTGTAAATCTCTCTCTTTTCTCCTTTGCTTTTGGGTACATTGGGAAGAATCCCATGATGTTGAACCCAATGACTCTTTCTACCCCAGCAATATGAAAGATGGTCTTTCATTTCTTTTATGGGATTTTAAAAAGAACTGTTTCACATAAAGACCTATCTATAAAAACAGAAATCACAAATGTCTTACCTAAAATCACATTAATACTTGCTTATACTTTTTTTCCTTGTCTTTTTATGGAATTAAATCATTACACTTAACTCATTAATTCATCTGGAATTTATTTAAACTAATGGTGTGAGGTAAGGACTCCTTAGTGACATTTTTTGACACTCTGTACTTTTTTAACTATACAAACAGCCTAATGTCTCTAGGGATCATTTTATAGCAAAATCACTTTATAATGAGGCTCTTTTGTGTCTTTAGTGGCAACCTCTTGGATGGCCTCCAAGATAAATGTATTTTCAAGCTAGTTCTACTACAGGATGGTCGATGTTATAGTAAAATTCCAAATGCATCCAAACAATGATCAATATATAGGTCAAGCATCAACACAAATTAAAAGGTAAAACAATTCAAAATGAGCAGGGAAGATTTTTCTAGGCTTTTCAACTAGGAGGAGTCATTAATATCCTGAAGTTACTTTATGACAACTTACAAAGTTGCATTAGAGACACAGCTTAAGAATAAAAAATACCTAGATTATACTCTTCTCTATCAAATTTGACTTATTGTCTGACTCAAATACCTGGAGCTCATCTCTCTAATGCAAAACAGAAAGAAGGCTAATAATTCTGCTCTATTCATATAATTTCTATGAGCCCTTGGCACTGCCTCACCATGTTTAACTACAGATTTCCATTCCATAATTAGAAGCCACAGAAGGACCAGACAATCCAAATATTGTTATATATTAATGATAATCATGCTGATACCCTGAGGCTCTCCAAGTCTTAAAGCAGCATTCCTAAGAGGAAAGGAAAGGCTATCCCAGAGAAGTTCCATTGTAACCAAAAAAACCAAACCCACTGCATGGAGTCAATTCCATCTCCCAGCGACCCTACAGGACAGAGTGGAACTGCCCCCATAGAGTTTCCAAGGCTGTGCATCTTTAAGGAAGCAGACTGCCTCATCTTTCTCCTACAGAGTGGCTCGTGGACTAGAACCAATGACCTTTTGGTTAGCAGCCCAATGCTTTTAACAACTGCAGTTCCAATGTAAACCACCTGATAAATAAAAGCAGGTGATATGTCTCAGACATATCAAGGAAGAAAATAAACAGGTTGAATCACTGTCCTGATACGTCCTCTATACAGCCAAAGAAAAAATAAATTATGTTTCATTCTGTTTTTGATAGAAGTATATTTCTGCTGTATCTTAATAATTAATTAATTTCTGCTGTATCTGATAACCTATGAATGGCAATGCCTAATTATCTGGCAAATTAAAAGAAGAACAGTCTATTCTGTAAACAATCTGGGTAACTCAGGGTTTATTCTATAATCCATGCTGAACAGGTTTCAGTGGTACTTTCAGATGAAGACAGGAAAAAAGGCCTGGCAATCACCAGCAAAAAATCAGTCAATGAAAATCCTATAGATCACAATGGTCCAACTCATTAAGCATGGGGTCACCATGAACCGGGGGTCAACTCCAACAGCAACAACAGGGAAAGATGGACAAGGAAGTTAGTCACTACTTTAAAAAGATCCGTAGAGCAAGTTTTTTTTTTTTTAATTTTGATTTGGGTGAAAATTTACAGAGCAAATTCACTTTCCATACAGCAGTTCACATATACTTTATCTCATGACAGTGATTCCAATTTACCACAATGTAATAGCTCCCCTCCCACTTCCTCTCTTAGAGCAAGTTTTAAGAACTGGTGTTTTCACTTTCTTCGTTTTAAGATTTTAGAGAAGGAATCTTTCTAGTTTAGGTAACAGCTATAAGATGTTGTTGTTGTTATGTGCTGTCGAGTTGGACCTGACTCATAGCGACCCCTCCTTGGGTTTCCGAGGCAGTATAACTACGGAAGTAGATTGCCCCATCTTCCTTCCAAGGAGTGGCTGCTGAGTTTGAACCATCAGCCTTCTGGTTAGGAGTCAAGTGCCTTAGGCACTACGCTACCAGAGCTCCTAGCTATAAGATAGGGTATCTTCAAACAAAGTTGTCTGTGAAGTTGTGATTGCAAGGATTCAAAGATTAACTAGTAAGACTGTCCAGTGTAAAACGGAGTCTGGCTAACCGCCTTCCCTAACCCCACCATTTCATATGAAAATATTTAGAGACGGCAATCTACTTCCATAGAGGTCCTGCCTTGGAAACCCAAGGAGGAGTCACTATGAGTCGGAATCGACTCGGCGGCAGTGAATTGAAGAACACAGAAATCTAGAATATATAATTTCTGCTGGAATCTAGGAAGTACATCTATAGAATTATGATAAGATTAGATGGAGGGCCTTCCTAGACATATCCAAACAACTGGTAGGGTTGGTTTACTGGGTTAAAAAGACTTGGGACCATAGTGTCAGGGGACACCATAGTCAATTGGCATATTCACAAACAGAATGTCCTACATCCTAGTTTGGTGACTCCCATCTGGGGTCTTAAAAGCTTGCAAGTGGCCATCTACGATACAACCATTGGTCTCTACTCATATGGAGCAAAAGAGAGTGAAAGAAATTAAAGGCTCAAAGAAGAAACTAGTCCATGGGACTAACAGCCCACAAGAATGACAGCCTCTTCTAGCCTGAGACCAGAAGAACTAGATGATGCCCAGCTACCACTACCAGCCATTCTGACTAGGAATACAATAGAAGGTGCCAGATAGAATGGGAGAAAAATGTAGAAAACTCAAATTCCTCAAAAAGGCCAGACCTCATGGACCAATAGAGACTGGAAGAACCCCTGAGACTAGTGCCCTCAGAAACCCTTTTAACATGGCATCATAGCAATTTCTGCAGGTCACCTTTCAGCCAAATAATAGACTGGCTTATAAAATTGAAAATGTCATCTGTGAATAATGTGAGGGAGCTCTGGCAGTGTAGTGCCTAAGGCATGTGACTACTAACCAGAAAGCTAGTGGTTCAAATCCACCAGCCACTCCTCGGAAGGAAGACTGGACAATCTACTTCTGTAGAGATACTGCCTCGGAAACCCAAGGAGGGGTCGCTATGAGTCGGGACCAACTAGATGGCAATGAGTGAGTGAGTGAGTAATGTGTTCCCTTGAAAAATTAAATATATGAGACCAAATGGCGAACGTTTACCCAAAAGCATAGATGAGAAGGCAAGAAAGGGAAGGGAATCTAGATCAATGGAAACAGAACAAACAGAATGGGAATTGGAATGCTGACATATTGTAAACATTGTAACCAATGGCACAAAACAATTTGTATAAAAATTATTAAAGAGGAACTTAATTTGCTGTATAAATTCTCACCTAAACACATAAAATATTATTTTAAAAAAGAAGGGAAAATTTGAATACTGATTGGGGAGTTGGTCAAATTAATAATTTATAATTAATTTTTTGAAATAAATAAACAAAATGGGTCTGCAAAAAAAAGACTAGATGGAGCCGATTAAGAAAATCGTCATGAACAGACACCTACTGAATAAAAGAGGAGTAAGACTTCATCATTTCTCCAAGGTCTGTAACCTAACTCAGGAACATGGGTCGATTCCGACTCATAGCAACCCCTCCTTGGGTTTCCGAGGCAGTATCTCAACAGAAGTAGATTATCCTGTCTTCCTTAATGGGAGTGGCTCGTGGGTTTGAACCACCAGCCTTCTGGTTAGCAGTCAAATGCCTTAGGCACTACACCACCAGAGTTCCCAGTACTATTCAAAAGGGAGAAGGAGCCCAGGTGGAGCTCAGCAGTCTCACTGAGACTAGAAGAATCCAAATAGGCCAATGTGGCTAGAGCATATGGGGCAGAGTACCAGGGGGTCCACCTTCGAATCTATGCCTGAGCGCACACCACCAGAGCTCCCTCAAGGTTTCACTCAAGGCTGAGGAAAGAACCACCCAAAGGTTAGAGGAAATGATCCCTCTGAGCTCATGTAAATTCAAACATAGCTCCTATTACTAACAACGAGGTCACTTCATAATTCACAGAGCATCAAGATAAAGAGTATTCAGAATGGTTTTGGCTCAGTAATGGAATAAATTACCTCTAGACTGGGGTCAGCAAATGTTTTCTGTAAAGGGCTATGTAGGCCATACAATCGCTAGGGCAACTACTCAGCTGTTGTAACAGGAAGCAGCCACAGCTAATATGTAAATAAATTAGAGTGTCTGTAACCCCATAAAGGAGCTCTGGTGGCACCGTGGTTAAAGCATTCGGCTGCTAACCAAAAGGCTGGCCATTCAAACCCACCAGCCACTCCATGGGAGAAAGATGAGGCAGTGTGCTCCCATCAAGATGTGCTGTCTTGGAAATCCTATGGGGTAATTCTATGCTGTCGCTATGACTCATAGGGTCGCTATGAGTTGGAATTGACTTGATGGCAGTGGGTGGTGGGTATTCCCATAAAACTTTTATGGACTCGAAACTCTGACCTTCATATAATTTCTGTAAGTCATAAAATATTCCTCTTTTGATTATTTTTCAACCATTTAAAAATGTAAAAATCACAGTTTTGAGGCTGTCCAAAAACAGGTGGTGGGCCATATTTGGCCCACAGGCCATGGTTTGCTAACCCCTGCTCTAGAATCAATGCTGCGCTGATCTGCCTTACAAAGCAAGACACAAATAACTGAAGTCCAGAACAAATCTGAATAATATTTCTAGAAATATAAAAATATCCAGCACTGAACAAGGGAAAGTTCCCAATACCTGGCATCCGTGTAAAACAATACATGTGAAGATGCAGGAAAATACAACTCAAATAAGAGTCAAATCAGTCAACTAATTCCAACCCAAACACAAACCAGATGATAGAATTAGTAGACAAGAACATTAAAATGGTTACTTTAACTCTAGCCCACGTGTTCAAGAAGCTAGAGGCAAGAGAGCATGTTAAAGAGAAATATATAAAAGATATTTTAAAAAGACCCAAACTGAAATTCAGGAAATGAAAGCTGCAATGTATGAGAAGACAAATACACCAAATGAATTTGACAGCAGATGGAAATTGGAGAAGAAAAGATTAGAGAACCTGAAGACATAGCAACAGATACTATCCAAAATGAAATACAAAGGAAAAAAAAAGGATTTTTTAAAAAGAGAGAATCTATGAGCAATGGGACAATTTCAAGTGGCCTGATACACATGTAATTGGAGTCCCTGAAGGAGCAGGGACAAAAAAACAAACGTATTTTAAGAAATAATACCCTTTCACCAAAAAGGATATTCAGTCACCAAACACATAAAAAGATGCTCAATATTATTAGCCATCAGAGAGATGCAAATCAAAACCACAATGACATACCATTTCATTCCCACTAGAATAGTTAAGATAAAATAAACAGAAAATAAAAAATGTTGACAAAGACGTGGGGAAACTGGAATATTATCCATTGCTGATGGGAAAGCAAAATGGTACAGCAGCTGTGGAAAACACGTGGTGGTTCCTTAAAAAACTAAAACCAAAACTACCATATGACTCAGCAAATATACTGTTAAGAATATACCCAAGGGCAAGGTTGTGGTCACTGCTTGGTCACAGGTAGCTACCCAGAGGGACCAAGTATTTGAACCTGTGGGCTTGGGACCATAGTCGCAGGGGACATCAAGCTCAACTGGCATAATGTACTATACAAAACATTGTTCCACCTCCTACTTTGGCGAGTAACGACTGGGATCTTAAAAGCTAGCAAGCTGCCATCTAGATGCAACGATGGGTCTCTCCTTGTCCAGAGCAAAGAAGAATGAAGAAAACCAAAAT
>NW_006921917.1:1546255-1547200 GCF_000298275.1 Orycteropus afer afer
ATATATATATATATATATATATATGTAGACACACACACACACAAATGACCAACAAGACAAGGAAAAGATGTTCAACATCATTAGTCATTAAAAACCACTGCCATGGAGTTGATTTCAACTCACAGCAAGCCTACAAGACAGAGCAGAACTGTCCCATAGGGTTTCCAAGGCCGTAAATCTTTACAGAAGCAGACTGCCACATCTTTCTCCCACTGAGTAGCTGGTGGATTCGAACTTCTAACCTTCTGGTTGGCATTTGAGTGCTTTAGCCACTGTGCCACCACAGCTCCCATTAATCATTAGGGAAAAGTAATGACTTTTCCCTAAACCACAATGAGATACTACCTCACCTCCACTCAAACCAAAAACCAAACTCTGCCATCAAGTCAGTTCTGACGCATGTTGTCATTAGACGCTGTCCAGTCAGCTCCGATTCACAGCAACCCTGTGTACAACGGAACGAAACACTGCCTGGCTGTTTCCTCCTCAAAATCCTTGCTATACCTACTCCTATCGTTGCAGGCATTGTGTCAATGCACCTTGTTGAGAGTCTTCCCCTTTTTCGCTGACCCTCCACTTTACCAAGCATGATATCCCTCTCCAGGGAATGACCAAAGTAGGTGAGAGGAAGTCTGGCTCACTTCCAAGAAGCATTCCAGCTGCACTTCTTCCAGGACAGATTTGCTCGTTCTCCTGGCAGTCCATGGTACTTTCAGTACTCTTCACCAGCACCACAACTCTAAACCATCAACTCTTCTTTGCTCTTCCTTATTCATTGTCCAGCTCTCACATGCATATGAGGCTACTGAAAACACCATGGTTTGGGTTGTTGTTGTTGTTATGTGCCTTCAAGTCGGACCCAACTCATAGTGACCCCTTCTTGGGTTTCCGAGGCGGTATCACTATGGAAGTAGATTTCCCAACCCTCCTTCCGAGGAGTGGCTG
>NW_006921917.1:1547300-1548829 GCF_000298275.1 Orycteropus afer afer
CTCCTGGGTTAGGCACACCTTAGTCTTCAAAGACACATCTTTGCTCTTCAGCCCTTTAACGAAGTCTTTTGCAGCAGATTTGCCCAACGCAGTACATAGTCTGATTTCTTGACTGCTGCTTCCATTGGTGTTGATTGTGAATCCAAGTAATATGAAATCTTTGACAACTTCAACCTTTTCTCCAACTTCAATCTTTTCTCCATTTATTGTAATTTTTGCTTATTGGTCCAGTTGTGAAGATTTTTGTTTTCTTAAAGTTGAGGTGTAATCCATACTGCAGACTGTAGTCTTTAACCTTCAATAGTAAGTGCTTCAAGTCATCCTCACTTTCAGCAAGCAAGGTTGTATCATCTGCATATCACAGGTTGTCAATGAGTCTTCCTCCAATCCTGCTGCTGCGTTCTTTCACATAGTCCAGCCTCTTGGATTATTTGCTCAACATACAGATTGAATAAGTATGGAAAAAGGATATAACCCTGATGCATTTCCTTCCTGATTTTAAACCATGCAGTATCCCCTTGTTCTGTTTGAATGACAGGCTCCTGCTCTATGTACAGGTTCCTCATAAGCACAGCCAGGTGTTCTGGGATTCCCATTCTGCTCAATGTTATCCATAATTTGTTATGATCCACACAGTCAAATGCTTCTCATAGTCAATAAAACACAAGAAACATCCTTCTGGTATTCTTTGCTTTCAGCCAAGATCCATCTGATATCAGCAATAATATCCCTTGTTCCACATCCTCTTCTGAATCTAGCTTGCATTTCTGGAAGTCTCCTATCAACATACCGCTGTCACCATTTTTTAATTATCTTCAGCAAAACTTTACTTGTGTGTGATATTAATGATAGTGTTCGATAATTTCCACATTCTATGGGATCACCTTTCTTGGGAATTGGTATAAATATGGATCTCTTCCAGTCAATTGGCCAGGTAGCTGTCTTCCAAATCTCTTGGCATAGATGGGTAAGTGCCTCCAGTGTAGCATCCATTTGCTGAAACATCTCAATAGGTATTCTGTCCATTCCTGAAGCTTTGTTTTTTGCCAATTCCTTCAGTGAAGCTTCAACTTCTTTCTTCAGTACCATTGGTTCTTGATCATATGCCACCTCCTGAAATAGATGGACACTGACAAATTCTTTTTGGTACAGAGACTGTGTATTCCTTCCATTTTCTTTTGATGCTTCCTGTATCATTCAGTATTCTACCCATAGAATCTTTCAGTAGTGCAACTCGAGGCTTAATTTTTTTTCTCCAGTTCTTTCAGCTTGAGAAATGCCGAGTGTGTCCTTCCCTTTTGGTTTTCTAACTCCAGGTCTTTTCGCGTTTCATTATAATAACTGACTTTGTCTTCTCAAGCTGCTCTTTGAAATCTTCTGTTCAGCTCTTTTATCTTGTCATTTCTTCCATTTACTTTAGCTACTTTCTATTTAAGGAGCTCTGGTAGCATAGTGGCTAAGACACGTGCCTGCTAACCAGACGGCTGGCGGTTCAAACCCACCAGCCACTCCTCGGAAGGAAGGTTGGG